>NW_003852610.1:2178722-2197933 GCF_000181295.1 Otolemur garnettii | reverse complement strand
GAGTGGGCCGTTCACCCTGGTCCCCAGGTCCCCGTGTGGGCAGTGCACCCTGGTCCCCAGGTCCCCGTGTGGGCAGTGCACCCTGGTCCCCAGGTCCCCGTGTGCGCAGTGCACCCTGGTCCCCAGGTCCCCGTGTGGGCAGTGCCCCCTAGTCCCCAGGTCCCCCATGTGGGCACTCCAGCAGAGCACTTCTTCCTATGTGGGGGCTGACTGCCTTGGGGCTCTTTCTCATGACATCCTTGAACATAGGGCAGACGTATCAATCTGTGTCTCTTACAGCTCAGACATAAATAGCATTCAGCAAGTATCAAATCAATGCTCAGGAAGGAATGGAAAAGTCGGGTGTCTGGCCCCGAATGAAAAGAGTGATGGGGAAGAGAGAAAGGGAGACCAGGGAGCACAGACCGGGAAAACGCGAGATGGAAGAGCGATAAACTGAAATTACGAGGAGTTCATGATTAATCCCGAAGGAACACATAGATTATAAAGAAGAGGTTTCAAATATTTCTGAGGAGGACTCCTAACCTCGTCAGAAAAGCCAAAGAAAGACAGATCATATATGTGATAAAGAAATTCAGGACAGAAATGAAGATTGCCCAGGGTGGTAGACTCCTTAGTCAGATTATTATTTAATCAAAAATTCAATAAGAAAAACTAAGCCTATAATTAAAAGATCCAATAATTAGTTATTGAGTTTTCATATTTGAAGGTAATTGGTGATTTTGAGATTGTTCTAATTTTAATAGGATAAAAAGAATATCTTATAGAAATGTTTCACATTTTCTTTTGTTTTTTTTTTTTTTTGTCTAAACAGGAAAATAAAGAAAGCCAAAGAAAATCATGAAAGATGACAGCGTAATATGAACAAAGCCCACACTCATGAACAGATAGAACAACAATAAAATAGAATAATTCTTGCTTCCCATTAATGATTTTAATACATTAAATATTAAATATATTAAGCTTTATGTATTGATAGTAGCTGTGAACAAATTTCTGTGTTGGTAAACACACAAATAGAACTAAGAAAATTCAAATATGACAAATGCCTAAAAAAATAAAAACAAACATAAAAGAGGACTGAACTTGTTTAGTTTCATTCCTGTCTATAATATTGGATTTTTTTCACTCATCTATTTACTTATGTATTACCACATATGGAACATTATTTAAGAATTTCAAGGATTTTAATTTAGAATCAGATTCAAATATTAATGCACATAGGATAAGATAAAGCCCCACTTTATTCAGAAAGCTTTGAAAACAGACATGGTAAGGGGGTGAATTCCCAGGAAGAAGATCAAGTTACTTTTGATCCTTTTTCTTACTGACAGGGGTTGGGCTTTGGAAGAGCTGAGCTTTCCTCACAGTGCAGCGTGCAGCCAGGCAGAAGTGCAAACTGGAGTCTCAGAAACTTTCACATGCAGGCCGACTGCTGAGTTACATATGTGACCCTGTGGAGCTGCTTAGCCGTGCCCCCTCCTCTGCTTGCCTGCTATTTGTAATCCCTCACCTACTCTTTCTCCTTAAGTACATGCATATACCTGTGTCTGTCAGTTTTAAAAATTTAGGACAAGAAATGTATTTTGTCACCCACACATTCTCCACATCATGATTCTCTCCATCTTTCTACAGCAAAAATTCTTAAACTTGTCATTTTCACTTGCTGATTATACTTCCTCCAAACTCTACTGGAACAGCTTTTGCAGAGATTAGTGAGGAAAAACCTACTGACCAAATCCAGTCTGCCTGTATGAGTCCTTCCCTTGCCTCACGACTTTGTGACAACTGACATCACCATCCATCATCTCCTCAGTTCTACAGTAGAGTGCTCTCTGCATTTCACTTCACATTGAAAGCCTCTCTTCCTGTGAATTTTTCACGAATGTTGGTAATTCCAGGTTCCACCTTCCCCCTTCCCTTCCCAGCTATGCATGTCTGCTCTCTCTACCTGGGCATCTCCTCACTCCAGGTGGCCTGTGCCATACTCACTGCCAGAGCTGCCTCACATGTTCCCATCAGGGTCAGGATCTGTTTATCTCAGAAAACAACCCTGATATTAACTCTCCACTGACAGCACAGATTGAATTTGCCATATTTGACATAATTTATTGAGGGAAAAAAAACCTTCTTTTCTATGTATTGATCTTAAGTAATTCACACTCAACAACATAAATAGTGTAAGCGCTGCCTACTTGAAGACTGCTCTGCTAAGCGTCCCAGTTTGGAAGAGCTGTCCCTTTTCTCTACTTGTGTAAGTCTTCTGTTAATCATGTTGAAGCTTCTTATTTTGAGTTACAATGTGTCCTCTAAAAAGATATGCTAGTGTCCAGTTTATAAAATGTCTTTTTCCTCTGGGTAGACACTCAGTAGTTGAGATTGCTGGATCAAATGGTGGGTCTACTTTTCATTCTTTGAGGAATCTCCACACTACTCTCCACAGGCCTGTGCTAGTTTTCAGTCTTGATGTTTACAGCAGCACAATTCACAACTGCAAAGATGTGGAAACAATTCAAGTGCCCAACAGTCCACGAGTGGATTAACAAAATGTGGTATATGTGTGCCCTGGAGTACTACTCAGCCATACAAAATACAATAGGGAACTCTTGTATTAACTTGGATGGAGCTAGAGAACATTTTTCTAAGTGAAGTATCATAAAAATGAAAAAACAAACACCACCTGTGCTCACCATTAAATTGGAATTCATCGATCAAGACTTATGTGCACATGTGGAAATTACACTTATCAGCAATCAAGGGGGGTTGCCATGAAGAGTCAATTCACACCTAATGGATACAATGCATGCCATCTGGGTGATGGAAATACTTATAACTTTGATGCAAACTGTACAAAAACAATTGATGTAACAAAAAAAAATTTGTACCCATGTAATATTCTGAAATAAAATTAATATTAAAAATAAAAGGATATGTTGAAGTTTTAGCCCACAATGTCTCAGAATGTAAACTTATTTGTAAAGAGCTATTGCAGATGGAATTAATTAAGATAAATTCATACTGGGGTAGAGTGAGCACTTTATCCAATATGATTATCCTTTCACTAAGAGGAGAGGCACACAGGAGAATGGCAGGTGGCAACAGAGGCAGACTGCTGTGACACAGCTGCAAGACCACCCAGGAGGCACCACCAGAAGCAGGGGAGGGGCAGGGAGCAGGAGCTCAAAGGGGTGTGGCCTATTGACACCTTAATCTTGTATTTCTGGCCTCAAGAATTTTGAAACAATAAATCTCTGTTGTTTTAAGTTACTCAGTTTGCGGTTGTTTGTTGAGGCAGCCTAGGAAACTAAGGCAGATGCTGGTAGCAGAAAAGGAGGGTGCTGACCTAACAAGCTGCTAAAAATGTGGAGTGGTATTGGAACTGGGTAACTGTCAGAGGCTGAGAGGTGCTTAATAGAAAACACCTAAATTGTCCTGAAGAGATTACTACTGAAACTCTGGTCATTAAAGGTGCTTCTGCTGAGACCTTAGAAAGAAGCAATGAACATGTTATTGGATGGCAGAGGAAATGGGAAAGGCAATCCTTCACGTAAAGTGTCAGAAAACTTGCTTGCACTATGTTCTAGACTTAGGTGAAAAGTAAAAGTTTCAAGTAATAAACTTGATCATTTAGCTGAGAGTATATCCAGGCAAGACAAGGAATGTGCAGATTGGTTCCTAACCATAAAACGTAAGAGGAAGAAAGAAATTGAGGAATGAACCATTAAATAGAATAGAAACCCACACTTGATGATGTGGAAAGTCCTCCCCACATCATCATCCAGTGTGCTGGAAATAGGACTGAGGGTTTGTCTAGACAACTGTTTGATAAAGAGTTAATGTGCATCAGACATTGCAGCAGAAGCCAGGGATAAACCCCCACTCACCCAGGAATGGTCTGGGCCATGCACCTCTGCTCTGATGGGTTAACCCACAAAATGCCTAGAAACTGAAGGGGCTTTTGAGAATTTTTTCCCACAAGAACACTTCCAACTCAGACTAAAAGAGACAGAGATGGAACAAAATGAAGAAAAAATGTATCTGAGGGTATAGCCATGGATGCAGAGGGCAGACCCAATGGGACCTCTTTGTGTTCAGAGGAGCTGCTGCCACAGAAGGGCCCCAGGACACATCATGAAAACATATTGAATTATTTGTGGCCTTGAAATGTAATGGAAGTTTCTAGGCTTGGTTTCAGACTTGTCTGGAATCCATAATACCTGTTTTCCTTTCAGTTTCTCCCTTGGGAATGAGAATGTCCATCCTATACCCATCTCATCTTTGTATCTTGGTGATACAAGATGCACTAAGATACAATGGTGTATCTTGTTTCTCCAAGTTACACAGGTCCACAAATAGGATTTTGCCCCAGTTTGAGTCTTATCCATAACATTTAAATTATACAGGTGATGAAATTTTGGGCTACCTGAGTTGATAATATACAGATAGGATTTTGGACTTAGAGTTGATACTGGAATAGTTATAACTTTTGAGAATATTACAACATGGTAAATATATTTTAATGATGATTTAAGGAATACATGACATTTTCACTAGTAGAAAAAAAACCCTACAATTCTGTGGAACCACAATAGACTACAAAAGAGAAAAGGCAATCTAGAGTGAGAAGAATAAAGCTAGAGTCATTTTCTAATTTTAAATTACATTACAAAGATGAAGTAATTGAGATAGTATTGCACTAGCAAAAAAATAGTAAAATAGATCAATGGACTGAAATAGAATACCCAGAAATAAACCCACGCATATGTAGGAAAAAGTACTCAGTATCACTAGCCAAAACCACAGTAAAGGATCATCTCAAACATGGCAGGATGGCTGTCATCAAAAAGTCAAAAGATTATCAGGGATGTGAAGAAAAGGGAAACATTGTATGTTAGGAATGTCAGTTGGTACAACCATTAAAGAAAATAACATGAAGTTTCTTTGAAAAATATTAGAACAACCATGTGATCCAACATTCCTACTTCTGAGTACATATTCAAAGAAAATAAAATAACTATCTTGTAGGGTTACTGAACCCCATTTCACAATAACTGGGATATGGAAACAACCTAAGTGCCTGTCAACAGATGAAAAGACAAAGAAAATACTGTGTGTGTACCGTATATACTATTCAGCCTTAAAAAAGTAGGTCTTGTCACTTGGAACAATGTGAATGAACCTAGAGGATATTATGCTGAGTGACATAAAGCAGACACAGAAGTGAAAATATTACATAGTTTCACTTATATATGGAATTGAGAAAACCTAACTCAGAAACAAGAATAGAAAGGTGGTTACCAGGAGTCAAAGGGTAAAGGAATAGGAGATGTTGGTCAAAGGTACTAACTAAGAGGTACTAACTAAAGGTACTAAGAGTATAAGATGAATGTGTCCTGGAGACCCAGTGTGCAGAGTGGTGACTAAGCTCGCTGTTTTGCAAGCTGGAAATTAACTAGGAGAGCAGACTGAAATGTTCTCATCACACAGACACACAAAGTAACTGCAGGAGATGTTAATTAGATTAATTGTGAATGTCATTTTACATATATCCGTATAACAAAACCAAGTTATACATCTTGAATATATACAATTTTTATTTGCCAATTATACCTCCGAAAAGCTGAAAAAATGATAGTGATAATCACATGTCCAATTTCATGGCAATAGAAAGCTTACCCAAATAGCTGTTTTTTGTAATTATTTCCTCAATCACAATTACTAGCCTTTGCCCTGCATGCAAACACTATCATAAATTTGTCAATTTATAATTCCTACACATTTTTTTCTATTTATACCACGCATGTGAATTCTAAAGAACTACATCATAAATGTTCATGTTTGCTTAGGAAGTACATGCTTTGGTGTTTTCGTCTTTCACTACATATGTCCCCAGGAACCTTATATTGCTCTGATTCCCCCATGTGTTTTTCCTACCTTCTCTTAGCCAACATGGTTCTTACTTCCATTCTTGCCCACCAACAAACAAGATTATTTTTACAACTTGCTAGGGTTATGTTAAATACTAACACTCTAAGTTTAAACTCAGGATCTTTGAGATTTTCCAGACAGAACAAAAACCTTGAATGCTATTAGAATCATCTCTCATCTTAAATGATCTTGTCACCTGAGACGAGAGCTTCTAAATCCCCAATGTTGTTATTGTTTGTTGTAGTCAACGTTTATTTAGGTTTCCCTGAATATTTGATAATTTTCTCTATTATTAGTTTTTTATTCTTGGACTTTTTTGGAATGATCATTTTTTTTTTCTTCCTCAAGTAATTCTTTCAGAAATGCATTTATTTAGCATCTCTTAGCAGTAAACTTCAATGATTTTGTCCAAAAAAAAAAAAAACCCTTTCTCATTTTAAAAGCAAAAATGTGAACTCTGAAAAGTTAAATTGCCATTTGCCTTCCTTTAACATTTCGAGGGTATTATTTTCCGAGTATGGTTTTCATTACATGATTGTAAATTCCACACTGCATAACCTTTTCTTTCTGACGACTTACACAGTTTTCAATTTTCTTTTGGCATTTTGGAATCTATGATAAAATGCTCTATGTGTGTGTGCACATGCATGTGTGTGTGAACGCGTGTATGTGTGTGCGTGCCACGTGTGTGCATGTGCATGTGTGTCTGTACCGTTCTTCTCATTTATCTTTCTTGATATTTGTGGTTGCTAGATCTGAATAATTTTGTCATTCCTCGATTATGGAAAAAAAATCTATAAAATAGTGTTTCTCATTTTCATTGTTCTCTTTCTGAAACTCCAGTCAACTCTGGTGAGAGCATTTCCTTTTGGCTGCTTTGTCTCTTAACCTCGTTTAATTTCATCTTTTCAGTTATATATTTAGGATAAGAGATTTTGTTGTATTTCATAGACTTTTGTGTCCTTCTTTAGCTGTGATAATTCACTAATTATCCTCAGAATTTTAAACTCAGAATCTTAACTCCAAACATTTTGTCTGGGCATTCCATGTGTTTCTTTTTAAAATTTATATGAAAATTGTTTACTGTTTTTGTATAAAATTTTAACTTCTAGTTTTATTGCCTTAAGTACATTAACTACATTTAATATCATATTAAATCGACCCCTCAAATGCCTGAAATTCTTAGATCTAACATCACTTTGTGTTCTTATTTTCTTCCGACCCTCAGCAACAGAAGTATTTTTTTCCTTGTTGTATTTATATTGCTGACTTTGAGCTGGGAACTCATGTTTGGTTATTTTTAATCTTGAGAAACCAATAATAGGTAAGTTGAGGATGGTTTGTCCATAGTAAAGTCAGGAAACTTTCTCTTTTTTTGTGTGTGCTTTTTGCTGGGGCTGGGTTTTAAGCCGCCACCTCTGTCATATGGGACCAGCACCCTACCCTTTTGAGCTACAGGTGCTGCCCCAGGGAAACTTTCAAGCCTGAACAATTTCTCCACCAAAGTAGTAAAAATTTAAATTCAAGGATCCTGAGAGGGTGAATTAGTGGGTCAAAGTGTCACCTGTAGTAGCTTGTGCCCCATTAATGGCCCAGAACAAGACAGTCATAATCCTATGTTTCCAACTTTTGCAAACAGATTGATATCTTTTCCGGACTTTATTTTTGCTTCCTTAAGGGTCTGGGCTTTAAACTTTCAGTGCAAATTTATTGAGGCCCTTGCCTTCTGCCTTCTATTTGGACATTAAAAATCCAGGCTTTCTTCTGCTATGTTATAAATCCTTGAATTAACTCTCTGAACCATTTGTGTGCCTTCCTCACAACTCTCAGTGCTCTGTCAATCAAGCAGCCTAATCTTGATTTTTCTGTATCAAATGTAAATGATAATATGGAAGAGATTCTTATTTTCAGTTGATTCATTCCTGTGTCCTTAGTACATAGTGTAGCAATTGGTACTTAGTAGGTACACAATAAATATTTACTGTCTGAATAAATAAGTTTGATGCTGTAAATAAAGATAAATGCAATTTTGGAGAATAAAGTTGACTGTCATCAAATCAATTTTATTTTCTTCAAATAAGGTTTTGGTGTTAATTCTTTGTCATACTAGATTTCTAAGTAATTTCCTCATCTTTGTGACTGACAAAAGTGGCTAAAATGACACACAAAATGTTTGTATTTTCAAGTTATGAATATATAATGACAAAATTGCATATTATTTAAAGAATGGTATAAGTATTTATCAGATGTTCTCATAGATAGCCTGGACAAATCTCCATCTAAACATTTTGGTAATTGGCCAGGCACTGTGGCTCATGCTTACAATCTCAGCAGTCTGGGGAGCCAAGATGGGAGAACCCTTGAGCTTTTATTGTACAAAGTAATATTGATTTTAAATTTCTACAACCTAAAGGAAGCTTTAACAGAAGCTCTTGTTACACATGAGACATTAAAACACTGTATCAGGGTGGCACCTGGGGCTCAGTGAATAGGGTGCCAGCCCCATATACCAAGGGTGGTAGGTTCAGAACCGGCCCAGGCTGAACTGCAACAAAAAATAGCCGGGCATTGTGGCAGGTGCCTGTGGTCCCAGCTGCTCTGGAGGCTGAGGCAAGAGAATTGCCTAAGCCCAGGAGTTGGAGGTTGCTGTGAACTGTGACGCTACAGCACTCTACCAAGAGCGATAAAGTGAGACTCTGTCTCTACAAACAAAACAAAACAAAACAAAACAAAACAAAACAAAAAAAACCACTGTATTGAAGTGGGCTCGCCTCCCTTCCTCCAGAGTCGACTCTGGGAATGGCCCAGCCTGCCCCCTACTCCGGGCAAGTTCCCAGGCCGCCTGCCTCCTCCACCTTCCCCCTCCTCCTTCCCCCTCAGAGGCAATTCCAAGAACAAGCCTCAGAATAAGGAAGAAAAGTTTCAAGTTTCACAAAAAAAAAACCAAGTTCTCCATGGATGAACCATGGTGGAAATCCACCAAGGCTGTATTAATCATGGTTACCTGACTATAACCATTGTGATTTAAGATATATCCATTGTCAACCAAGGCTGTATTAATCATGGTTACATAACAGTAACCATTGCTGTGTCCATGACTACCCAAACTGAACCCCCCCCAACCTGCCAAATTTTGCTTCTGTAGTATGCTTGCACAAAAATTATATAAGGCAACTTGCCCACTACTGGGATGGAACTGTCTCTCAAGATAGTCCCCTGTGCAAATTAAATAAATTTCTGATTGATTGCACTTAAGGGGGGTCTGTCTCTATATTTTCAGGTCTAGGGATATTACATTATGATGTAATATGATGCTTTGATACAAGCATATGATGTGTAACTTAGGGTAATCAGGGTATCCATCAACTCAGGGTATTAGGCACCAAATGAAGAATGAAAGAATTTTTTAGTTCTTTATATTAGAAAGGTTCAATTTCACTCTTTTATTTTAAAGCTTACCATAACTTACTGTTGATAATGGTTACTTTGTCGTGCTATCAAATAATTGCTCCTCTTAGCTGTCTTACTACATTTTTGCACACATTAACCGTGCCTACTTCATCCTCCTCTCCCTGCTACCTGTCCCAACTCTGGTAACTATTATTCTATTCTCTGTCTCCATGAGATCAATTGTTTTAATTTTCAGCTCCCACATATGAGTGAGAACACGCAAACTATGTCTTTCTGTGCTTGGCTTATTTCACTCAACATGCTGTCCTCCAGTCCCATCGATGCTTTTGTAAATGACAGAGTTTCATTCTTTTGCTATCTACCCAGCAGTGAGACTACTGGATCATGTGCTAGTTCTATTTTGAGTTTTTTGAGGAACCCCCATACTTTTCTCCATAGCGGTTGCACTAATTTAACATCCTCAACGACAGTGTAGGGGGGTTCCCTTTTCTCTTAAACCTCACTAACATTTATTATTATCTGCCTTTTAAATAAGTCATTTTAACTAGAGAAGATTTGCAGTTCTCTGATAACTAGTGATTTTGAGCTTTTTTTTTCATTTATCTCTTGGCCATTTGTATTGTTTTCTTTAAGTTACTGGATTCTTTTCTACTGTGTTGTTGGAGTTCCTAATCCGGTGTCAGTTGAATAGTTGGCAAATACTCACTACCATTCTGAGAGCTGTCTCTTCCCTCTTTGATTGCTTTCCTTGAGTGTGCAGAAGCTTTTTAGCTTGATAGGATAACATTTGTCCTTTTTTACCTTGGTTACCTGTGATTTTGAGGTACCACCCAAGAAATCATTGACCAGAACACTGTCTTGAAACATTTCCCCAATGCTTTCTTCTGTGTTTCAAAGTGTCAGGTATTAGATTTAAGTCTTGATTGCCACTTCCCTAGTGTATGTTCTATTTTTTTTTTTTTTTAGACTGAGTCTCACTCTGCCTTTGTGGGTAGAGTGCTGTGGCATCATAACTCACAGCAACCTCAAACTCATGGGCTCAAGTGATCCTCTTGCCTCAGCCTCCCAAGTAGCTGGGACTACAGGTGCTGGGCTATTTTTAGAGACAGGGTATCCCTCATGCTTAGGCTGGTCTCAAACTCCTGAGCCCAAGCAATCCACCTGCATCAGTCTCCCAGAGTGCTGGGATTACAGTCATGAGTCATGGCACCCAGTCCCCAGTGTGTTCTAGGAACCTTCATCAAAATGACTTCACTGTAGATATGTGAGTTTATTTCTGGGTTCTCTGTTGTGTTCTTTTGGTTTATCATCTGTTTTTATGGTGTTTTGGTTTCCATAGTTGTTTTAGTATAATTTAAAGTCAGGTGATATGATTCATCTAGTTTTGCTCTTTTTAGTCAGGATGGCTTAGCTATTCTGGGTCTTTTGTGATTCCGTGTGAATTTTATAATTTTTTTTCTATTTCGTTGGTATTTTACAATCTGTAGATTGCTCCAAGTAGTATGGACATTTTAAATCTTGATTCTTTCAATCCATGAGCATGAAATATCTTCCCATTTTTTTATGTCCTCTTCAATTTCTTTCTTCAAGGTTTTATGGTTTTTATTGTGGAGATCTTTTACTTCTTTGGGTAAGTTTGTTCATGGGTATTCTGTTTTCCTTGTAGCTATTGTAAATGGGATTACTTTCTTGGTTTCTTTTTCAGATTTTTCACACATGGCAACATCACTGATTGTTGATTTTATATCCTGCAACTTTACTGAATTTGTTCATCAGTTCAAACAGTTTTCTTGGTGGAGTCTTTAGGTTTCTCTAAATATAAGACAATGTCATCTGCAAACAAAGATAATTCTAATTCTTTCTTTCTAACTTGGATGCCTTTTTTTTTGTCTGATTGCTCTAGCTAAAATTTCCAGTATCACATTGAGTAACAGAGGAGGTGAAGGTGAACATCTTCGTCTAAAGTGGTCTAGATCTTAGAGGAAAGGTTTTCAGTTTTTGCTCCATAAAACATGATACTTACTGTGGGTCTGTCACATATGGATTTTCTACTCTGTTCAGTATATTTCTTTTAAACACAGTTTTTTGAGAGCTTTTTTATCATCACTGGGTGTTGGGTTTACTGAACACTTTTCCAACATCAACTGAAAAGATCACATGGAGTCCTTTATTCTGTTTATATGATGTATCACATTCTTTGATTTGCACGCGTTGAGTCATCCTTGCATCCCTGGGATGAATCTCACTTGATCATGACATATAATTTGTTTAGTGTATTGTTGAATTCAGTTTTCTCTATCTTGAAACTTTGGTTTAAGTAATCTGGTGTCTAGACTACCAGGCTTCTCTGCAGATACCACAGGACAACTGCCAGGCCCTGAGGATGTCAGCTCTGCAGGATTCAAGAGCATTCAAGCCCTAACAGTGCCTTCTTGACCCTCCACTTTCCTGTAGGAGGAGCAAAACTATTTTGATGAAAGATACTCACAAAGAGCACCTGTTGTAATCAAATCTCTTCCCTAAGTTATCCAAGGTGATTAAATCTGATACATGTTTTATGCTTTTTTTCAATATTGCTAAGTCTGTAAGCTCAAGTTTATTGTGGTCTCATGTTCCTGTAATATTCAGAAAGTATATTTTAATGCAATATTGGTACCAAATAATTACTATTAAAGTAACAATTAATGGCTCTCCCCAGTGCCTGTGTCACATGGACCACGTTTCTCACTGCCTGCAGAGTGGACATCCACCTCACTTCCCTTCTCTGCATCCACTGAATTGCTTCTCCCACATCTCCCAGAAATCTTTTTCTTTCTTTTTAGAGAGAAAACTCAGGAAACTCCATACTGTCTCTGATAAGTATTATACATTGAATTCTTCTATTTTTACTATTCCATTGTCCTCCTTTGCTAAGAGACTTAACTATCCTTATTTTTCCCTAGATACATAGATTCTTAATCACTTTAACTTCCATGAACCCAGCCCAGACATAACCTTGAAGTAGTTATGAATTTGAAAGTACGCTACCTACTTCTGGGATCTCATACTTCTAAGGACAAAGTGTGTATGCCTTCGCTGGTTTCATGGTTTTTCTTCTGTTCTCATCTGCCTTTCAGACTAACCTGAATATTATTGTCAACTGTTCCAAAAGTTTCTTCACTGATAACGCTGATTCACACACCTCTGTTGCAATGTGGTCTTGCCAGTTACCAACATTGGGATCTGTAAACCTGTATCTTCTCACGTGAATGCATTTCCTTCTTTTTTTCCATCAATACTACTTTAGAAACAAATATAAGCAAAGCAAAATGTGTCACTATTTGCTATTAAGTTATTTGAATCAAATTTTATGTTACCTTGTAAAAAACCATTCTGAAAAACCTCATTTCCATTCCATTCAACCTGACTTCTTCTGTGCACTTACTGTTGTAAATCACTTCACAAAACTATACAGCCTGCCTGTCTGAGTTTAATACCTGGCTTGGGATTCTGAAAGATTTAATTTCATGGTCCTTTCAAAACTTAAAATCACTGTTTTCATTGCTGAGTACTGTGAATAAGACACCTCTGCCAAAGATCCCTGGCCTCTGTCACTGCCCTTTCACTTCATCTTCCTTGTGTGTGGTCACTGTCCTTAGGTGTAGCCATCTAGGAAAGTTGAAGAACCAGCCATTGACACTCACACAACAAAGTTCAAAGCATGGCAGCAAAAGGTCATCTGCACAGTCAGACTTCTTATGGCTCTCTGTTCTCTACTGTGTGTCTTCATGGCCAGAATTGGGTGGTATGTCAGTCAGTCACTAGTGTAGGGAATCACTATGTTACTTTGAACTTACTCTATTTTATGGGAATAAGCATCTTGAAACATGAACCAAAAAAGGACTTCTGCTGGAAGGAAAGATGCACACTTGAGTTGTAATACAGCACAATTGTTGGGTAGTTGCCGTGTGCGCAAAGTTTATTTCCTTCCAAACTTTATGCGTTCAAATCCTAACCCCTAAAACATTGGTGGCGGGAACTTCATCTTCAGAAGATGAATAGGTTATGGGGGCAGAACCCGTGTGAATGAAACAAATGCCCTTATAGAAGATCCTGAGGAAGACCCCTTCCCACCTGTGAGGACACAGCTAGAAAGAGCCATCTATGAACCATGAAGTGTGTCCTCACCAGACACCACGCCTGCCAGCACCTGATCTTAGGCCTCCCGCATGGTGAGAAATAAATTTATGTTGTTTATAAGCTGCGTACTTATGGCCATTTCTTCATGGCAGCATGAAGGTACCAGGACAGTTAAAAATGAAAATTCAATTAACAAATTAAAATTGTTAACATATGACTTTAATATATACTTTCCACGGCCACGGGAATAATATAAGGAAACATGGCTTAGTAAACACTAACAGTTGTTGAATATGGTGAAGATGATGGTGATAATCACCCAATTTTGTTTTCCGATTCTATCTTATGCCCTGTATAATATGCTCAAGATAAATATTAAAAACACAGTCAAAATATCCCATATACTTCCATGAATTAATTTATTTTGTCCTCTGCCTGATTACCCACCCATATGTTCAAATATTTCTAGATGAATATTGGTTATGGATGATGGTGACTTCTAATTACTGAGCCGTTAACATTTGCTATAAATCAAGAATAATAATTATATATCAACATTTATGGTTGCTATATGTGAATTATGCTGACAAGTGAATTTACGTGAATGTGCTCATTTAGACTTAGTGTAAACCCGTAGCGTATAAAATGGTCTTCCTTTTAGACAAGGAAACTTTCCTGCACTGAGGGCTTCCACATCCTGCCCGTGTTCACTACCTACTAGGTGGTGGGCATGGATTCAGAATCAAACCTTCACCTAACACTAGAGTCATAATTTCAAGTATTTTATACATAGTCAGTCATTTCATTTTGACAACTGTATAAATGTGATGGTATTAGGTCCCTTTCACACATTGGGATTCAAAGATAATAAATACTTTTACCAACCTTACAGCCATTGAAAGGGGCTGAGACACAATTTTGGCTTGTCTGAGTCAAGTTTGGTCCTTTTGTCTATTATTTAGAGGCAGCTAAAATGTTATCTCCTTGATGAAGTATTCCTTAATCCTGCCAACAGTAATGTGCCCCTTATCTTCCATGGACTCATGCACCAGGCAGTGGGTACAAAGACATTTAGCATAGGCTATGATGGCATTGAGCACACTTCCTAAGCACTTAACAGGTTGCCAGGCCACATGATCAATATTTTGTGCCCCATATCATGGGCCCTTAGCACATCAGCACAGGACTGGCGCATTGGCACTTGGAACATCTGAATGTGTGTGTATAAATGTATCATACGATAGACACTTAGGATATAGTTCTCCATGTCAGAGTGGACTTGAGCTCCAGGAAAGCAAGCTTGCATCTCATCTTGCCATTCACAGAGTTGCATAGCTATTAGTACATGGTATTAATTCAATATCAGAGTGCTTATTACAAAGGATGTCTCAGTATATAAAAATATATAATACTCAATATATACAAATAATGCTTGTTATCTTATATATTGTATCTTCTATCTCTCCTAGTTGCAGAAGTCAAACATGTCTTGAGTGTTACAACTTAATACAGTCTTTTTCTTTTCTTAAAATATGTATACATTTTTTGCACCCTCTGTATTTTATGTGCTTTTTGGTAAAAAAGCAGGTTCTAATATTGCATATTTAAATTTGCTACACATTAATTGATACATATTTTAGGGATTACTACGGGAGATGCTCATAAATAAAACCTAATGCCTATTTCAAAAAACAAAAAATGACATTGGACCCAATTCTTTGATGTAATTTATACACTTTAAAAATGATGATTATTACATCATCATGAGAGTGTTTAAAGGCTGGAAAAACAACTGGTGGTTATGTCTATATTTAGAATTTCACCTGTAATTAGTTCAAATGAGAGTGAATATTCTTAGCCAGGATTTAATGCCACTTTAGGGGAGAAATTGATTACTGAGCTTTTGACATTGAAAATGTACATGGCCGTTCACATGTCCACTCACCTCTCAGATGAAAGCCCTGCAATTTGCTTCTTATCCATACAATCTCTTTAACAACTCTAAGCCAAAAACTAAATATGCCTTCAATGAATAAGCAGCTAGGCTCTTGCACAGCAACAACAGCAATCCGAGTGCTTTCAGAAACAGCTATGCCAGTAGATAACTAAGTATTGAACAGTATCATTTACAAGATGCTGGGCCATGGAAGTAAGGTAACATGTGTTCAGTGCAAGCAGCTACGTGAGAATTTGTAATCCATTTACAAACCCATTAACAGAGCAAATACTTGGAGAATTCTACGCAGTATTTAATCCGATTCTCATACTTTCCTCTGCCTAACACTCAAATTTTAGCAAAAAGCTGAAATGACTAGGGCCAATTTCTTTAGGAATTTGGCAACAATTTTCTTCATCACTGCCTAGCACAAATTGAAGGATGGAAAGCCTGATGGAAGTAATTTGGCATGTGAATAGAATAATTTTCTGCCTTATTCATCAACAATTTAAAGCTATATCAATAATTTATAGGCAGACAATTAACAATAAAGCTTCTATGTCTATTCCATTCATGTATAAGACTATATTGCTTTTCTTATATCTTATGTTTAGATGTTAGCTTTGTTAATATGCAGTGTTAATTTAAAAAAAAAAAAACCAAAACCTCTATGTTTTAGAAATACCTAGCCTTATTGGATGAAGTCTTTAAAAAATTTTCTGAACAGTTACATTTCACAGCCATCCTTAGCAGAAATGCTATTCATATACCAAGAGGGGGTTTAGTTTGGGAGGGGTGCCATAGCAAAATAGCATGGCCTGGGTGGTTTAAACAACTGAGATTTCTTTTCTTACAGTTCTGGAGGCTGGAGCTCTGAGATGCATGCATCAGGGGTGGTTTCCCCTGAGGCCCCACTCTCCCATCCCCTGAGGCCCCACTCTCCCATCCCTGGCCTGCAGCTGTCCATTTGGTCATTATGTCTTCACATGGCCTTCCCTGTGTGTCTGTCTGCACCCAAACCTCCTCTTTTTATGACATAAGTTATATTGGATTGGTGCCTATCCTACCATAACTTCTCTATTTTAATTTAGTTACCTCTTTTAAGATGCTATTTCCAGGTGCAGTACTAGGAGTCAGGAATTCCACATGTGAATTGGGGGGACACACAATTCAGATAATAATGGAAGGGTTTTATTTTTGTTTTGTTTTTAATTTTTTGTTTTTGCAGTTTTTGGCCGGGGCTGGGTTTGAACCCACCACCTCCGGCATATGGGGCCAGTGCCCTACTGCTTTGAGCCACAAGTGCTGCCCTTGTTTTGGGGGGGGGGTTTGAGACAGAGTTTCACTCTGTCACCCTGGATAGGGTGTTGTGGCATCACAGCTCACACTAAACTCTTGGAATTGAGCAATCCTCTTGCTTCAGCCGTTCAAGTAGCTGGGACTACAGGCCGCCGCCACAATGCCTGGTTATTTTTCATTTATTTATTTATTTATTTTTTGAGACAGGGTCTTGTTCTGGCTCAGGCTGGTCTCAAACCTCTGAGCTCAGGCAATCCACTCTCCTCAACCTCCCGTAGTGGTAGGATTATAGGTGCGAGCCATGGCTCCCAGCCTATTGTTGTTTTAGTGCTAAGAAAGAGACACTGAAAATCTTGCATTATATTTATCCATATTCAATGGTATTAAAACCAAAATTACCCTTGGAAATAGGATTTGTATGTTTGAATTGCTACCTGTATGGCCTTGGAGACATCACTTAACAAAGCAGAGATGTGCCGACCTCTCACATTTGTAATTGTGACTTGCAGGTTGCACAGCTGCTTGTCAGACAGGACTGGTTTGCTGAATGTGTCCCCTCTTCAGCCTCCCAACACCACTACTTCCAGTAGGAGAAACAAACAAACAAACAAACAAACAAATGAAATAACCAGTGTTTAGGACATACCCAAAAGGCAAATTCTATTCTAAAAAGGAAGTTTCTCTTTGGAACTTCATGAAACTATGAGAACTGATGAGGGATGATAATAGGAATCACTTAACGATTTGACATGTCATCATTTATAATATATATGAGGAAAGATTACACTTTTGCTTTCTTCATATGAAGGTATTCTTACACACCTGATCTGTGTATCTTTGATGGCAGAGAGTGAAACTGCAAAGAGATGTTAACTGAGTTTGCCTGCATCATTTTCCTGCCTTTGTCCGATGGGTTTTCTACTTACCATTAGCGATTCCCATAAGACCTGCTCAGCATCCTACCTTCTCCTTTCAGGGACACTGAAACACATTCATTTGCTCAAACTAATTCCTGACGATTTAAATACCCGTGCTTTTATGTAGCAGCGTAACTGTGTGTTGGATCACCGAGCACAACGGTCATCCTGTAGCTGGTAGTTTGTATTCATGTAAATCTCTGCCTCAATAAAAACTGATGTGAGGTTTTTGGTGGGTCACATGGCTTCTCAGAGGCATGTGGAGTGTGCAATTTGGATGCCACCAATACACCTGAGAGTTCCTAGTCCAGCAATGTCCTTGTCACCTTCTCGGGGATGGCCTTTTCCTGACACATGCTTCCACTTCATTCTGAGTCCCTTGAGTCCAGGGAGTGTGCGTGTTTGTACCCAATAGACTCTCAGGAAACATTTGTGGCTTGCAGCGCCTTCTCCCTTCCATAAGGGAACAATTACATTCTCTCTCTCTTCCTTTGGTACCATCTTCCTGTGGGAGCACACAGTTCCTTGGTCTATGAGAGGAACTGCCGATATGGCATCTTCCCAGACACATCAGGAAAAGACAAGATTTCTCTCTCAGTCACTCTCCGCCTTCAGAAAGTCACCAGTGATCTCATGGACATCTTCTCGTCCCCACCAACAAGCCTCTGCTCAGGCCAGGCTGTCCTCCCCTGTCGCCCTCCTCCCGGGTCCTGAGCTTCAGCCTGGGGCAAGGCTGCCCTCCCCGGCCACTTCCTCCCCTGCCTGCCCTCTCCCCAAGATCCTGAGCTTTGGCCTCACCCTCTGATTAGCTACTGGCATTGTAGCCAGAGCTCTCTTTCTCTTTTACTCTTGTTTTTCTTTATGTCAGAATATTAGGAGTTACACATGTTTTGTTTGCATACTTTGTTCTTGTGCAGATTGAGTCAAAGTTACACACGAGAGTGTGACCCTCACCAGATACTGTGTGCTTTGCCCCCCACCCTGCAGCGTGGTTTTCACTGAGACTTCCAGGAGTGCACTGAAGTGGCGACTGAGTAGTTCCAATTCGGTACTGAGTATGTGTGTTTCTCCATTCTTGTGGTGGTTCACCTAGAATAATGGTTTCCAGTCCCCTCCAGGTAGCCCACAAAGGTACAGGGTCACCGTAGATTTTCCGGCTGAGCAGTACTGCATAGCTCGGGTTACCACATTTTATTATCCTTTCATGTGTTGGCACTTGCGATGTCTCCACACCTTCCCAAATGTGAATTGTGCTGCTATAAACATCTGACACCAGGCGTCGTCTTTTTTATAAAATAATCTCTTACCCTTTGTGTAAATACCCAGAAGTAGGATTGATGGATCAAACAGTAGGTCCACAATGAGTTCCATGAGGATTTTCCATACAACTTTCCACAGACGTTGTAGTAGTTTGCATTCCCACTAACAGTGTGAAAAAGTCATCCTTTCTCTCGGCACCCTGCCAGCATCTGTCATCTTGGGACCTTCTAAACATTCAGTTAAGTGTCATTCCCACTAAAGATTATGTTAAGGATGGAGTCCAGCTCAACACCGTTGGGAGTCCCTGGATCCACCACTGGTGCAACCTTCCCTCTCCACTC
>NW_003852610.1:2133818-2178623 GCF_000181295.1 Otolemur garnettii | reverse complement strand
GCCCGTGTTCCTGTGCAGCCTTCCCTCTCCACCCGTACCCCACCCCGTGTTCCCGTGCAGCCTTCCCTCTCCACCCGTACCCCCCACCACGTGTTCCTGTGTGTCCCCCGTACACCTTGACTCGCAGACCGACGGGAGCTCCCAAAAGGGACATTGCTCTCTCTCTCCAGGCACACTGGAGTCTTCTGCCAGCCATGTGCCAGGAAATGTTTACACATATTATATTTTGCAAAGTGAGTGGAAATCAAGGGGCGGCAGGGCACACATTGCCAAGGATGTCTTGAACATGTTTACATTTATCCAAAACAATCAGGAACTCTACACACATAAGCCTGGGCAGAGGGGATGTGGGGCCCTAAGCAAGGGCAGGGGGCAGTGAAAGCAGAATGTGTTTCTGAGTGTGGTGGTGAGAGACCCACAAAGGCAGCCAGCCAGCCAAACTACTCTCCTCCGGGTTCATCCCCATCCCAAGACTTTCACCACCAGAATACACAGTTCCCATAGGCATTCCCATTAAGATACCTTATGTTTAAAGATTTGGATTTAAATGTCATATTCTTGCTATATTGCATTAGTTCTCTCTTCTCATTAAGTTTTGAACTTAAATGCTGCCTTATTTTCATGATTTAAAAGTTATTCCATTGTTTTTGGTTCAGTTATACTGTCCTAGTTTAAATACTGGATCAAGTTTAAGTCTGCATCGCTGGTCTGGCAGTTTTTTAATTACTCTAAAGTATTTTTCACAATGTAACTAAAGTTAGTTTGTGCCCTTGTTCATCCCACTGGATGGTGTAACCTCTCCTGTCTGACGGCCTCACTTCCTTCCACAGCATGTCAGCTTTATTTCTGGCAAGAGCTTTTGACACAAGATTTTTCCTTTTGTGTATCACATTTTATATGTGCTGTTAGTATATGAGGTTAAATACTCTTATCACATCTCAAGTTTCTATGCATTGTACGTAGAATTAGAAATGTCAGAATTTAGGGTGACATCTATGGCTTAAAAGGTTAGGGCTCCGGCCCCATATGCTGGAGGTGGTAGGTTCAAACCCAGCCCCAGTCAAAGAAAAAAAAATATCAGAACTCAAGGACACTTGAAGACCACAAAAAGTATTTTATTTTGTGGGGGCGGAAATGAGGGCTCAGAGGCTGCAACTAACTCAAGTGTACAGAAACAGTCTGTTGAGTCAGAAACCAAAATTAGCCTTCGAGCATCCAGGACGATAACTTAATTCTATGTGAAGATGTTGTTGGTACGTTCAGAAGCATTTACGTATAGAAAATAATGGTATTGAGGGTCTATTTTTTGTGTGGATAGCAAGTGTGCATTTATTGGCAATAACCGAAGTCATTTTAATATTCTTAGGAAAAAAATCTAAAAAATAAATATTTTATTTGCAATATCTAGTCCAATTAGATATGTTCACGAAGTGTAGGCAAAAAAACCAAAACAAAACAAACAAAAAACCCCAGTACAGTGGGATGTTTCTGTAGGCAAATTCCTCAGCAATATGCTTGTCGGTGCCACCGAGACGCAGGCCCTGCGCAGGGTCCGCTGTCCGGCACCAGGACCGCTGTCCTGCTCAGGGTCTGCTGTCCAGAATGGGGTCCGCTGTCTCGAGCAAGATCTGCTGTCCTGCGTGGGGTCTACTGTCCCGTGTGGGGTCAGCTGTCCAGAGTGCCGCACTCAGGCCAAGCTGCGCAGCTCGGCCCCTCGGAGCCACCACAACTTTCCTCACCAGCTTAGTGAAGGTAAGAGCTTGATAGACACTTCTTGACTAAATAAAATATGAGACACAAAAATAAAAACAGGATGTGGAAATTAAAAGGCGATTAAAACTAGTGGGTTCAGAAGTAGGAAACTCATTCTCAGCAGTGGTGGTGCTGCCATTAATTATGGTGACTAGAGACGTTGGTGCTGTGGCTGCACCAGCAGCGAGTGAGCAGGCGCGGCCGCTGTCCTGGCAGTGTTGGCAGTGGCGGTGGTGGGAGTGACAGCGGGGGTATTAGGGCATTAGTGGCAACAGTGATAGTCGTATTGACCGCAGCGGTATTGACAGTGGCATGAGCAGGGCTGGTGCCGGTAGCGATAGTGGTGATCGTAGAGACAGTAGCAGTTAGCAGCAATGCGAGCAGCTCTTTCTTAAGTGTTTACAGGCTGCGGCATTATTTGGATATTACAAGTATCGATTCATTAATTTTCCCTTATAATAACCCAAAAGGCAGGTACTATTACTATTCCTCCATTTGACAGAGGAAGAAAGAAATCACAGAGAAGTTGAGCAGCATGCCCAAGGCTGGGGAATTGCTGGATGGCAAAGCCACAATTTTAACCTCAGAAGATGGCGGCCCCAGGCTCTCAGCGGCTACACCTCCCTGGGCAAGATCCTGAATTATCCTGAGCCAGTGACCAGTAATTGCCAATGAAAAATGGGGGATATTTTTATAATCCTGAAATTCTGAGTCTGATTCACACAGACCATTGCACCATCCTGTAAGGCCCAGCATGCTTATATTATTATAGTGTATTAATTCTGCCTTCTAAATTTACTAGATGTGAGCTTTTGAGGCACTTACTTAATATCTGTATTCCTCAGTTTCTCCTCTGAAAGGGGGATATTAACTGTCCTTATGTCATAAACTTATTATATGGACTGAATCAACACAAGGCTCTGGTTAGGCTCGGTGCCTATAGCTCTGGTTAGGCTAAGGCGCCAGCCACGTACAGCTAAGGTGGCAGATTCGAATCCCCAGCCCGGACCTCCAAAACAACAATGACGGCTGCAACCAAAAAATAGCCAAGCGTTGTGGCGGGCGCCTGTGGTCCCAGCTACTTGGGAGGCGGAGGCAGGAGACTCGCTTGAGCCCAGGAGTTGGAGGTTGCTGTGAGCTGTAATGCCACCGCACTCTACCCAGGGGGACAGCTTGAGGCTCTGTCTCAAAAAAAAAAAAAAAAAAAGTACAGAAGGCTCTGGTTAAAAATGATGGCTAGCTAGCTTAATGCTAGCTATTATTATTACTTTACTTATTACCCCCTCACTTATTATGATATCACAATTTATGTGATAATTTAACTAACTGGTTGTAGTTAGTCAAATCAAGATTTGAATCACTATTTCTTCAGTGTTTCAATCCCGTATTCTCGCCACCAAGCCATAATGTCTCCTGCAGGGTTAGGATGTGACTGTCTTGGGTCTGCTGGGTTCAGCCCCACACAGGATTCTGGGACCAGGCTCCCCACACCACTCCTCTAAGCATGCTGGTGCCTCTCCTCTGATGGTACTTGACAACTTAAGGAGGCCATTCCCCGGCAATGTCAACCTGAATGCTTTCCTGAAATTGTTCAGATTGCAAATGAAAAAGAGAATCAGTCTTCTTTCAGTGATGGCAGTGATAAAATATAAAATTGGATACTTTCAGTGGCTGTATTTTTCTATTATATGGAGACAGCCAGTGAGAGAGAGAAAAAGGAAAACTCAGAAATGAAAAAAAGGAAACTGTGGTCTGGAAGTATTCTTTGGGCCCCAGATGTGTCTGAGGCCAAGCTGCATGACTCCACTCCTGGTCTGGGGTTCAAGCTTTCCTTCAGTTTTTGTGAACTAGTACATCTCTGGGTATTCTCCTGAGCAAGGGGCAGGTAGGTAGAACTCTGTCACTTCAGCAACCATAGGTGTCTCTATATGAGGCTAATACACAGAGGTTCTAATACAAGAGTGCATTACTCTGCCTCCAACTCTTTTAATTGAAATACATTATTTTTTTGTATTCTAAATGAGCATGTTTTTAATATCAATCTATATATGACCCTTTAGAACAATAACAAAAATCTGGTGATTTTACTATTTGAAAAACTAACAAGTATGGGATTTAAGAATGAATTTCAATTTTATAAGCTAGAAAGAGAGAGAGAGAAAAAAAGAAGAAACATTTGTCTTCAAATCATAGGCTCTCAATTTTTCCCAAAATTCTCAAGATTCTTATCTGACATGGACCAGGAGGATGAACCAGCCTCTTCAGTTAGTTCCTTCCATAACTGGCTGGGCAATTTGTTAGCTCTGTGGTCTTGAGTAAATGCCAAAAATTCTTTTTGGTTCCGTTTCCTTATACATAAAGTGGGGATCACGATACTCCTCCCTCACAGGGGCAGTGGAAGGCTGGCACGCATTTGCACGTACCTGTGTGCCAAGCATTGACAACTGAGCCCGACAGTTAATAAAACTTATTTCATGTTGTTATCATTTCTGACATATCCATTTGAAATAAACGTTGGAAATTATGGTAAAAGTAATTTCTAAAACAGGAAGGATTAGGCAGCGCCTGTAGCTCAGTCAGCAGGGCACCAGCCACATACGTGGAGGGTGGCAGGTTTGAACCCAGCCTGAACCAGCGAAAACAATGACAACGGCAACAAAAAATAGCTGGGCATTGTGGCAGGTGCCTATAGTCCCAGCAACTTGGGAGGCTGAGGCAAGAGAATCGCTTAAACCCAGGAGTTTGAGGCTGCTGTGAGCTGTGATACTCACAAACAAACAAACAAATAAAAACCCGAGGATTAATAAAATAAACTGTTGCTTCTTAGAATTACATTACCTTTTCCAGTCACAGAAACATAAGTTTCTACTCCATGGGGTGGAGTGCTTTGATAACAGACTCATCGTGTCAAAGACCTCAACTGCCTGAACAATTAGGAAATTCCTAGTTGACAAAGAAAATCGTATTTTCAAGTTGCAGATACTCAACCAAGATCCTGTACCAATACATTTTGTTATCAAATGGATTGTTCTTAAATCATAAACTTGGGAAACAGAGATGGAAATAAATGCTTTTGTGAAATGCAACCTAAAAAGAATGTGTCCTCCCCAGGGTCAGGGTCCTTCCATTCTCAGGCGATGGTGATGACCTTCTCCTCCCTCTCGCTAAGTCACCACATCTCAGCTTTGCCAGCACAGAGATTGTGAAGGGAAACCAAAACCTAGCCTGGCTTCAGGCCTGTTGTTAAAGAAGAAAATAAAAATGAGGAGGGAAAGTATGGCCTTCCTCCTAGTTCCTGAGACTTTCCAGTGTCCGGTAAATGCTTACGATCTAGTGGCAACAGAGAGGATAACTCAACTTGCTGACCTAGGAGAGAGAATTCAGTACTCACTGGAAATTCAAGGAGAGCTAATCTCTGATGTTGATTGAAGTGTTTGGAAAAATTAACCTAAAGATAAGCAAATTTTAGGATTCAGACAGAAATTCAGCAAAGGTGATTTTGCTGAGAGGCATACGAACAGACAACATGCCCTATCCTTCCCCTCTGTGACCCATTTACTCTGAAATATTGGTGTTTCCTTGTGTGTGACTTAAATCACACACATTTGATCACAAATGATAAACAAGTGCCTGTGTGTTTTCTGACATGCTGACTGTATAACTATACTGATAAATGATCTGTTCTTAGGTTAAGTGTTTCACACTAGAACAAGTCAGAACTGTGTGCATACTCCGAAAGTACTGTCTTTGAATATTTGGAGCATATGTAAAATAATGACAAACAACGGTTCTGTTCAGCTGAGGGAGTAGAACTTTTTCAAGCAGAAAGAATGGACTATGGTGGTTCAATTATTATTAAAGTTGTCTTACAACATGAACCTTGATGATAAAACTATCATATATAATATTCTTCATGTTGCTTCATTTCTCATGCTCCACTGAGTAAATGAGTTTTTGCATAAAAAAGTCTCAATGCTCAGAAGCTCTTGTCTTCTGTAAGTAAAATGTAATTTTCCGCTTAACTTTAAGCGCTAGATTATTTTATGACTCTCTCTCACAGTTCTGAAGATTATTCTGCTAATGACACCATCAGGTGGAGTCATATGTAAATTGTCAGAACGAATAGAATGGAGTTAAGGAAGTTACTGGAATATGGGTTCAGCTTGGAAACAGGAGCAACAGCTACTTCAAGCCTCTAGCTAAATGCTCATGGAAAGTGAGTCTAAAGTAGAACAGTTCTACCTGCTAACAGCCTAAACAAACCAGAAAGACAACAAAGTAGATCAGATTGTAAAGACATAAAACTTCACACAGGAGAGTGTCCAGTGGGCATGCCGTGAGCATATGAAGACAGTGTGTACTCAAAATTCCTGTAAATTTACAAATGTGAATGAGATGAGCAAAGACTGGGGATGGGGAAATAGGCTCCAATGTCATGCTGTCTGGTTTTAAAGTCCTTTCCAATGCAAAGTCAATGATTGTTATATATTACAAGCAAAGGAAACCAAAGGGCAATTAAGAATCCCAGAAATAAAAGACTTTAAGAGTGCAGTTGGAGAAAAGTCAACGCCTGAGAAGTCAACAAGAAAGACCAATTGTTAGGCTAACATTGATTCTGGAGTAAAGTGCTACTTCAAGGAGTCACAGTGAGCACTACATTAAATAGGAAAAGGCATTTGGAAAGTGTAAAATGCTAGTTGGGGTTAGTTATGATGGCTCAGAGCATGGGGTCTAGAATATGACATCTTAAATTTGGCAATTTAATAGCAATTAACTACTGGCAGCCAGTAATTTCTGCTCATACTATATTTTGTTTCCATGTGACTTAGACATAGAATGATACATATTTCATAAAGGGTTGAATACAATGGCATGTAAACACTCTCACAGTGCTATGAATACTCTGTCTTCACTGGTGGCTCTGTCACCATGAGCACAATGCTTGGTCATTGTTTCTACTGCAGGTGACATATCTCACCTGACTGAACTCTACAATTGATGTCTAATTTACTTTAAACCAAAATTCTCTCCAAGGAGAGAATAAACTTTTCAATAAATGGCACTAGAGCAATTTGTTATCCAAAAGGAAAATAAAATAAACTTTAACCTAAATTTCACATTTTGTAAAAAATTATCTCTACATGGGCCAGTCATCACCTTACATGTAAAATATAAAACCATAAAAGTTCCCTAGACACACACCAATGCACCGATGGACACACACGCAGACACAGGTGCACACATGTCTTTTTATCTCTTAGCCCTCATTTGTCAGCAGGTGTCTCTTAACTGTGGATCAGCCTATTAACCTCCCACAAAAGGCCTCCGCCGCCTCTAACCCCCTCTCACACTGTGAAACCACATCCTTTCTGGGATCCAGTTAACACGTTCTCCAGTCTTATACTGAGCATCTGATTTTTTAATTCATGATGTCAAACATGGGCTTTCATTCTTAGCCCAATACATTTCCAATTAAATTCATGTTTCCTATGATTTTTTTTAGGATTTAAAATCTTTAATTGGTAAATACTGTATATGCTCAAGGCGTCTAATATGATGATTTGATATCTGCACACACCAATAGTGATAGTCATAATCAAATTAATTGGCACACCCACCACCCCGCTACATCTCCCAAACTTGTTCATCTTGTAAGTGATGTTCTGTGCCCTTTGAGGCTTCCTAGTCCCCAGCAGCCACCATCCTACTCTCTGCTTCTGTGGGCGTGGCTCTTTAGATTTCTTAGATGAGTGACACCCATGGTGTGTGTCCTTCTGCGTCTGGCATGGTTCACTCCGCACAGGATCTCCCAGGTTCCTCCAAGTTGCTACAAATGGCAAGATTTCCTTTTGTTAAAGGAAGTTTTAGCATGTTCATCACTGTTAGAAATGAGATATATTCTTTTATTATTTATTGTTAATATAAAGAGAATCTAACCGCTTTACATTTTGTTTTCTAGATAGCTATCTTACCAAATTGTCCAGAATAACTCCGGTTGTTTTTCATTGTCTTTGATTTTCTAGGTATGCAATAACGTAAATGAAGGCAAGTCGATGTAACTCTTATACAGTATTGTTTTGTTTGTGTCATTCTTGGGTGACTTAATTCTTATATCTTAGTACTCTCAATCTATTCCTAATTTACTGGTCTTTAAAAGAAATGGCCATTTAATGTTGTCAAATGTCATTTTGCAAGTTAGTTTTTCTCTGATAATTTATATAAAGTTAAACTATCCATGCGTACTTAGAATTAAATATTTCAACATGCTAAGTGATTCTTATGATAAATCTTTTGATTTTATTAACTAGTTTTTAAAATAAGATTTTTAAACTTACATTCTTAGGTTCAATTAGTCTACTCCTTTATTTTTATGCTATCATGCTAAATTTCTGATTTCGGAATTATAATAACCTGCCTGTTTTGCTATATTATGTTTTTGGTATGACTTTAGATTTAATTTGCTAGCATTATAATTAGGTTGATGACATCTGTATTCTTAATGCAAATTAAAAAACAAATTTTTAAAAGTTTTTTGAGACAATGTTGTTGTTGCCTGAGCTAGAGCTCAGTGACATCATTATAGCTCGGTGCGATCTCAAGCTCCTGGCCATGAGCAATCCTAGGCCTTGGCCTACCAGAGTGCTTGCTAGTAGTATAGTCATGAGCCAACATACGTGGCCACAAATTTAGTTTTAATCATATCTTAACAACATTTTCATATAAAATATATGTCAACTATCTCTGCTGTAATCTCGCATTCTTTGGAAGAGTAGATGATCGTGTGTCATCTGAAGGTTAACACTTGAATTTTGTATTTGACCTTTTTTCCAGCATTATTATATTATTCCAGTTCATGACCTCTTCTACAATAGAATTTGATAAAGTATAATTTTCTTCAAATAATTGATCTTCCTTTTCAAATTTATGCCATCAAGTAACTTATATTGTGACTACATTTTTTTGCCTAAAGAATTGTTATATCTACTTATGCAGAATTTTTCATTTTAAATATAGTATCACAAACATTGTTTATAGTCTCTTTTTCTCTGATTCTTTCTTCATCTTACTTTCTATTCCAGCTCCTTTAATTTGATCATAGAGTGATCCTTCACATCTTGTTTGTCACTCCTAATTTCCATTTCCTTAGGATTATGCTTGGAGCCAAGGCACACATCCTCCACTGGGCCATGGCAAATACTAATGTGGTTTCACATGTAGTCTTAGTTTTCTTTGCTATTAAAGTTTTAATCAGGGAAGGTAATGTGTTATTTTGCTCAGGTTAGTGTGACAAAATCCCTCAGATTGGGTGCTTAAACAACAGAAATTCATTTTCTCACAGTTCTGAAGGCTAGAAGTTCATGATCAAGGTACCAACAGGGCTGATTTGAGGGGTGGGCTTCCTGACTTGCAGACTACTGCCTTAGCATGGTGACCTCACATGGTTTTCTCTGTAGGTGCAAGAAGAGTGAGCAAAAAGACCCAGAGAGAGGTGAGAGTGTACTCCCTGGTGTCTCTTCCCACAGAGACACTATCTATATTGGATATGTCCCCAACTTCATCACAGCGGCACCATCTCTACATACAGTTACATGGGCAGTTACATGTTTACCTTATGGATTTGGGGGGAGACAGTTCAGTCCATAGCAGGATGGAATAATAGTTTACTTGGTACATCATTCCAGGAGGCAAATGTAAGGCAGCAGGGAGGGGAGGGTTAACACAAGAAGAAAAAAAATCCACTGGTACTCACAAGTATTTATTGTCATTGGTGTTGTATCGAATAGAATTGATCTGGAGAATCATACTGAATTCCTCCCAGAAATTGTGTCTAAAGCAGAGGCCACAAGATAACAGCCTGCTGGCAGTGTAGGTAGGTAAACCACAAGACACCTAGTTAAGCCTCAATAGTTGAATGTCTAGGACATACTTGTATTTTACAAAATTAATTATTGTGTATCTGAAATTCCAATTTTTTCATTTTTACATGCTAAATATGGCAACATTACCAGTTGGCTAAATTTAGCCTAGGGCCAGTTCTTATAAATACAATTTTGAAGGAACACAGCTATACCCATTCATTATTTTTTCTGTAGTATTTTTTTTCTTTTTTTAATTAAATCATAGCTGTGTGCATTAATGCAGTACAATGTGTTGGTTTTATATACAATTTGAAATACTTTCATCAAACTAGTTAACATAGCCTTCACCACATTTTCTTAGTTATTATGTTAAGACATTTATATTCTACACTTAGTAGATTTAACATGTACCCTTGTAAAATGCCATAAGTGTGATCCCACCAATTACCCTCCCTGCACCCATCCTCCCTCCTCCCTTCCCCCTTCTCTTTCCCCTTCATTGTGGACTGTAGTTGAGTTATAGCATTCATATAGAAGTGTGGGTGCTTATTAATTGGTATAATGGCTCCAAGCTTGGCTCCTGTGACCCTTGCAGCCAGTGGCCTGTGGCTCCACTTTCTGGCTCCCAGCCTGACTCCTGTGATCCATGGACAGTGGTTGGCAACATTTACTGTTTTTAAAAATTTTCTTTCTTTTTTGTTTTATTGTTGCGGATTCATTGAGGGTACAAAGAACCAGGTTACATTGATTGCATTTGTTAGGTATAGTCCCTCTTATAATTGTGTCCGAGCCCCAAAAGATGTATCACACACCCTGACCCTCCATTCCCCTCCCTCCTTCCCTCTCTCTGCTCTTCTCTCCCTGCACCCCCTTCTTCCTTCTCTGTCTCTCTGCTTTCCCCTTCCCCCACCTCCCACCATATACTAGGTCATTAATTGTCCTCATATCAAAATTGAACATGTAGGATTCATGCTTCTCCATTCTTGTAATGCTTTACTAAGAATAATGTGTTCTACTTCCATCCAGGTTAATACAAAGGATGTAAAGTCTCCATCTTTTTAATGGCTGAATAGTATTCCATGGTATACATATACGACAGCTTGTTAATTCATTCCTGGGTTGATGGGTATTAAGGCTATTTCCATTTTGAATTGAATAGAAAACCAGAAAAAGGAACCCCCATCTTACAGCCACCTAATCTTTGATAAACCAAACAAGAACATACACTGGGGGAAAGAAACCCTATTCAATAAATGGTGCTGGGAGAACTGTATATCAACATGTAAAAGACTAAAACTGGACCCACACCTTTCTCCACTCAATTTATTGATTAAATTTATCAAGACAGATAAAAGACCAAATTTTAAGGCATGAAATGATAAAAATCCTCAAAGAAAGCATAGGAAAAATAATTGATGATTTCGGCCTGGGGAAATACTTTGTGAAGAAGTCTTCTGTGGCAATTGGAACAATGACAAAAATAAACAAATGGGACTTAATTAAACTGAAAAGCTTCTGTATAGCTAAGGAGACAGCAACCAAAGCAAATAGACAACCTACACAATGGGAAAGGATATTTGCATATTTTGAATCAGACCAAAACTTGATAACTAGGATCTACAGGGGACTTAAATTAATCAACATGAAAAAAGCCAACAATCCCATATATCAATGGGCAAGAGAGATGAATAGAATCTTCTCTAAAGAAGACAAATGGCTAGCAAACATATGAAAAATGCTCATCTTCCCTAATTTAGAGAAATGCAAATCAAAACCATCCTGAGATGTCATCTAATCCCAGTGAGAATGGCCCACATCACAAAATCTCAAAACTGCAGATGCTGGCATGGATGTAAAGAGAAGGTAACACACTTCTAGTGGGACTGCAAACTAATAACAATCTTTTTGGAAGGAAGTATGGAAAACCCTCAAAGAACTCAAGCTATACCTCCCATTTGATCTTGCAATCCCATTATTGGGCATCTACGCAGAAGAAAAAAATATCCTTTTACTGTAAGATCACTTTTTTTTTAATTGTTGGCCATTCATGGAGGGTACAAAGAACCAGTTTATGCTGATTACATTTGTTAGGTAAAGTCTCTCTTATAATTGTCTCCCATCCCTAAGAGGTGTGTCACACTCCATGACCCTTCTCACCTTCCATCCTTCCCTCTCCCTGCACCTCTTTTCTCCCACCCCCACAACATGTACTAGGTCATCAATTGTCTTTATATTAGAATCGAGTACATAGGATTCTTGTTTCTTCATTCTTATGATGCTTTACTAAGAATAATGTCCACTTCCATCCAGGTCAATACGAAGGATGTAAAGTCTCCATCTTTTTAATGGCTGAATAATATTCCATGGTATACATAAACCACAGCTTGTTAATCCATTTCTGGGTTGGTGGGCATTTAGGCAATTTCCACATTTTGGTGATTGTAAATTGAGCTGTGATAAACAGTCTAGTGCAAATGTCCTTATGATAAAAGGATTTTTTTTCTTCTGAGTAGATACCCAGTACTGGGATTATGGAATTAAGTGGGAGGTCTAGTTTGATTCTCCATATGTCCTTCAAAAAGGTTGTATTAGTTTGCAGTCCCACCAGCAATGTAAGTGTTCCCTTCTCTCCACATCCAAGCCAGCATCTACAGTTTTGAGATTGATGTGGGCCATTCTCACTAAGGTTAGGTGCTATCTCAAGGTGGTTTAGGCCATAGTGATCAAAATATCATGCTACTGTCACAGAAATAGAGACATAGACATCTGGAACCAAATAGAAAACCATGAGATGAAACTAATGCCTTATAGCCACTTAATCTTGGATAAACCAAACAAGAACTGGCGGAAAGAAGCCCTGTTCAATAAATGGTACTGGAATAACTAGATAGCCACATGTAAAAGACTGAAACTGGACTTACACCTTTCTCCACTCATTAAAATTGATTCAAGATGGGTAAAAGATCTAAATCTATGGCATGAAACAATAAAAAATCCTCAAAGAAAGTGTGGGGAAAACACTTGAAGATCTCGGCCTAGGGAAAGACTTTATGAAGAAGACTTCCGTGGCAATTGCAACAATAACAAAAATAAACAAATAGAACTTAATTAAACTAAAAAGCTTCTGTATAGCTAAGGAAGCAGCAACCAAAGTAAACAGACAACCTTACACAATGGGGAAGGATATTTGCATCTTATGAATTGAACAAAAGCTTAATAACTAGGATCTACAAAGTACTCAAATTAATTAACATAAAAAGAGCCAAAAATTTCTTATATCGCTGGGTAAGAGAAATGAATAGGACTTTCTCTAAGGAAGACAGACAAATGCCTAACAAGCATATGAAAAAATACTCATCATCCCAATTGCCATTCACTTTCATATTGCCCATGGCTGTTTTTGTATTACAGGGGAATAGTTGAGTACACAACAGAAACTTGGCCAGCAAATGCTAAAAAATTTATTAAAAGTCTTTTAGCAAAAATACTTGTGAACCCTGGGTTCAAAGGACAAATTCCCCACATTCCAGTAGTTGGTGATGGTTTCAGAATCCCTGCTTGCTCAGGCTCTGTGTACCTGCAGGAGGGCTGACAGGGCTCCCCTGGGGAGAGACTGAAGGCTGACAGACAGAGGGCTTGTCTGAGCTCACAGACTGCCCACCTGTGCTGCAGGTGAAATCATGAGTGTGGCACATCAGAGACGTCTGCTGCCACCAGACAGCAGCTCAGAAGGATGGATGATGGCCATTGATGTTGCTGCTGCTTGTGCCTGGGCTTCCCACTGAATAGGATGACTCAGTTACCGGTTTTTAAGCAATCATGGTAGGATTTTCTGTTCAGTAATTTGAGTATGGTACTACCTGATACACATATGCATATTTTTTAAGCTTTGTAGAACATGAAAGTAAAATTAGTGCCACTAGTTTTACCAATGCACCTTACTATGGTCCCTCTGTGTTTTTTACTCCCTACTGAGGCTCATGATTGTGACTCTTTGTGTCATGTTTTTGGTAATGTCATTTTCCACAAAACATACGAATCCATGATTGCAGAAACTTATAATTGAATATGGATTGCATCTGCTTAGAAATTCTCAGTAATTAGATATTAATGTTATCTTTGTACATTTAAATATTTGCCTATTTATGTCAGTGGACATGAAAGTCAGATTGTTGGATCTTTTGGAAAGAGAGGCAGTGAAAGGTGAAGGGGAAGACCTTCCTCTCGAGTTCTTGTGGTATGACCCGGCTTCCTTCCTCTAAGAGTTCAGGAGGGAAAACATACACACACACAGAAGTGATCACTGCAGACAATGTCATATCACATCGGCAAAAATCCCAGGTCTCTGATCAATCCAAAGTCTACTTCAGACTCCAAAAGTAGACCACAGTTGTTTTAATGTGAGTTTTCCTGAGCAGTGTATTGAATATAACAAGAATTTAAAAAAAAAAAAAATTGCTCGGATCTCTATCTGACCCCAAACAATTTATCAAGGAGCTGGCATGCAGTAGGTTTAAACCAAGATTTCTTTTTTTTTTTTTTTTTTTTTTTTGTACAAAAGGGCTGTATTGGTGGGGGGAGGGAGGCTGCAGAGCAGCACCGAGGAGGGGAGAAAAGAGGGGAGAGAGATAAACAGAGAGTGGGGAAGAGAAGAGAGAGAGAGTAGAGAAGAGCGGGGGGGAAGAGGTGCAAAAGAGAGAGAGCAGAGAAGAAAGGCAGAGCCCAAGATTTCATAAATGGAATGAAAATATATAAAGTATGTTAGCTTCAAGAAAACCACAAAAGAATTAGACTGCCAAGCTTTTGTTGTTCTTTTCTTTAACTGTAAATTATAGCTAGAGTTTTGTGAATTTTTTCCCTTCATGGACCTTCTGTTACAAAATAAATCTTGTATTTAATTTGAGAGTATCATCTTTACAGAAGTGAAACCGTTTTGTATCTTCTTCACCCTCAGTATTGTTCTTTACCCAGCATCAAATCCAACCCAGCCTCATGTGAAATTATTGCCAAGAATGACAAATATAACTTATTCTTACTACCTGAGCCTTTGACGTGCCCTCTAAAATGCCACAGTATAACCTGTCTTGGATTTTTGTAACAGCTCTTCATTCTTCTGAAGACAACCTAATTTTATCCAACATTTCAAGTCAAACAAATAATAGTAGTTTGTTCATTTGCTTGGTAGTGTTTTTAAAATAACAGCAATTGCTTTACTTTGCTTCAGTGTTTTTTGAATAGAGTTCTATGTAGTTAGTAAAGGATGCTTGCTCAAGCATTTGACAGAAATCTATGTGAGGTAAAATTGGTGTGAGCCATGGTAGAGGTTTCCTCCTCACAATCTGGAATCTTGCCTGTTGCAAATACTTAATATGTGAACTATATAGGTAGGAGCTGATCACCAAAGTGTGCACCAATTCGTTCTTCAATGTATGACTTAGAAAATGCTCATGGAATAGGCAAGGAAACTAATATTTATCAATTAAAATTATTTATCAGAGATAAATATTTGGTTCTTACAACTTTAGTAAATTTTCTTGTGAAAATTATGATTCCTAATTAATATTACTTTAATCCTGAAAATAATCTTTGAGATAACTTACTTCTACACTAAATAAACCAAGAGCATTAATTGTAGAATTATTCCAGATAACATAACTAATAAAAAGTATTTTAAAACAATTTACATTACAAAATTAACCTTTAAATAAAATCTATGTATGTTAATCTATCTACATACATATCTACCTGTCTGTGCTGCTAATGTCTAATTAAGGATGGGAGAGGTGAAACTCTCATAGTTGTGAGTGTTTTATACTCAGAAGATGAAAATATAAGAGAGCATTTAATAAAACTTATTTTAATGAACATTGACAACATTCACTTTCTAGTGAGTTTCAAGTCCTAAAACTGTCCTAATTTACAGTGGAAAATTCTTTTAACTTCCTTTCCAGCCACCCATAGGAGCTCTAAATTCTCCTATGTTCTCCAGGCTTTATGGTGCCTGTGTACTCTGCTCCTGCCACTCATAAATCTTTTATGTAGGAAACAAGAGATAGTGAGCTATGCTTATCTCTAAACCTGTTTATACCAGTGTTGTTATAATTATATATTTTTAAAAATGGGTGATTTGTTGAAATGTCCATGCTGAAAGATAGAATTGAGTATATACCATCTATGGATTTTGGGGTAGATGTAATAAAGGTGAGTTGTCAAGCACAAATATTATAAAACTTGAAGTAATCCAGGCAAAAACTATTTGAAAAATTTATGGAAATATGAAAAAGATTCTGTATTCAGATTGCCTTTGAAGAATATAACTATTATTACAGTTAAAAAGGAATCCCAAATAGAAATATTTACATAAACTCCAAACCAAGTACCATTTATGAATTAAAAAGAAGAGATTAGACTCTCATGAGTAAGCTTATGCTCAAAAGAAATAACTTGCCCTTACCTCAAAAATTTGATAAGTAAATATTCAATTACAACGTTTGATAATTAAATTTGTGAACTTGTCACCAGGCACTTATCTGCCTATCTATGCTGCCAGCAGGCACATTGGCAAGGCTGTACTAACAACTCGTTAAAGTTTCATAACCTTGATGTATTAGTGCCTCCCAGTTACGTTTGTGTTGATGTCTGTCAGCGTCTTGCCGAGTGGTATTTGTTATTTTGTTGTGTGTTTTTGTGTGGCATTGTAAAAATGTTGGAACTTGAAACAGAGTAACTAACAAAAATTCATCAATTTCTTGTTAAACTTTGAAAGAGTGTGTGTGAAATCAGGGACATGTTAGTCTAAGTTTATTGAGAGAAAAAAGTGTCTCTGATGACACAGGGCAGACAGGAGTGAGTAGAATTGACAAAAACATTACAAAAACTTGTCAAATTCTACATCAAAATTATACAATGTTCTGAAAGCATAGCAGAGCAAGTAAACTAATGAGAAAGAGTTAGGAAAATTTTAACTGAAAATCTTGGCCAACAGCTCATAGTTCTGGCATCATGACAATCATTGGCTGACTGTGAGAAGCACAGCATACCAAATGGATAGGAATAGAGAAATAGGAAAATCTTAACAGAAAATCTTGGCATAGGAGAAGTGTGGCTCTTGTATCAAGACAATTCACGAGCTCACAAGGCACTATCTGTGAAGAAATTTTTAGCTAGCAAACAAATATCTGTATTGGTACAGCCTCCTTACTCACCTGATCTGGCCCCCAATGACTTTTTTCTTTACTTGAAGATAAAGGAGATATTGAAACAAGATATTTTGATGGCATTCAGGACATGGTAAAGTAATTATAGCTTTGTTAGCCATTACAGAAAGAGAGTCTCCAAATTGCTTTGAAGTGTGGACTAGGCACTGGCATCTGTGCTTGACTCTCAAGCAGGAGTACTTTGAAGGGGACTATCGTGATATTCAGCAATGAGGTATGTAGCACCTTTACTAGGCTGAGTTCTCAAACTTAATTTTGGTCCACATAGATCATTGCTAAAATGGTCTTCTAAAACAATAATCTATTGCAAATTTTGTTAACTAACATATTTGTAGGAATATGACATTTTTAATTGGTACACATGATAATTGTATATATATGTGGGGTACATAGGTGAATTTCAATCCATAACAATTTGCAGTCATCAAATCAAGGGATTTAGCATATCTGTCACCTCCATCATTCATCATTTCTTTCTGTTGGGAACATTCAAAATCCTCTTCTCTTCAGTAACTATTTGAAAGTACATAGTAAGTTATTGTTAACTATATTTATGCTGTAGTGCTATAGAATACCAGAACTTGTTCTTCATATCTACCTCTAATTTTGTACCTTTTAATCAACTTCACTATTCTACTCTCTCTATAAAATAAACTTTTAAAATTTCTGCACATGAATGATAGCATATTTATTTTTCTGTTCCTGGCATATTCCACTTACTGTAATGTCCTCCAGGCTCATCTGTGGTGCTTCATGTGACAGAATTTAACTATTGCATATAAGTGGGTTAGCATTATGTTGTGTACATTCACAACATTTGATATAGCTATTCATTTGTTGATGGATATTTAGGCACCAAAAGCAAAAATAGACAAATGGGACTATATTAAACTAAAATGCTTCTACGCAGCAAAGGGAACAATTAACAACATGGAAAGGCAATCTCCAGAATGGAAGAAAGTATTTGTAAATCATTAATCCAACAAGGAATTAATATCCAGAATACACAAGGAACTCAAACAACTAAGTGTCAAAAAAATCAAATGATTTATTTATAAAATGAACAGATGATCTGAATAAAAATTTCTCAAAAGAAGACATTTAACTAAGACCGAGAATGGTGGCTCACGCCTGAATCCCAGCACTCTAGGAAGTTGAGTGGGTAAATTGCCTGAGCTCAGGAGTTGGAGACCAGTCTGAGCAGGAGTGAGACCCCATCTTTAAAAATAGCTGGATATTGTGGTGGGCGCCTGTAGTCCTAGCTATAGGCTGAGGCAAGAGAATCACTTGAGCCCAAGAGTTTGAGGTGCTGTGAGCTATAATGCCACTGCACTCTATCCAGGGTGACAAAGTGAGACTCTGTCTAAAAAAAAAAGTCCTAAATATCCAATAAACATTAAAAAAAATTTCGACATCACTAATCAGCAAGAAAATGCAAAACAAATTCACAATGAAATGATTATTCAAAAATAGAAAAGAAAAATAACACATATTGGTGAGGATACAGAGAAAAGGGAACTCATACACTGTGGGTGGGAGTGTAAACTTAGGCAGCTACTCTGGAGAATAGTATGGAAGTTCCATAAAAACTACAACAGAGCTGCCACAGGACCCAGCCATCCCATCTCTGAGTATTTACCAAGGAGAGTATATCCGAGTGTATCACAGAGATACCTGCACCCCTAGGTTTACCGCAGCAATATTCACAGTAGGCATGATTTGGGAATATGTCATTTTTAAAGATTCTCCTTTTATCTAATGTTTTCAATTACCAGTGACTTTGGTTCGTATATTATTTTGTGCATGTGTGTGTGTGGGGGGAGCTGCATATGTCTTTTAGAAATATATACTATTAAAAATGTGAAAAAAGGCTGGGTGCTGCATAGAAAATAATAATTTTTTAAAAAACTACCTAAATTCTCAAAGACCAAAAGCAGAAAATCTCCTTGCATGGTAGAGAACATAATTAACAATGCCGTGAGGGTAGAGATAAATCTGTTCCTAAACATCCTTCTCATTCAGGCAACAGAAAGTCTGAAATTCTACCAGTAGAGACATACTCCTTTTGTTTGAATCACCCATTTTTTATAATGTACTTTTAAATATTTTTAAAATTCAGCATAAAATGTCAAAAATTTAAAAACTTCTACTATATCCTCTAGAAGAACTTTGGCCCCTTGTTATGTACATGGAACATTGTACACTTCCTACCACAAACACTGTAATAAGTTACCTAACTGTTTTGTTAGATTATGGGCTCCATGGGAAAATGCATTTCTTTGTGTTGGGAAAGTTCAAAATCCTCTTCTCTTCTCTATTTGAAAGTACACAGAAATATTTACAAATATTAATGTTCCACAGAATCTCTCAAACCCAGAACAGTGCCTGAGGAATAGATGAATGCCTATATCCATTTCAAACCCTCCCCCAAATAATACAATTTACAATAAGAGCTGTTGTGCAAAGAAATAATTTGTTTATGATCACATATTATGTGGATCTCCTTCTGAAATGGGCTTGTCTAAACCCTAAATCCATTGTTTTCTCCACTATATCAAGAAGAATTACAATTATTTCTCACTCAGTATCTGCAGATCTCAAAAATCCATGGATGTACAATTCCTAACATAAAATGGCCTACAATTTTCATATAATCTATAGAGTTTCTCCTGAATTCTTTAAATTATCTCTAGATTACCTATCACACCTGATACAATGTAAATGCTATATGGATAGCTGTCAGAGAATAATGGCAGAAAAAAACCTGATACATATTCAGTACAGATGCAATTTTTTCCCTAAGATTACTGATTGAATCCACAGATGCAGAGCCCACTGATATGACATACCAACTGTATATTACTCTCTTTGAAATGCAATAGTGATGGAAAGAATATTTTGTTCATTAAGTTGGAATAAATTACTTTGGCACATGGTCCCTTCTTCATTAGCAAAATAAAATCAGTAGTAACACTTTGAGTTCATTGGAAAGATGTTGAAACCATGAAAATAATTAAAAATGGTATCAGGAGACAATGAAGATAAATGTGTCTCCATCCTTGTTGTGCCTGCGGTTAAAGCTGTTTTAATTAATCTAAACTTTCTCCTCCCGTAAGAAAATAGTAATGACAGTGTAGGATCTGGAAGAAGGAGAAAGCAAAAAGAATTACAGTAGATTTTTATTTCAAAAACCAAAGACTGACAGGGTTAGAAATATTTATAGTACATACAGAAATTTCATATACAAATTTCATATGTAAGCCAAGTACAATCATTAAAATAAAATCCATGACATAAAAAAGTTGGAACAAAATAATGCAGCATACTTAACACACATCTGTCTTACATAAAAGCTTCTTTTGTATCTGGTAGCTGCGAAATTCATGATGGGTGGAAATTCTAAGTTTTTCTACTCTCAATCAGAATTAAGAAATTATATTTTCTTTATAATCTTCAAAGTTTAAAAAATGTGTACTATGCTTGTAACTCTCCTCTGCTTCAAAATTGGCTGAGGAAAGAAAGCAATTTCTCTTAAGTTCTAATTAATTTTTGGAACTAAAAAATCCTACAAAGAAGGAACACTGTGATTCTGAATGTGGTTTGTACTACTCTAAAGACCATAAGAGAGAAACTATTTTATCTTTAATTTATAACGACTTACAGTGAGAATTTAGAGTTTAATTATTCCTGCAGTAATGTCTATGACACTGCTGTGAGCGACAGTTTCTTTAGTCCATATGAAAATTCCCTTAGAGACTGATGATGTAAGGGCCCCCAAAGCTATGAAGGAACAGGTTTAGCTAAAATAATGACAGTAATCAGTCACTGTCCCCTCATTTGCTTGATAATAATCACTGTCCCCTTATATGCTTTTCCATAATTGCTACTCTTGTGGGCACAGGTGGTAGCTATAAGGATTTTTAACTTTTCTCCCTATATAACATTACCTAACCTAGGGGTGACAACTTTGAGATGTCTTCTGGGCCCTGCATTCCAGGGGACTGATTGACTTACCCAGGCCAAGGAATTAACTCAGCTGGTCTTAGACCCCCAGCCAAAATTCTGCCTTCCAGTAACTGACCCACCCAGACAGAGGCCCACACCACAGGACTGATGGTCACATCTTGAAACCAACCATTAGCAGACCCTGACCTTTTGCCCACCAAACTGTCTTTAAGAATTCTGCCCCTCCCATTGTTGGGGAGGCAGATTTGAGAGATTTCTCCCAGCTCCCTACTTAGAGTTATGCAGAATAAACTTTCTCTGCTGTAAACCCTGCTGTCTCCGGGTATTGGATTTCTCTTAGGCAGCGGGCAGATGCATCTGGTTGGGCAGCAACACTTACACATAAATGTTTGGGGAATTTGTTTGTTCATTTATATCCTAAAAGGCTACTTTGAATATGGCAGCAGGCCCTGGCAAGAAAGTCAATGCAACTTATTCATAGTTGTTGTGGAGAACTCCACCAAATCTTTGAGAGCTGTTCGAAAACCACATTTATAGGAGGCTATTCTTTCCAACAAAACAAAAACAATATTTTATGAAAAGTGTCACCTATTCTAGTGCATAACTATGTTATCATGTGTTACCACCTTTACATGCACAGTTTTGGTTTTCCTTTGGCAGTGGGTAACATTAGGAACAGACAAACACAAACTGTCCATTTGCTTGAAAAGGCACCACTGTACAATTCAGGTTTTGATACAATTACACCAATTGTGTTGTGAACACAAAGAAATATTTTGTTTGCTTCAAGGTCAGACTTGAATTTCAGTGTCTTCATTGACAAATCTCCCTAACCTTCCTCAGAATATACCCACCTCTCCTGTCCTATAAATTTCTTCATGTCCCCAGTGTGGTGCCAAGATTTTAGGAGCAATGGAACTGTTAGGTAGCTAGTTGGGACGGGCATTCCTGGGGAAGGGGGACAAGGGATCCTCCAGGCCCCATCTCAATGCCACCCACCTTATTCCCGTCCAAAATGATTGCTCACACTTGAGGAGGAGGGATCACTCTACCAATCCACCAATCTGAACTCAGTGTGCCAACTTCAAAAGGATGTAGAGGTCCCCATGTGCAGTAAAACAATGAGTCCCAGGTGACCTCAGGAGCAAGAGGGAGGCCTGACCCACACAGTATAAAAGAGAACTGCTGGTCATGTTCAAGGCCTCTTTGCCTACTGACCCTTCACTATCTATAGGAAATGTATCCTGCTTTGTAAACTTTCTTACTCTGTAAACCTATCCCTCTCTTCCTCAATAAACTTTATTTCACACGTGCCTTACTTTGGGGTATCTGTTCATTTTTCAACGGAGTGCGCTCCAAGAACCAAAGACCCACGAAGCTACCTAAAACCCTGACATTTTAGGACAAAGGTAACACCTTTGAAACCCAACAGAACAAACTTGAACCATTATAATTTTAAAACTCTATTTAAATCCTCCATAATTATATTATAAGATTGTTTTTCTATTCTCTTTCTTCCAACCCCAAATAATTTGACATTGTCAGGAAATGCATTTGAGTGAAACAGATATTGACATGAATGGAAATTCAAATCCTGGCCTTGGGCTGTGGCAATTTCTAACCATCCAAAGTTAGAGAGCCACAGATCTAAACTACACCAATGTGAAGAGTAAAAATGAAAAAATAAATTACAGGGAAATTACTATGTTTTCACACTTTCTTGAGTGGGGCTCCTTTATTCTTAAAAAATGTTTATCATTCATGGAATTGTATCTTACATTTAGATAATAATAATTAGGACAATACTTCACAGTATTATATTAATTTCCACATTCTGAAACAATTTATATATTATTAGGTCTTTTGATTATAGTGACAAATGTCAGAGATATGGTCATGCTTATTTTGGGGAATTTGACAAATAGTGCCAGTAAGGAAAAATTGAACCAAAAAGGAGAGATCCAGACAAACCAAACAAAATCGTAATCATTATTCAGAGTTTTATTTTCTGTTGTCAACTGAAGTTAAACTCTGTAAAATAATTTGAAGAGGCTTATTCTAAGCCAAGTTTGAGGCCCATGGTCCAAGAAGCCTTGAATAAGTGGATGGGCTGTGATTGGGTTACAGTGTAGTTTTTATACATTCTGAGGAGACAGGAATTACATGTTGCAAATCAATACACAAAAAGCAAATCAATTTGGTTCAGAAAAGGTAGGTGAAAGGTGAAAGGTAGAAAGGTAGGTGAAAGAAGATTGAAACTAGAAGTGCGTCTCTCATCAGTTACAAAAGTGACTCAGGATGGATAAAAAAGATTTAAATCTAAGACAGAAAGAAACAATAAAAACTCTAGAAGAAAATGTGGTAAAAACTCTTGATTATATTGGCATCACAGCAACAACAAAAAAAATAAATGAGTTTGAGGATTCCTTGATTTGTAATTGGTTGAAGAAGTGAAGCTTTAAATTGAGGAAGTCTATATGAACACCTACCCAGACACAAGTGATTTGTTATGTACATTGAGAACCTGGGGGTAGTCCTGGAGGACCTCAAGCCTATTAATGAGTTACAGAGGATGTCTCCAAGAAAGGGGGGAGCTATGATGAGGCTGGTCTGACTTCCCTTCTCAAGGGCACTAACTCACTTTTAGGGTATCCCATGGCCAAAATGAGGTCCATTCTGTCACCTTTTAGGGGTAGGAGAAAGGCTTAAGATTTCATTGTAGTTCACACTACTTTTTACTATTTATCTGTATTTAGAAGCATTCAGCACAGATGAATAAGACAAAACAAATAACAACCTATCCTGGTGTGACAATGCTTTACATTCTCTTCAGAGTATTAAGTGTGTATTACCATTGTATACGTTAATAACAACGGTAACCTGCACAGTTATAACCCATTGATTGTCTTCTGGTTTTGCAAATAAAGCTATTACAAGTATACAAAATGTATTGTGCTGCCATAAGCAAAAAAGCAGACTTTTACCTCTTCTTCAATATGCCAAATGATCTTGACACAGGGTTCCCCTGGTCAGGGATTAACAAGGACTGCCCATGTTCTAGGCCTGGGTGAGCCTGAAATCAGGCTCATCTCAGGCCTCATTTCTAGGCACAAACAGACTCATAAAAACCTACTTAAAGCACCTCTCCCCCAAAGCAATAAACACACCCTAAACAGACCTCATTTCTACACAAAAGAGGATTTTAAATTAGATTCTACCCCCAATCTCCTAGCACAAAAGCGTTGTGACATTTCATCTCTCCAAAATCCCCGGTGCCCACAGGATATGAAAAACAGTATATAAACCTCTAGGCAGAAGGCCCACATGGGGTACCACATGGGTCTCCCGCTCACCACAGGGAAGTTTGTAGGATAGACCATAGGGTTAAAAGTGCTGGAACTAGTAACAGAGTAGTCTGGGAAAAAGGCAAAAGTCACTCCTGACCAGGATTACTAAAAACAATACTCACTAGACACAGTATACTGTCCCAATTGTAAGTCATATATTAACAGTGTTAAGATTAAGGCAAGACAGAAGTGGAGTAAACATGATGTGTTAAGATTTCAATCATGCAGTTAAAAAAAAAGAAAAACCTATTTGTTTTTTACCTGAATTTTCTCTTCTGCTGTGCTGTATTTTCTCATGGCTGTGAGAACACTGGAATGGGTGGCACACTGTTTTCCCTTTGCAGATGGAAAGCTTGCTGGTGTTGGCATCCTGGGTTCCCTCAGTTCAATGCCCATGGACTGAGTAGGTGTTATTCATTTTGCACTGAGTCGCACCAACAGAAGACTTTCTTTTCTGTCTCATCTTTTTTACCTATCAATAAAGTTTGCTTATCCTGTGTGGTCCCTGGATTCATTCTTCCAATCTCCAAGACCAAGGACTCAGTAGAGAGTCACAGTCTCAATGCTATCCACAATGACTTCCTGAAGATCACTTCCTATAAAAATCTTTCAGTTCTTATCCTACTAAATTTCTGTGAAGCATTTGACACTATATAGTCTCCCTCTTAAATCTTTTCTTTTTTTCCTGAGCTGATTTAACAGCTCAGTACCATCTTCTTTCTCCTAGTACAATAATCTTTCATTTCCCTTATATATGTTCCTTTTTTCCCTCTTGAAATGTTGAAGTTTTTTCAGTGCTGTTTATCTACTTCTTTGTGTCCTCCCGGAGCAATCTTAAACTCACCCATGATTCTAGCAAACATCTAGACAAGACTCAGAAATCAATATCTTCAAGCAATATATTTCCCCAGACTCCAGCTTTCTCCTAAATATATAAAGGGAAAACCAACCACATGAGCGAGAGACTTCTCCTTTTCCTTTGTTTTACTTCAATTTACCTCATGTAAATTAATGTACTCATCATTCTATCAAATTAGCTGAGCTAGAATCTTGAGTCTTATTTCAGGGTCCTGTTTCTCTTGGATCTGTCATCTGAATCCTCACAAAATTGTGTTCATCTTTCTATGTCATGTCTCTTTATGGCTTCATCTTACATGACATCTCTCCACTACCTTGGAACATAGGCTTGTCAAAATTTGTTCGCAGTCTAAATCTTCTTTTTAGTCTATCTAGACTTTTTACCACATTTGTGCTAATCATCTTAAAGGTCCCTGAGGGACCATATTCTTTCACAGAATAATATGCTTCCACTTGGGGTTTATCATCAAATCTGAGTGAATCTCCTTTAAACCTCAATCCCTTTCACTCCCTCATATGTTCTTGTAACCCATTCTTTTAGATCTACCTAACTCTCTGTGAAGACTCCATCACGACTGAAGTTCTTCCCTGCCATGAAGCCAGATGGATGTGGAGTATGGGTTGCTACTTCACATGGCTTCACAGAAACCAGTTACTGGTGAGCATCCTAGCCCCTTAGCGCCTCAATATTTAAAATGGGATCTTCTTGATAAATATCTTTTAACGTTAGGTAATAGTGATGACATATAATTTTGAATAAGCTAAAAGCCATAGAATTGCATAATTTTTAGGAGTTAATTTTATGATACGTCAATTATCTCTCAGAAAAATTGTTATTGAAAAAAAATACTATCTCAGGCCTTACCCCAAAACTAATGTGTTTTAACCATGACTTCTGGGTTGTTTGTAGGCATATTAGTATTTAGAAATTATTATAACATAAAGTAGGGATTGGTAAGTCTCTTACTCAGGTGAGATCTTTAATGACTGTCCACCTGTGTGTGACTCTCATAATCAGGTATGAGATCTCAACTAAGATCTATGCATTGCATGGCTATCTCTGTCCAGGTGAGTGTTAATATTCTTCACTACTCAGAATTCCCCTTCAATCTCCATTTGTGCATTGCCACTAACCACAGCCCTTTCCTTTTAGAATAAATCTATACAACATAAGTTATTACAGTTTTACTGTATTGTACTCTGTTTCCCAATATAGCATGATTTTATTAGGAGTGTTAATTTCTTTCCTTGCATTACTAGACTAGAGCACAGTAGCATTGTACTCCACAGACGTGGCCTAATAATATTAACACAAATTGTCAGTGTAACATGATTGTGTTGGTCCTAATCCTCTGAGAAGCAAGGGCAAGATGGATTCAATGAGCAAGTTTTATTAGGAAAACACCTCTGAGAGAAAATGCAGAGCAGGCCCAAGGGGTCTATGAGACCAACACACTATGAGGCAAGGCCAACTCTGAGTGAATAAAAAAGAAAAGTGAGCTGGACAGTCTGAACACCATTTACACTGAACAAAGTCCATCAAGGATACCCAGGAGACCTTAAGCTTAAGTCAAGTGTGAGGCGAATCCCATGTTTTCCAGACATGGGTCTTCCTACCATTATTCCTGCCAGTCAGTCAATGGCTGGGAGCCACCCATGGCAAATATAATTTGGGGTACACACAGTGAGGACAGAATTCACAGCACAGAGATGGTGAGCTGTGTTCCCAAAGGGAGGAGTGACTTTCCTAAACCTCCCAAATGGTGAGTATCTAAATTGTCCACAACATCTTGACTGATGGCAATAATCATCTTATGTAGGTCTTTGTGTCTCTCTCCATTCGACACTGATTCATCTCTGCTCATGAAGTACTGCTATGTCCTCATGCCAGCAACAGAGATCTTAACCAGGTGGGCGGGGGTCCTGGCAACAGAAAGCTAAGGTTGTAAAACAGCCAACCTTGTGCAAGCCATTTATTAATTATAATTTTGTTGAGTGGTATAATAAAAAAGTGTCATTATATTTTTCTTAGAATAGGAAAAATTGATGAAAAGATTTTACTGTTTAAGTTTTTAGATTAAGAGTTTATAGGTGACATATTTTATGTTTTATCATTACTGCTGACTCAACAGAGGTCCTACCATATTGTGTATTTTACTCAAAGTAAATTTGACATTTTAGCTAAAATCATAGTGAGACTTCTAGAGACCATCAGATAGAGGAAAAAAGTCTTAAATTTTAAAAATTAGTTATAATATTTGTTTATCATCCTGTTTATAAATTATTCATAATTTAACATTTCCAACAATCAGTCTTCAGAGATTCAGGGATACCATCAGCCAGAGTACTTTCAAGAAAAACAAATATATTATATTAATGAAATATCCTTAAGAAAATTATAATTGTGATGCAGACATACACACAATGAAGTGTTACTCAGTCTTAAAACATAAGGAAATCTTACTATTTGTCACAACATGGATGAACCTGGAGAACATTGTGCTTAGTGGAGTAAGCCAGACACAGAAAGACAAAATACCCCATAATCTCACCTGCATGTGGAATGAAACAAGCTGATGATGTAGAAACAGAGTAGTAGGACAGTTCTTACCAGAGGCTTGGAGGTGGAGAAGAAGAAGAAATGTTGCTCAAAGTGCACAAAGTTGCAGTTATGTATGTGAAAGTCTACGGCTGTAGCATACAGCAGGGCAGCTATAGTTACCAAACTGTACTGTATAGTGCAAATTTGGTAAGAGAGTAGATTACAGGTGCTCTGAGCACACACATAACCAGATATTTCATAACTGAAAAGAAAAAGAAAGAAAAGGAAAAGGAAAAGATAAAAAGAAAAGAAAAGAATTGAAAAGAAAAGATGAAAGGAAGGGAAAAGAGAAGAGAAGAGAAATAAGGAAAACAAGAAGAGAGTCACTATGAAAGGAGACAGGTGTATTAATTCATCTTGTAATCACTTAATGGTGTATATGTACATCAAAACATTATGTGTACACCTTAAATGTATATAAGAAAAAAACAAAATCAAGAAAAATATAATCTACTTCTTATTCAAATCCAAACTAAGAAAAATATATACCTATATAATTTTTACCTAATCTTTTAATTATCCATGCCACTATTCTTATTTTTTATTCATGAAAAACTAAGGATGAATCCTAAAAACATACTTGCATTCCTGCGAGCACTTCTCATCTTTTTATCAGCTTTGAGCATTTTTAAAAAGTAAACTAGTCTTTTCTAAATTAAGTCCCCAAAGCAGTTTCCTTCACTTCAGCAGAGCTCTTTGGCTCTCCTTCCATTCCTTTTCCTGCATTCAATGTACTTCATATGCTCTCTGGATTCTTGTACTTGAAGTTGTGCCATGTGTGTTCTTCCCAATAATCATATTTTACTGGCCTAGTACACATCTTCCCCACTTTTATCTCCAGCCTTTCATTTTTCTTGGTATTCACATCCCTTTCTGACTCCCATCAGTAGAACCAGGGAGAAAGGGAGCATTAAGTTCCCTTGGGAACAGGACCCAATTAGCTCCTTGTCTTCACCAATCCCTGGTAATAACTTAAAGAGGTAGCCCTGGACCCACGCTGACATCTCCAGAATGAATATTGGTATTCTAGAGAACTTTCTGGAAATGAGCTCTCTAAATATTCTACTCTTTGATTTGTGAGAATGTAGGACTGAAGCCATCCTACCACCAGGAGAGGAAAGCCCCATCTTGAATGAGAACCAATCCATAAGAAGAGAAGAGAAATGAAGAGAGAGGACCTGGCCCCTGTGCTGCCTCCGGAGACGTCCGTCTAAGACAAGCACAGCACCAGCTCCATCCTCACACCTTTAATTGCAAAGTGTAAGCCCTTCAGTTCTTCTTTTATTTAAGCCAATTTAGAATTAGATTCTACGATTTGCAACTGAAATACCATTATTATACAAAATTAATCAAATTAAATCCTGGCCCAAAGATCTTAGAATATTTTTTTGAGAAACAGAATCTTCACACTGAAGAGAAAGCCCCACTAGAGGTACTATGAGAGGCAATTTGATATCCTCTGGTGACCACCACAGAGAAGCAAGCTGTGGAGACTTCTGGCAAACTGGGAGTACTCCCCGCAAAAGGCTACCTCTGTTGGCTTTTTCAAATATGAGTAACAGTTTCATCAGGCAAAACTGAATAAAAACATTACAGGTAATGGGAAAAACACTGCTAAATTTAGAGCAAAAATGATGCTCTGTCCCAATTTTTTTTTTTTTTTTATTTCACAGGTTAAAAGAAGGTGATGTCCTGAGTGTTTGGGATGATTTAAACATATTTTATGAGTTTGCTAATTCTAAACTTACTATCAGTTACAATTCATCAGCCATGCAGAGGAAGCAGAAAAATGAATAATTAGTTGATGTTTATCCAGTGTATTTGCACTGAAATGCCATGATTAATTTTTATGTATTACTTGAAGAAGAAAGTTTTATGGCTATGATTTCTAAAATATCTGTAGAGTATAACAGAGATTTTCATGGTTGTCTGTCTGATTAGATTTAAAGTATAAAAATGAGTATTATCCTCGCATATTTTTCAGTAGGGAAGATTACCAAGTTTATATTGTGAGCAAACAGTCACAGAACTAAGTAGGATATACACACAGACTATTATATGTCTTAGCTATCTAAGGATTTTTTTTCCATGAAAGTACCTAAAATACTGTATTTTATAATAGAAGAAAACGGAGGAAAAGGTAAACAAGAGAAGGTACAATTTTTAAATACCATTTTGATACAATGTAAAAATGTTTGAAATTAATGAAACAAACTTTTTTACATGCATAGGAAAATAATAACTAAGAATTTCAGACCCTTTAAAACTGGACATTCTCTATGTGAAATACCAGACTCAGGGCTACTTGTGAAATAATCTTGCTCCAGTCAAAGATAAACTTGACCCTTTCAGGGGAAGCTCATAACCCCAGGAAATTACAACTGAGGGGAAAATCTTATCCACAAAAGAAGAACCTGAACATAAGGCAGGTATGCTTGAGTCCTTCTGAAACACATCTTGCTGACAAGAGTTCAATCACAGAGGATAGTTTAAAAAAAAATAGACGTGCCAATCTCTTCCCAATTACGCAAAATCTATCTGGAACTTAACAGTGTAACACTGCAAAAGCTACACGTATTATTAATCCTGGCAAGCCCTTGAAGTGATTTACTGTGTCAAACCATAAAAAGAACAATGACCTTGACTTAGAACTGTCAACAACCATAGAACAAAAGTATCTTCAGAAAGAGTGTTCTAAAAACACTGCTCCTTTCCTGCCTCTAAAGACCATTCTTCCGTTCAGTACTACGGTTCTCTAAACAGTTTCTATTAATGCCGTGTGAACGTGTGCCCTTCATCACTCTGCAAAATATCCAATAGACTTACAGGTTTAAAAAAAAAATAAACTAGGGCGGTGCCTGTGGCTCAAGGAGTAGGGTGCCAGCCCCATATACCAGAGGTGGTGGGTTCAAACCCGGCCCTAGCCAAAAACTGCAAAAAATAAAAAAATAAAAAAATAAACTGTTTTTTTGTGTCTTTGTTTATTTACTTCTAATGGTCATCATTAAACCCACATTTTCAACCACCTCTTGCAAACAACACAGACATCTTTTACGCTAGTCATGAACACACTTAGCTGATGGATTTCCAAGATTGCCACCCACTGCAACCTTGTGCCGAATAACCCAGGCACTTTACACACCACCCACAACATTGCTTTCCAAGCCTGTCCATTCTCTGGTTATTTTCTTCCTCTATAAATGATCTTCACTCAGAAAACTGGCCATCATGCTACAAAAACATGTCGTCTTTGTCACAGAGGCCAACACTAAGTGATTGTCCCATTGGATCAGTCCTTTTCCTGTGTATCATTTTTCTGTGTGGCCTTGTATCCAGGTTCTTTTCTACTAAGTTAAAACAGGGCACAGTCCTTCTTAATGAACTTTACACTGATAGCTTCCAAGGGTCTTCTCATCTTCAGTTTCTTCCTCCAAACCCCTGACTGTCTCTCCACTGCCATCAGGGAGAAGGGTCCACAGGAGTGTCACAGGACAATTTGATCACTCCTGACAACTGCCTGCTGAGTTCTACTCATGTTTTGAGACTCAGCTCATGCATCAGGTGTAGCTCTCCAGTCCCCTAGCCAGGCTGGCTGTTCCCTGGCCTCTTTTCTTTTCTTTTCTTTTTTTTTTTTTGGAGACAGAGTCTCACTATGTCACCTTTGGAAGAGTACCATGGTGTCATTGCTCACAGGCAACCTCAAACTCTTGCGCTTAAGCGATTCTCTTGCCTCAGCTTCCCAAGTAGCTGAGACTACAGGCACCCGCCACAATACCTGGCTACTTTTGTTGTTGTTGTCATCATCATTGTTGTTAAGCAGGCCTGTGCTGGTGCGAACCCTCCATGCCTGGTGTATGTGGCCAGTGCCCTACCCACTGAGCACGGGCGCTGAGCCACTGCCTCTTTTCTTGCAGCACAGTGGCCACATTTGTCTCAACTTTGAAGACAGTTGTGAAGAATCATGGGGACATGGTTGGTCACTACCCTAAATCAGTCCTTCCTGTCCCACAGAATACAATTAAATTGTGGTGTTCACTCACGGTGGGTAAGTCCTTATCATGTTGTGTCAGGAGGGCTCAGGCCTGGCAGTGTGCAGCCTATAAAAGATGTGTGACCAAGGCATGAGGATCACAGATTCTGATTTAATTGGTCCAGCATGGAACTTGGATGTCCACATGTATCAGGAGTTTATTCTAAACACCTAAACTAACGTTATAAATGAGGGCATTCGTGTGAGAACTCCCCAAAAGATGTTTACTGTTCAGGGTTTAGTGCTTGAATTAATGAGCTAATCAGGTACAAAAGAATGACTTGTATCCCAGACTCAGGGGTCTTGCTTCATCTCTTGCTGAGCATGATCAGAAGGATGTAATGCAGCCTGCAGCAAAGACTGTCACATAATGTGACAATGAGGAGACTGGTCTAGAAAGAGTTAGACACTAAAAGGAACGGAGAAGACAAATAGAAGGACCCTGAGAGTTTAGTAATATTACTGAGCTGCTTATTACACTGTGCCTAGAGCTTTCTTTCTGGTGTTTGAATCTTGGATGGGGGAACTTTCCCAGAAGAATAAAATCTAAATGATAAAAACATTTTGTTTGAGCTAGCCAGCACCGTGCACACACAAGCACAGGAGAGTTCGTTATCATCTGTTACTAAGTTTATAGTATGGAAGGAAGAAAAGAAAAAACTCTAAAGGGGAGTCAGTCTTGCTATTAAATTTAGAGGAGAATGTAGATGTGTCTGCTGAGTTGTTCCGTGATGGACAACTAACTGGACAACGGACAACTCGACAACAGTTGTTCAGTGATAAACCTAAGAGGTTTTACTAAGTCACTCCCTGGTTACTTTCTAACATGGATCGTTGGGATCACCTGGGGAAGATGAGAGACATGGTGACTCCGGGGTCCTGCACCACCTAACCTGTGAGAGCACATTTACTGATACATGTGGTGATGACTGGCATGAATGTAATTAATTATAATTACAAACATCTTATCTTAGTTCCCTTGTCTGTTGCTACAGCAGAATACTACAGACTAGATAGCTGATAAAGAACAGAAAGTTCATTTGGCTCACAGTTCTAAAAATCCAAGATTAAGAGGCCACATCAGGTGACAATCACTGTGTCATTACAAGGCAGAAGGGCAAGGGAGTCATAGAGACAGAGAGAAAAAAGGGGCCCATCTCCTACAATGACTAACCCACTTCCACGGTAACAGCATTAATCCAATGATGAGAGTTCTTAATGGCCTGACTTCTCAATACTGTTATAATAGCATTTAGATTTTAGCCTGAGTTTTGTCAGGAACATTTAAACCATAGTCTATGTAACACAGTGTAACATATTATAATTATAAACATGCCCCCAAATTAGTAACTTTAGGCAGATAGCACATTTGCTTACTATGATTTAATTAAGGCAAAGACCTACAAATGACTTTTCTGAGTTCATATGAATTTTGGTTATCTAGATTTTGACAAATTATAGCCTATTTACTTAAAGACTTTTTACTACACAATATTTAGCAATATTACATGGCACAGTATTTAGCATTTTCCCCAAATGAACCATTTAGTACTAGTGATATTTTCAAGAAATGGCATTTGGAGTATATATTAAATTAGAATGTTTATACAGATAAAATAATTTGTTCACTTAACATTATAAGAATGAGGCAGTTAGAATTCAAAGAGTATCTAGATAAAAAGTACATCAATAAATTAAAGATAGCCAAGAAAACATTACTTTGCTATGCTACTCTAGTTTTTCTGGAAATTACAGAATGAAAAATATGATATTATTTGCATAACTGAATATTTACAATTTTGCACAATACTCAGATATTGCAAAGTTACTGACTGGGCTGTCAAAACCATGAAGAAATGAAAAGCATAAACAAACGTAGTCCTATCAATTTAGCTCTTAGTATTTTCTTGAGAAAGAGGTCCATATCATAAGGCAGATATAATGATGAATTTGAGAAGTAAAAGTTTCTAAGTATCATTAGCTTTCTGTATAAGCATTTATATAAAAATATTCTTCTGACTTTTGACTGAGGAGTCTGATAAAACTTCTCCTCAAAAATCAACTACAAAACTAAGTAAGTGGTCATAGTAAGGTATTTCAGAGCTCTTGAATTTAAGCAAAGTCATACAACAAATTGAGATGCATTTTTTCATGAAGCCTACTGAACTTGAGATAAGAACAGTGAAAAACTTGGCGAACATTCTGTGACTGATTTGCCCACAGTGGGGCCAGAACTCCCTGAGTTCTGCTGATTTCATAGTTTAACCTGAGTGGAAAGGCCATGAAAACCAGCAGCTTCACCTCCAGCGAGGTAAAGGACTCACTTGATTTGGAGGAGTATAAATTGGAAATCTCAGTGGCAATTGAAAAGAGAGCTCTATAGCTGTACTGTCCTGGTCTTGAGGCTGCATCTGGGGCAAATAATGAACTCTGCGAGTAGCACGGGTTTTCCATAGGGACTAACAGAAGTTGGGAGAGCCATGGGGTGTCTTACTGGATGAGTTGGCCACCAGTAGGCATGTCTAGCAGAGAGTAGAGGGGCACTGAGACACCAGAACATTCTTGGCAAAGAAACCAGAATGCATATAGAGAGGTGACATAAAAAGTCTGTGGGAATTAAATGCTAGGAAAGCTTTAAAATGGCCTGATATTTAAAAACTCTCTCCAGGCCATACATAGATACATTAGCATGGAGGAGAAACTTACCAGTTCAAGGTCTTGAACATGGTATTACCATACTTAAGATAAACCCTAAGCCATTCAGACACAGCAATTATAGTAGGAAGCAGACTTAAAAAGAAATATAAGAAGGAAGAAAAGGAAGCAGATAAATCAACACACACATTTTAGGGGAAAGAAACAACAACTCTCGTCCACTCAAGTTGTGGAACAAGCAAGAAAAATCAGTGGGAAAAGGCAGAAAGGTATAAAAAGAAACAACAACAACAACAAATGTATCCAAAAAAATTAAAGTAAACAAGGAAGTGTTACTAATTTTCAGCCCAAAACATCAAAAGTCCATAGATTTTGGTTTTGACTGTCAACAGATATGGAATTCAGCAAAGATCTCAAGACAGCAGTTGACAACCTCCCCTTACTGATCACCTCCTTAAGTTTACCTAATTTTCATAGACTGGAAATGTACCACATGTGCATATCAGCATAGTAGGCCTAGTTCTTTACATTGACCACCTCTATATGTTGACCAGTTGTAATTTGGATGGTCAACTTACAGAGGTTCTACTGTATATTAAAAGAATTTGAGAGAATCTTATCTAAAGCATTAAAGGAAAGTATAATGACAATGTGTCTGCAAATAGAGTATCTCAATACACAGAGACATTACAAGAAAAGAAGCAATTAAATGGAAATTCTGAAGGTAAAATATACAATAAGTAAAATACATTCCCTAGATAAACTTAACATAAGATTTGAGGTGAGAGAAGAAAAAATTATTGAACTTGATGATAAAACAAAAATAAATTATACAATCTAAAAAACATGCAAAAAGAAAATTAAGTAAAAATGAACTGAGCTCATGAAACTCTCTGGAAAAATATTAAGCACAGAAACACACATGAGATGGTACCAAAGAAAGGAAAGGAGAAAGAGAAAGAAGAAAAGCAGCACATGAAAAAAATAATGATTGAAAACTGCTCAGACATATAGAAAAAGTTAATCCACAGATGTGAACAGGATCAATAAACAGCACATGCAATACAGAAAATGAGATTATATATCTACACACAATAGTCTAACTGTTCAAGAGAAGAAAAAGAAAACAAAAAGAAAAGAGAGAAGAGAAGAAAACTTAAATAGTGGCAAGAGATAGAAGACGAGTCATATACAGCATGATTATTGCCTGACTTGGCCTCATGACCAAGCTAAAACACATTGTGTTATTGCATTCAAATTGTGACAGAAAACAATTGTCAACAAAAAATTTTATAACCAGCAAAACTTGTCTTTAAAAATAAGAAGCCCAAGTAGGAGGCTGAGATTCTAAGTACCAGCCATCATGCCCAGCTACTTTTCTATTTTCTGTAGAAATGTGGTCTCACTCTTGCTCAAGCTGACCTTGAACTCCTGAGCCAAGTGATCATCCTGCCTCAGCTTCTCAGAGTACTAGGATTACAAGCATCAACCACAGCACTTGACCCAAAAGAAACCAAATTTCCAAGAAATTCAGGGCTTTTCATTTGTTCTTTTTTTTTGTTTCTTTTGTATTTTATCTAAACAACAGTCCTTGCCATGTGACTTGACTGAGGAATGGGCTGGACCTCAGCTACACGAGCATATGAAATTTCTGGGCCATCCTCAATTGATGGCAGCTTCCTGACCTTCTGGAACATCCTTTGGCCCTGTCCACGAGCCTGGCCCAGCCTCACTTCCTTTGATTGTGTTTCACTTTATCGTTTTGCAGATAGTGGGCTTTTTTTATAGATTGAAGGTTTGTGATAACTCTGAGCTGAGCAGTAACTTCGTATCACTTTTCCAACAGCATATGATTGCTTCATGTCTCTGTGTCACATTTTGGTAATTCTAGCAAAATTTTAAACTTTTTTTTGCAGTTTTTGCCTCGTGCTGGGTTTAAGCCTGCCACCTCTGGCCTATGGGGCCGGCGCCCTACTCCTTTGAGCCAGAGGCACCGCCCCTAACCTTTTCATTATTATGTCTATCATAATGATCTGTGATCAGTGATGTTAAATGTAATTATTTTGTGGTTCCACAAACTGCTCTCACATACAACTGCAAACTACATCTACAGATGTTGTGTGTGTTCTGACTGCTACCCAGGCCGGCCATTCCCTCATCTCTCTCCCTGTCCTATGTCTCCTTATTTCCTGAGACACCACAATATTGAAAGTAGGGTGATTAATAATCCTATAATTAATTGATAAGAAGAAAATTTGAATGCTCTAAAATAAAACATGCTGCAACATTTCTTAATTCAAGATCTAATCCAAGCAAGGCCTGAATTCTCTTCAATTCTATGAAGGTTGAGAGAGATAAGAAAGGAAAGATGGAAGGATGCAGGGACTGGTTCATAAAGGCAAAAACCATCTCCACAACATAAACGTACAGGAAGAAGGCACAGGTGCTAATGGAGAAGCTGCAGCAAATTATTCAGAAAATTTAGCTAAGGTCACTGACAAAGGTAGCTACACTAAACAACAGGTTTTCAGTGTAGATAAAACAGCTTTATATTGGAAGAAGATGACATCTAGAATTCCTAGCCAGAGAAGAGAAGTCACTGCTTGGCTTCAAAGCTTATGAGACAGGCTGACTCTCATTTAGGGCTAATGTAGCTGGTGACATTAAGTTGAAACCAGTGCTTATTTACAATTCTGAAAATTCTGTTGCCCTTAGAAATTAGTCTAAATCTACTCGGCCTGTGCTCTAGAAATAGATGGTCAAAGCCTGGATGACAACATGCCTGTTGACAGCATGGTTAATGGAATATTTAAAGCCCACTATCAAGACCAACTGATCAGAAAAAAGATTCTTTTCAAAGTATTACTGCTCATTGACAATGCATCTGGTCAACCAATAGCTCTGATGGAGATATTCAAGGAGGTTTTCTTCATGGCTGCTAATGTACACTCATTCTGTGGTTCACGGACCAAAGAGTCGTTTTGTTTTTCAAATCATATCATTTAAGAAATATGTTTTGTAAGGCTATTGCTGCCAGAGATAGCGATTCCTCTGATGGATCTGGGCAAAGCAAATTGAAAACTTGGAAATGATTCACCATTCTAAATTTTATTAAGAATATTTGTGATTCATGGGAGAACACCAAAATGTCAACATCAACAAGAATCTGGAAGAAGCTGATTCCAGCACTCATGGATGACTAGGGTGCTTGAGACTTCGAGGTAGTAACTGCAGATTTGGAACTAGGAAGAGAATTTGTGACTAAATTGTTGAAATCTCACCAAAAAAAACTTGATGCTTCTTCTTATAGATGAGCAAAAAATGTGGTTTCTTGAGATGGAATCTACTCTTGGTGAATATGTTGTGAATATTGTTGAAATTACAACAAAGGTTTTAGAATATTATATCAACTTAGATGACACAATAGTCACAGGGATTGAGGAGACTGACTCCAATTTTGAAAGTTCTACTGTGGGTTACAAGCTATCAAATATCGTTGGATGCTACAGAGAAATCTTTCAGGAAAAAAAGGAGTCAATTGATGCAACAAACCTCATTGTTGTTTTATTTTATAGAATTACCACAGCTACCTCAACTTTCAGCATTCACCACTTTGACCAGTCAGCAGCCATCAATACTAAGACCAGATTCTCCACCAGCAGAAAAGTTATAATTCTCTGAATGCTTTGTAGCCCCAAAAGTACTTTAAATTAACATATGTGCATTGCTTTTTACATGAAATATTATTTCACACTTAATAGACTATAATATAGCATAAACATCAATTTTATACATGCAGGGAAACAAAAACAAATAGCTCGACTTGCTTTATTGCAATATATGCTTTATTGTAGCAGTCTGGAACAAAACTGGCAACATCTCTGAGTGGTGCTTGTAGGCATCTACAGAGCCCTTGGGAACTATGGTTTATTGAAGGTAGACAAGCAACTGGGGATAATTATTGCGATCAAAACTAGCATCCTAGAATTTCCTTCTATCACATTTCTCTGACATGGCAGTCTAAGAACCTAGCCAATACCCAAATAGAATTTAAGATTTTTAAATTACTATCCTAGATTAATCGAATGTGATCTGTGTAGAAAAATTTTATGGGTTTAATTGTATCAGTTACAAAGAAATCTTAATCCCCAGTACCTATAAACATGCCCTTATTTGGAAATAGGTTTTCTTGCAGATACCTATGTAATCAACATAAGATGAAGTTGTTAGTATTGGCCCTACCGATATGGCTGGTGACACTTTAAGAAAAGCAACCACAATGTGATGCCACAGACACACGGGAGAACCCCACGTTGTGACAGAGTAAGGACAGGAGCAACGCTGCCCAAGCCAAGGAGAGCTGGGGCTACCAGAAGCTGGGGCAGTTAGAGGATCATCTTCTGAGGGTGTGGAGAGAGCATGGCCCAGCCAAGGCCTTCAGACTTCTAGATTCATAAATTTGAGATTAAGTTTCAGTTGTTTTAAGTGACCCAGTCTGTGATAATTTGTAACAGCAGCCCTGGAAAACTGGTGCAAATTTTGGTGCCAGAAAGTGGAGTATTACTGCCATGGACACCTAAAAGTGTAGGTTTTGGAAGTGGGCAATGAATGAAGACTGGAAGAGTTTTGAGACAACAGAAAAAGCTGTGATTCCCTTGAAGAGAATGTTGGCAGAAACACGGATGTTAAAGGATAAAGGAAAGTCTAGTGAGGTCACAGACAGAAATGAGGACATAGCACGGGAAACTGGAGGGAGGACGACCCTTTCGTAATAGGCATCTGGGCGGCAGTGTGTTCCACAGTTTTGTGGAAAGCAGACCCCATATGCAATGACCTGGGTCTTTATCTGAGACTTCCAAGCAGAGTGTAGAAAGTGTGGCCTTCTGCTTATCAAAAAATATGAGGAAAGTGATACGTAAAGCAACTGTTAAGGAGTAAAAATAAGAAAGGAATTAGCATTGATGACTTGGAAAATTCTTTGCATAGCCAGTTCTTCTCAGCATGTCCTGGAGACTGGTCCAAGGCTGTGGCTAGACAACCATTTTCTAAGGAGATTAGGTGTCTTATTCTTAGATTCAATTAACTATCTCAACAGGAGCCAGGGACAGAGATGCAATTTTCTATATATGAGTGACCTCTTTGATGGAGTGCCGTAAATTGCACAGGAGATTAAAAAGAGTTTTGAGAAATTTATACAAGCAGATACACCATTATTCTGGGATAAAAGGAATAAAGATAAAACAAAATGAAGAAAGGAAAAGCCAGGTGAAGAGGGCAGACTACCTCTCCAGTGAGCAGAGGGAGGGGGTGCAGCTGCCTCAGTCAGCACAGTAGACAGAACTGGAAACAGATGGCTGTTCTCAGGCCTGGAGAGCCAGTGGAATTTGCCCTGCTAGGTTTTAACCTTGCTTGGGATATTTGACCCCTTTTGTCCTTTCAATATTTCCCTTTTGGAATGAGAATTCTACCCTATGCCAGTCCCACCATTCTGTTTTGGAAGGAAATAACTTGGCTGGTTTCATCAGTTCACTGATGAAGAGGAATTTTTTCTCAGGATAAATTTTATGTCAAATCTCACTCAAAATTAATTTAGATAATTCAGCAAATGAGATTTGGGACTTTGTGAGTTGATGATATTTGAATGAGATCTTGGATTTAGAATTAATGATGGATTTGGTTAAGGCTTTCTTGGGGAGGATCACTAGAGCTCAGAAGTTTAAGATGAGTCTGAGCAAGTGCAAAGCTGTGTCTTAGCTAAAAATGGAGAAAAGCTAGCCAGGTGTGGTAGTGCGAAGCTGAACGAACAGGACGAACAGGACTGCTCGAGCCCAGGAGTTTGAGATTATAGTTGTGCTAACTATGATGTAACTGCACTCTAGCCTGGGGCAGCAGAGCAAGAGTCTGTCTCAAAAAAATAAATAAATAGAAAGAAAGAAAGAAGACAAGAACTAGGTGAATGCATTTTGTACATGAAAGAGTATGAATTCTGAGGAGTCAGAGTGTGTTGGGCTATTAAGAGTTGAACTATGTTCCCTTAAAATCTATGTTTCAACCCTCATGCTCTGCAAATGTGACCTTATTTGGAGATATGGCCATGCAGATATTTCCAAGTTAAGAAGAGGTCATTGACTGGTACCTTTTTAAGATGAGAAGAATGTCATGTGAAGAGGGAGACCATACAGGGGAGTGCTGGGTGACGACCAAGGAGAGACTACAGTGACACAGTCCAGGACTCCAGGGATCTGATGGCCACCCCAGAGGCTGCAACAGGCCAACGAGGGATTTTACTGTGTGGTCCCCCTACTGACTTCTTGATTTTGGACTTTTAACATTTAGAACGGGAAAAGAATTAATTCTGATGGTTTCAAGCCACTATGTTTCTTATATTTTGTTACAAGAGCTCTATAAAACTAATATAAGAAATTAACTTAGGAAAAGACAAGTTGTCTAGATTCTTATAATTGTTTTTCTTGTTAAAAAGACTGAGCTCAGGCAATTAACTGCCTGAATTTTACACATTTCATTACTCTTTTCCTACTGTAACTTGTAAGTTAGAGTAGGACTAACTTGAAGTAGGACTTCTCCCTGTACCTTTTTTGCAAATAATATTCTATTTGGGAGGCAATTGTGTCTCAGTAGTATGCTTGCTAAGTAATTCATATATATTCCCATTTCATAGTCAAACAATTCTCCTTGGTAGTCAGTATAATTTCCCTTAGCAATCGCAGTAGAATATCATGAAGGGTATAGGAGATTGAGCACCAGGCTTGTAGAAGTGGTCACCAGTTCTTGAGGGAGGCCCTGGGAGTGGGACAATCTCTAGGCTGACATGGAGATGTTTTGCAGCCTGGGGACAAGCTTCAAGCAACTACCTGTGTTAATGAGATAAGACTGGTGGCTCATAAGCAAGCCAGTTTTGAACTTTGGACATTTGTGCTGCAAAAGGGTGGGAGTCAAGCCCATGGGGAAGGAGCAGGTAGCGATCATTAAGCAGGTAGTCCCCACACCTGTTGCATACTGGTTCACTAAAGGGCCACGGCAGAGGTTAATTGAGGCTTTTCTCTGCACCTATGGGAAGCCCACCTCTTGCAAGCATGTACTTCTAATCCATGTCCCGGCAATTTTATTCACACAGTGACATGACAGGGTGCCACAGTGGCACCAATAGAGGGCTATTAGTGATATTTAACTTTCAAAAGTACATTTGAGAATGAAATGGTACAAATTACACTAGGGGAACATCATGCTATATTTTTTGATAATTTAAATTTCTATAAATCTTATAAATAATAGTAAAGAAAAATATTCTTTAATGGAATAACACAAAAGATAAAATGGCTTCTACTATTTTTATATTTTGTCACCGATACTCGTATTGGATGGCAAAAAAATTCTCAACTGAAACTTTATATTGTTGAATAAGTCCTCATTTCTTTCTTTCTTTTCTCTCTCTCTCCTCTCTCTTTTCCTCTTTATTTCTCTCTCTGTCTCTCTCTCTCTTTTTCTGTGCACTAGTAAGTTCTCCTGAATAAATCTGTATTCTAAAAATCTCGTAACCTCTTAAAATAAGTTCGTGCACATGTCATGAATTAAAGATGGTCGCAGATTCTTTCACATTATTCTCTCAAGAGCTGGAGTCTGTGTCCCTTCCACGTGAATCAAGCAATATTTTGTAGTCATTTTGGCCCAGAGAGTACAGAGTATGGGGGCCATTTACGGGTGCAGGCCTTAAATCATGGCTGGTTCCCAGTGCCTCTTTCCTGAATCACACCCTTTACAGCCCTAGCATCCCAGGTAAGAACTACCACTCCTTGGTGAAGGACCCTGGGATGGGAGACAGAGGAATGCTCAGCTTCCAGTCATCCACAGCGCGTAAAGACTAAAGCCAGGCTCGGCTCTCCAGGGCAGCCCGGCCAAAGCCTGACACCGCTGACCAATACAAGCCCTGGTTTAGCCCTGCCTGACTCCTTGACTCACTTGTTCACTAGATATAATAAAATGATAGCATTTTAAAACCTCTAACTGTTACGGCTGTTGTATTATACACACAGCAATAGGTGATCCAGTCAGAGTCCTCGGTTGTGCTTTGTGGATGGAGTGAAAGCTATTTCCTTTTTGTTTGTTTGTTTCATTCTAAATCTCTAACATGAAGGCCCCAGCCAGCCAGCTTTCATGGAATTTGTCTAATGAGTCCAGTCATTTGGCTTGACCAGTGATTTGCAGGTGCATGGCTGTGTGTATTGTCTGATTTGATGGTTTTAATTATAACAGAAAAAAAATGAGATTGAATTTATGGTTGCATCTGTCTACTAAAAGACAACAAAATCCTTTTAGGTTTAGGTGCCAGATAAATTTTCAACACTCTTTCCAAACATTAAATAAAGTTGGAATAACAAAAGAAAAGCTACTTTTTTATATGCAAATGATAGAAACTAGAGTAAAACATTTTTTCTTCATCTGGAGCTCCAAAAAGGCAGAAAAAAACACAAGGGTTTCTACAAATGGCTCTTAATTTTTCCCCATAGCTGGATAACCCCCTAAACGAAGATATTTTTGATTTTCTGAAGTAAACGTATCTGTCTTTTTGAGATTTTACAAAAAGACTGACTTGCATAGAATACCTTACTAACTACTGTAGTGAATAGACTTTCAGTACGACTTCCATTCGTTCTTTACTATTCTACCACACATCTATAGCGTATCCTGTGTTGTGGATATTGTACTGCAGAGATAGGCCATGAATGGTCCTAAGAGGAGACACCAACAAGTAAAAAGATCTCGCTTCCCAGACTGATGGGCCCTCAGAGCAGCACCTCAGATGCAGCCCTGGAGGCGGGGGTTAGGGCAGCCTCTGCAGACTTGCAGGGACAGTCCTGAGTGAGCTGGCGTGGGCAGTGCTGGGCAGTAGTGCACCAGGCAGAGCAAGAGCCAGGGGAGTCGGCCAGCCCGCCCGGGGCCCTCGACCCTGTCCTGTTGCATTTGTGGGAGGGAGAATGCAGTGAGGGGAAAGAGTTCTGATTGTGGAACTGTATATTCCTGCTGGAGAGAAGGCAAAAGGAGAAAACTCGTTCCCAATCCCACTGCCCAGAGATAATCACTAATAATCTATGAAAGCATAATATTTGTTTTCAAATTGGTTTCATTACACAAATTTTCAGACATGAATAATTCCTACAGCTTTTTGTATTGTGAACATTTTCCCATGCCAGTAAATATTCTGTGGGAAAGAACTTTATGATCACTGAATTATTTGTCCTGGTGTTCTGGCAATATTTAACAAGATCTGCTGCACTTGTTGGCTCTTGCAAAATATGAATACCCCCAAATTGGCTAATTCAAGCTGCCAACATGTTGCCGCTGACCCCAAAGTTGGGAAGAGATGTGTGCAGTGTCTGTCCTGAAGGGATGTAAGCAGAGTCCAGCACATCACAGAGTTTATTTTCAATTGTGTAAGTAGAACAAACTTTATTTCACTTTTTCTACTGTTGTATACTTAATTTACATGCATTTCCCTTTATAAATAATATCTGACTATCACCCGGCATCTAGGTTTGAAGGAAGATGCTGAGTAACATTTCATAAGTGGTAATGACAATTATCAGTTTCGAGCAAACAGATAAACTGTAAATCATAAGCAAAATATGATTTGTGCTTGCACTGAAGAAATTAGACACTAAAAACTGCAACTTAAAAATGTTTCAAGTCATAATTACAAATGGATTTAGGAAGATACCCAGGGGATGACTAACATGACAACAGTCTGGGAAGAGGGCAGTTAACACCAGCTGAGTAAAATCCAAACCAAAGCCACCTTCTGACATCCACAGCAGCACTCACATTTACCACACCCCAGGTGCCGGTGCAGGGTGGATTATTTTAGGCATCACAGACACTGAGGTGAACCAAGTGGGGAAAAAAAAATCTAGAATAATTGAGGGTCCATTTCTATAGAGGACAGGATGACAGACAAATTAAGTCACACAGAGTATGACAGAAAGTGCTTGGTGCTCCCAGACAAACGAGCTCAGGACAGGGGACTAGGAATTGTCCTGCCAGTAGGAGGAGGGCCTGGCCACCCACCTCAGGCAGGCCAGGCTGTGTTCACTCCCCAGGGTGACCACAGCAAATGTGTCCAGGGTTCTTGTGCCAAACACCTTGAAATGCTTGCAAAGGACTGTTTCCTCAGGAAAGTTGACTGTGGTGGGGAGGTTTCTCAGCACAGAGGATGATAACCCAATGGATGTGAGAGCGACATTCCGAGGGCCTGCCTCCACTACTCCCGCTGAGGTTGTAATCAGGATTGCCTCCAGCCCACAATTTTGGAAGAGCAAAATATTCCCATGCAGCTAACTGACCAAGGAACATACTGCCCCCTCCTTCTGCATTCCTTTACATTGCCCATGCCCCCGACCAGGGGGCTGGAGGTCATGACTGACCCCTCCCTCTGTATTCCTGTACATCATCCATGCCGCTCACCAGGGTGCTGGAGCTCATGACTGTCTTCTCCCTCTGTATTCCT
>NW_003852610.1:2128860-2132867 GCF_000181295.1 Otolemur garnettii | reverse complement strand
GGACTTTTTTCCATATGAAACTCTTGGATTTACCTTTCAAGTTTTCCAGCATCTTGTCTAATACTGGAGTGTTTGGGGGTGCTTGTGCATGAGAGTTGGGATGATGATGAAACACCCTTAGAGGGACCTTTGGGGTGCAACCTAAATTCACCTCAAAGATGCCTGCAGTGTTGGCAGAGAGCACAGGACACCTGCAGGCCGTAAGCATGTACACTGCGGATGGGTCTGCACACACGCACAGGTCCTGCTGGTCTGTAGCTGGTGGTGACCAAGCCGGTCCCCAGGAGAAGCATCAACAGTGGCAGCTGCTAAAGACAGCAGGCCCAAGAAGGCTGACTCAGGGCGAGGACTCTCAGACCTCAACAAAAGGAGACGTTTGGTAAGCTGTGGATTTTCACCTAACAAACATAGTAAGTGTGTGAAGAAGAAAGAAATATATTTTGGAAAAAAAGGTCAAAAGAAAGTGAATTAAAATTGTTAAAGGGAAGACTAAAGAACATAAGTGCGACAAGGCTGAACACAGATTAATTTCACACTGAGTTAAGTAAACAAGTCCATTCCAAATAAAATTCTATATCAGAAGCAGGGCCCTGAAACAGCCACATGACCACAAATGTCTTTCCACTAATTTTATTTTCTTAATAGCTTAAAGGTAAATTTAAAGTTAAATTAGATTCAGAATGCTATTAGAATTTAAATGGTGTGTAAATTAATAGTTCAATTTTTAAAGTAGTGCCATTAGTTTGGAATTTGAAATAAACTGATAAAACCCACCTATATGTAAAATAAGAATGTTTGCAACTTTATAAAATGTCACCGAAATTGTCTGCACTGAAACATAACAAACTAACACAGGAGAGAGAACAACAATACTAAACAGAAAAGCACACAGCCCTCTGATGTCCTTCCTAAGAGGAAGATTAAGATGAATGTCCTTGACAGAAGAATGGCTTTGTATATCTTTTAAAAAATAAAGACATAAAAAAGAACTGCTGAAGGAATAAGTAGCAGTTAATGATATTTATGGTGTGCATTTACTGCTACAATCAAATTCACTGTCCTGTTTTTTCCAGTGGAGTTTTCCACATAAGGGTACAATAAGGGTACATTTTCTTTAATTTTTTATTTCCATTTAAGAATTCTCCAATACATGGATTAGTGGGTGCCACAGCACACTGGGGACTAGCCTGACAGAGAGAGCAGTCTGAAGTCTGCATGGGGGAGGGGGGTTCTGTTGTGATAAGGACCATGCAGTTAGAATACTTTCATTAAATCCGGCATTTTGAACACTAAATATAAGCAGCTTCTGTTTATCCTGCACTGCAGATTTTCACCATAAGGAAGTGGGATTATGAAGTCAGACATTTTTACTTCAAGGCTTGCATTCATTTGTGCCTGGAAACATTTGCATTGCTACAGCACAGATAGAAACCAACACACCACCAAAAATGGAGGCGAGAGAAAAGAAAGGAATTTAATCAAGGTGGCTTGTGTTGTTATTATAAGTATTAGTTTTTTTTCTAGTGTAACAAGGGAAATTTTATGTAAGATCAAAGAGAAAGTTTAGAGTACATTCAAAGGTAGTTGGAAGTCAGTCAGCTCATGAATGAAGAGGTTAGAGAGATCAGTATTATTATTAAAATTACTTCCCAGAAAGCTTTTGCTCAAGTTCTCATCCCAGAAAACAAACACAAAAACACCTTAAAACATAACTTTGTGATAGATACAGTAATTAGCTTGGTTGTAGCCATCATTTCACAGTGCAAATGTACACCAAATAACCACATTGTAGGTAGTTTACTTAAATACCTCCATGTAAAATTTACCTCAATAAACTTGGGGTAAGGGAAAATCCAAGAAAATAAAAACCATTATGGTGTGGTGACATATGAAGCTGAGAAAGTATCATGAGAAAGCTGGGCTTTATGGACCTGCCCAGAACAGGAAGCATCTCAGCATCCCGGCGCACTCCTTCCTCGGGAAGCTCCTTCCGTACTGACACGGCAGGTCTACACTCCAGCACACGCGCTGCCGTTGAACTACTAGGGTACATACAACACGCATAACAGTCGATTTGCCCAGTGGTTCCCTGTCCTGCAGTGATTCTGACTATGTCTGTAACATTTCTTGAGACAAGATTTCTTAGAAAGGATTTTATAATATCCTTTAAGATGTGATAAAAAAAGAACATGATAGAACCATATATTCTTTTCTTAAGGGCAGTATATAATTATAACCTGTTATTTTTGAGAGGTCATAACTAGAGAAATGCCTTGCAACTCAGTTTTAGTAAATTGGATTTTATATTGAAATGCCATTTTACTTCTTCAGAGTATTTATTCATGTTTCTATTTGTTCATTTGTTTGTCTCTGAATTTTCGTTATGTAAAATTATAATTGCCGATTATGTTTTCTGCAGTTAATCAAAACTAACATTAAGAGCATAGGCTTTATGTCAACTTCTTCCTGGCAATAGTGAAAGGCATTTTTTAATTACAGAAATTTAATTTCAATTTATGACATTTCATTAGATATGCAACACAGTTCAATTCCTTTATTTGAAAATCAGCTGCCAATATTAAGGATTAATTATTTTATTGAATCATGATATTTTAGTAAATTTTTGAAAGCTAATAACTAACAATTATATTTAATTATTCAGTTTATTGCTTTGTATTTAAATTTCATCTATTCTGCAAACATTTATTTAAAAATCACTATTTGCAATTGCTGTCCTAAGCATGCACATTGAGAGGGGATTCATATTTTAACATATTATTGAGAAGGAAATAAATAATAAATGTGAGATACTGCATAAAATTTACAACAGGTCTGAACACAAAAGATCATGGTGATGTGAATGACAGCATCTAGAGTCAGTGGGTATTTTAGATATTTTTGTCAGAGTCATCTCCCTGAGAAGTTAATAAATAAAGTGAAACAGCAATGATTTGAAGACGCCAACATGCAAAGGCCTGGCTATCGTCTCACGGCCAGAAGAAACAGCGTGAGCATTGGCCCTGAGATACAGAGAAGCTGGATGGACTCCAGAGCCGGAGAGACAGGCACCCAGGAAGAGATGAGGTCAGTGGCATGGCTGTGGCCAGATGAGGCCACCAGTGAAGATGAGAGACTTCTGCATGTAAAGAGATGATTTTATTTATTTATTTATTTATTTTTTGAGATAGAATCTCACTTTGTCACCCTGGTTAGAGGGCTGTGGCATCATAGCTCACAACAACCTCAAACTCTTAGGCTCATGCGATTCTTTTGCCTTCATCTCCTAAGTAGCTGGGACTACAGGTGCCCACCACAATGCCTATTTTCAGAGATGGAGTCTCATTCTGGCTCAGGCTGGTTTCTAACCTGTGAACTCAGGCAATCCGGCTGCCTCAGCCTCCCAAGTGCCGGGATTACAGGTATGAGCCACTGTGCCAGGCCAAGGATGGTTTTATTGTTTTTGAGACAGAGTCACTATTATCCAGGCTGAAGTGCCACGATGTCACAGCTCACAGCAAACTCAAACTGCAGGGTTCAAGCTTGCCTCAGCCCCCCAAGTAGCTGAAACTACAGGCACCTGCGACAACACCAGGCTAATTTTTTCTTCTTTTTAGTAGAGACAGGGTCTCACTCTTGCTCAGGCTGGTCTTGAAATCCTGAGCTCAGGTCACTCTCATGCTTAGGTCTCCCAGAGTGCTAGGATTACAGGTGTGAGCCACCATGCCCATCCCAGAGACTACTTCTTATGCATTTTTGGATGAGGGATTATGGTGTGGTGGAAGTGGCAAGGGTGAGAATTACAAAGAGGACAGTTAACCAGGGGATGGCTAAAGAAGTCCACACAGGGTACAAGAGGGGTTGGGCTGTGGGAGCCACGGAGGAAAGGAGAAGGTAATTATGATCTGGAGAAACCATCAAGAGAAAGAGGGAAAGAGACATCAATTATGATGGCCTGAAAGACTGAATTGATGCTATTTCTTTTTTTTTTTTTTTTTTTTTTTGAGACA
>NW_003852610.1:2119575-2128696 GCF_000181295.1 Otolemur garnettii | reverse complement strand
GGGCTGGATTCGAACCGGCTACCTTAGGTGTATGTGGCTGGCGCCTTAGCCACTTGAGCCACAGGTGCTGAGCCAATTGATGCTATTTCTAAAGACTGAGTCAAAGCTGTCTTTCAGGATGAACATTAGAATCAAAGCCTCTGTTTTAGGCATGTTATACCTGGTAAGGCTAAGAAATTATCACAAGTAGCCAGTATCCACTGAGTGCTCCAGTGATGCCAAGCACTGGTCCAAATCACCTGTGGATACTGCTTAATCCTCATAGTTGCCATCATCATTGCGTCATTCTACAAAGAGAAGACAGAGCCATGAGAAGGTTACTAAATAGGCCAGAGTTAGTTAAGGTTCTATAGACGGGATTTAAAGCCACACAGTTGGGACTGGAGTGTGTGCTCCTAACCCCACGCTATGGAAGAAGCTCACCAGGAGGGTAGGTCGTTGAGATACGTACACGTGGAGGTCACAGGCACCTGCAACAACCGTGGCAGGGGTCTTCAGCATTTTGAGTCTTCAGTGAATTTTACCCTGCCTATATGAAAATGGGATTGCTTTTGTTAGTGTGAAACTATTAAGTCACTACATTTTCAGAATTAAAGGAAAGGGAAACAGTGGTTTCCAGGAGGACGAGGCTACCGTCCATCCAACGATCTGACGGAAACTGCTGTGTTTCTACATACAAAGAATGTGTCAGTCAAAAGTGGTTTGGTTACAGATGTGGGGACAAAGGGAGAGGTGGCCATCAGCCCAGGCAATGCCCTCTCGGTGGAGCCAGTGCTGCGATTCCACTGGTTAGCAGCAAGACGGTCAGAGCATCCCGTCTCACCAGCAATATGCCCTCATTCTGTGGCCTGAGGACAATTAACACTGGAGTCATCTAATTCACTCCCATTTTCTTCTTTTCATGAATTCTCTCATTATCAATTATATTCTGATATCAGACACATGACTGTATGTCCCTATTACAAACTATGCAAATGTATAACAATGCAAACATGAGTGGATAGGGCACTTTAGAAATTTTAAGTATTTGTATATACTGTTTTTCTGAACTCATCTCTCAAGTTCAATTGCTGTAGGCTGACCTCTAAAAAGTGTATTCACTTTCATTTTGCTGATAATGTTACGTATTTGAGTTTACAGATCTGAGGCACTGACTGCAACTTTAATATATTTACAGTCTTAACAGTGCTTCACTTTGATGCCTCTTGGAAAACATTCTGACAATCTTTTCCCCAAAGAAGCAAAAATCAACTCTGATATCACTACAGAGCTGAACACCAGGGCACAGATCTTCTATCACCTTGTAAATTTCGCTACTTTGACAGGGGGATTAAATCTTACTCTGTAGTCACTAGATTTTATATGTCTGTGGTTAAAGAAATCTTTTAATGTATTTAATCAATAATTTTTCTTACATTTAACTGGATTCACCACACAAGCAAACAAACTTTGGAGTAAATATTCCCACATAATACATGCAAACAAAATAAGTAATATACAGAATGTGTAAAATGTGGGCAAGCTTCAGTCACATCTATGGCATATAAATTTATGCATTCAACCATTGTTTGTGAACAAATCACCTTTCAAAGTTCTCAGAATTTAATGCTGAACAAGGAAAAAACAAATCCTACTGAGATGAATTAGATTGTGCTGACTACAAGAAACTCACTTCAAATTTCAAAACACAAATAGGTTAAAAGTAAAAGAACAGAAAAGTTTTAGCATGCAAACATTAAAAAAAAAAGCCAAGAGTGGTGGCTCATGCCTGTAATCCCAGCACTCTGGGAGGCTGAGGCAGGTAGATTGCTTTAACTCACAGATTTGAGAGCAGCCTAAGCCAGAGAGAGACCCCATCTCTAAAAATAGTCAGACATTGTGGCAGGCTCCTGTAGCCTCAGCTACCTGGGAGGCTAAGGCAAGATAATCACTTGAGCCCAAGAGTTGGAGGTTGCTGCGAGTTATGATATCATAGCACTCTACTGAGGGTGACAAAGTGAAACTCTGTCTCAAAAACACAAAAATTAAAAAATAAAATACAAGTGTGGCATTAGTATTATTTAGATAAAACAAATTTCAAAATAAAAAACTTGCTAGAAGCAAAAGCAATGATAATAATGATAAAAGCATCAGTCTAGCAAGAACAGATAATAATCTTAAATATGTATGCACCAAACAACAGACCCGTAAATGTAAGAAGCAAAAATTGACCGAGTTGAAAGGAAAAATAGGCATATCCAAATTTGAAGTTGGAAATTTCAACATTCTACTTTTGATATCTATTACAACTACTGAACTGAAAATCAGGAGAGGTGTCACCCATGGACTGCATGCTGATTTTGTGAGGACATTTTTTCTTCTGCATTTAAAGTGTCAGATATCATAGAAAACATGGAGGGACTTTTTTATTGTCAATCAGCTTTCCTCAGTTATCATGTTTCCTTTGTGGCCCAAGACAAGTTTTCTCTTCCAATGTGCAGCAGAAAAGAAAAAAAGGTTAAAGATAAAGTGAAGAACACAGAATCAACCAACCAGATCTACTTAAGATATTTAGTACAATATATTCTACCCAATGATAGCAGAATACACAGTTACTTTTTGTCAAGTGTGTATAAAACATTTAACAAAAGTTCCCACATCTAGGGCCATGAAACAAATCTCAACCAATTTGAAAGCACAGAAACACTCCGACAATTCTGGACTGAAGCTTGATATCAATAATAATAAGGCAACAAGGGAAATCTCTCAGAACTTGAAAATTAAACAATAAACTACAAAATAATAAGTAGTAGTAAAGGAAATCTGAAATAAAATTAAAATTACATAAAACTGAATGAATAAGAAGATACAGAATATTAAATTATGTGGGATGCAGCTAAAATGGTGATGACGGGGGAATTTAGACCACCAAATTGTTGTTGCCTTAAAAACCTGGAGAAAAAGAACCAAATCAAGTAGACAAATTGAAATACAAAACTAAGAACAGAAATAATTGAAATTAAAATCTGGAAAGCAATAAAAAAATCAATGAAACAAAAAGCTGGTTTCCTAGAAGAATCAATAAAATTAAAAAAAAAAAACACTGGTATAATGAACAAAAATAAAGAGAAAACATAAATTACTGATATCAGGAATCAAGTAAGGGATTATCACTATTAAATACCAATCTTGAAACTATTAAAAGTACAATAATGTAACATTATAAACAACTTTATGCTCAGGGATTTGAAAAAATTAGAAGAAGTGGACAAATTCTTTGAAAACTAAAAACTGTAAAAATTCAACCAAATTGGAAAATTAATCTAAGTAGTTCTAAACTGATTAAATAAATGTTAGTAATAACTCAACTACTCCCCAACAATTTTTTTTTTTTTTTTTTTTTGCTGTTTTTGGCCGAGGCTGGGTTTGAACCCACCACCTCTAGCATATGGGGCTGGAGCCCTACTCCTTTGAGCCACAGGTGCCACCCTCCATCAAAGTTTCTAAGACCAAATGGTTTTACTTTTGAATTCTACCTAATATGTACATAAGAATTAACAACATTTTTACATAATCTCTTCCATAAAGGTAAATACGAGAGATCATTTCTGATTTTTAAGGCCAGTATTACCCAGATAGAAAAGCCAAAGGCAGGGCAAAGATGAAAATATACATGTAAATCTTTGTCTTATCAGGGCAGTGCCTGTGGCTCAAAGGAGTAGGGCGCCGGTCCCATATGCCCGAAGTGGCAGGTTCAAACCCAGCCCTGGCCAAAAAAAACTGAAAAAAAAATTAAATCTTTGTTTTATCTATAAATACAGAAGGTTTCAACAAAACATTAGCCAATTGAGTTATATTGAATGGGACTTATGCCAAGTATGGCTGGTTCGACATGCAAATGTCAATGTAACCCACCATATCAAAAGGCAAAAGAAGAAAAATCATAAGATTGTATCAGTTAATACAAAGAAGTGTTAAGACAAATCTCAACACACATCCATGGGTGGACACTCTAGGTAAGAGAGAAACAGAAGGGAAATACTTCAAAGAAAGAAAATAGCATTTAGAAGACTCCCCCCCGCCCAGGGCAGGAACAGGTGAAAATGGCTGTCCTCCCAACTTTTATTCAATTTACTCTTGGAAATTCTAAGTACACAGTTTAGGGATAAGAAATTAAAAGGGGGAGCAAGAAATCCCCCTATCTCACACCATCTAATATATTTAACCCCCATCTCACACCATCTATTATATTTGAGTTGGGCAAAAGGCAGTGGCTTATTAAGTATAATTACAAGAGTACAAGCTACAACAGACAAAATAAATTGGCATTTATCAAAATTAAAACCTTTGCACCTCAAAGACAGTATAAAGAAGGTGAAAGACAGCCTACAACACCAAAATCTGCAAACATTATCTATGGCACTTATATCTAGTATATATGAAGAAAAAGTACTCAACTACTTACAACTCAATGTTAAGTAGGCAAATGACCCAAATTTTTAAAATGGGCAAGTGATGTGACTAGGGATTTCCCCAATAAAATATACACAAGAATGACAAAGCTGTGGAAAATATGTTCCCCATTATTAGCCACCCCCAAAAGTATAAATCAATGGCTTGGCACCTATAGTTCATTGGTTAGGGTACCAACCACATACCCCAAAGCTGGCGAGTTTGAACCCGACCTGGGCCTGCTAAACAACAATGACAACTACAACAACAACAAAAAATTGGCCAGGTGTTGGGCTGGGCACTTGTAACCCCAGGTACTTGGGAGGCTGAGGCAAGACAATTGCTTTAGCCTAAGAGTTTAGAGTTGCTGTGAGCTGTGACACCACAGCACTCTGCCGAGAGTGACATGGTGAGACTCTGTCTCAGAAAAAAAAAAAAAAAAAAGAAGTGCAAATCAAAACTGCAGTGAGTTATGCCAGTAGCATTAGGCTACTTATAGTCAGTAAGACAAAATTACATAGGTTGGCAAAGATGGGCAGAAATTGGAACCGTCACGTGGTGCAGGTGCATCCATCTGACAGTTTCTCACATGGTTAAATACAAAGTCATGTGATCCACCAATTCTACCTCTAGATATTTACTCAAGAAACATGAAAGCATTATGTACATACAAAAACTTGTTCAGTAGTTTTAAGAAAAGCATTATTTGTGATAGCTACAAGTACAAATAACCCAACTATCCATCTACTGACAGTGCTCTAGTAAAAGGTGGCATAAAAGGTGAAGTAGTGTTCAGCAGTTAACAATCCTGATGCATGCTACAAAGTGGATAAACCTGGAAAGCATCCTGCTAAGTGAAAGAAACAAGCCACAAAGACCGCATGCCGTCTGATGCCACTTATACGAAATGCTTACGATGGGCGCGTCTGTAGAGAACAGGAAGTAGAGGGGTGGTTGCCAAAGGCATGCAGAATTAGAAGGTTTTGGGGGTGATGTTTAGAGGTAAAGAGTTGCTTTGGGGAATAAGGTAAATGTTCTAAACTTAATTATGTTGATGGATGCTTGAGGCTATGTATATACTAAAAACATTGAATTGTTTGCCTAGAATGGATGAATTTTATATTAATGTGAATTATATCTCAATAAATTCAAACAAAAACAAAACAAAACAAAGCTAAACAATCACCATGCAATCCAGCAATCACAAACTTGAACATTTATCCCAGTGAAATGAAAACTTAAGTTCATACAAAAAAAAAAAAGTATGTTCGTAGCAGCTTTATTTATAAAATCCACAAAGTAGAAATACCCAAGTATCTTTTAATGGAGGAACAGTTAAACAAATTGTGGTACATGTATGCTATGGAGGATACTCAGAAGTAGAATCAGCTATTGATACATGCAATAACTTGAATCTTGAAGGAATGGTAACTAATTCCAAAAGCTTGCAACCTGGATTTATATTACATTTATATAACAGTCTTCAAGTAACAAAACTGTGGAAAATGGAGACCACCTTATTGTTTGCCAGAGGTAGGGAAGGCCAGTGGGAGGTGAGAGAGAGGGGTGGCAGGGATCCTGTGGTGGTGATTGCTCTGAATCTTAGCTCAGATCTGTATACACGAAACTAGAGCTGTGATAAATCGCGTAGCACTGCACACGTTTCATGGTGCTAAACACACACAACTTTCTGCAAAACTGTGGCTCTGAAAAAGATTAGTTACTTCTCTCAGTATTGATATCCTGGTTGTTCTACAGTATAGACCGTTAGTCTGAAAATGTTAATTGAGGAAACTAGGCAAAAGGAGCCCAGTTTCATTACATATTTCACAACTGCATGTCAGTTTAGCATTATCTCAAAATCAAAATTTTAATTTAAAAGTTCTAGTCACTTGTACAGAAGACTGCATTGGACAGTGTGGGAGGATGTATTTTCTAAACTTTTCTGTGCCACCTTAAGAAACATCACTTGACCACTGTATGCTGTAGTTTCTTCCTAGGAAACGGAGGAACTTAGACAGGGCATGTGATTTCTAGCCTATTTGATAATGATTAATTATATCTCATAGCAAAGCATTTTCAGACCCTCCCTTGCCAATACCACCACCGGGACTTTATTTATGTAGAAACCACTGAGGGAGATTTTCACATTTAAAAAACTCTCATCTGTGTTTGAAAAAATGCTCTTCATCTCTAATTATTAGAGAAATGCAAATTAAAACCACCCTGAGATATCATCTAACCCTAGCAAGAATGCCCTATATAACAAAATCTCAAAATTGCAGATGCTGGCGTGGATGTGGAGAGAAAGGAACGCTCTTGCACTGCTGGTGGGACTGCAAACTAATACAACCGTTTTGGAAGGAAGTATGGACAAACCTTAAAGAACTCAACCTAGACCTCCCATTTGATCCTGTGTTGCTACAGTTAATCATCACACATAAATATCTACATACACTTGGCAAAAGGGTAGCATTTGCTGTGAAAATATTAGTCATCTGCTCTACAGCCCGCACTTTCAGACCATGCTGTTCCAAGGCCACGGTGCTAAATCCCCAGGCCCTCAAAGTCTACAGCCTAGAACTGGCAGATGGAAAAAGATGGGTTCTGAAATCTCAAAGATCTTTTTCAGACCTTGGGTTCTGAGGTGGAGTTTTAGACTTTTCAGCCATAGAAATGTATTATAATTTCTATCACCCATTGACTTGGTATATGAATCATATTTTCTAATATGTTGGCAGTACCCCGTCAAATTGCACACAAATAATACTCAGTAAGTTGCTGTGTATAAAGGACATATCATCAATCACAATACTTCTGTGTATATTATTCCATAAACTCAAATGCCATTCTGGGTGCTGGGATCCGGCATAGGACTCATCCCTGGGAGTTGATCATTCCGGTAATGATATCCAGGAGGTGAATGGCAGGGACCAGACTGGTGCTGCTGAGCCACACACATGGCAGGGGCAGAGTCCCAGCCTACCTGACCTTTAATGTCAAGGACAGAGGAGGAGTCAGCTTGCTTGCGTTTGCGCCTTAAAGGATGCACATAGTGCTATAGACCCCAGTACATGCACATCTAATCCTCAAACACCCTTAATATTAAACATTATCTCTGTTTTAAAGATGGAGGCACTGATGCTGGGGGAGGTTATATATCACTTGTCCAGGCAAGTACCAGACCTTGAATTTGACCTGAGTTCTCTTTTATTTTAAAGCCCGGGCACTTTCTGCTGCACTGTGGCATTTTATATGAAGTCAGAAAGTGTACGCTTAGCCAAGGCACCTTTCCCAATAAGATGCAGCCCGGCTTCTGCCTCAGATGAGGTCAGAGTCAGCTGCATTTCCACCCAGCCTGTTCCTCTGACGAGTACACAAGACACAAATGTGTACCACAAACTGCCTTTGTCCCACTGGAACATGCATTCTGAGTAAGCCAAGCCTTTCCCCTAAAAACAATTAGGGACCAGGGGTGAGAGGCAGGAACAGGGAGAGAGAGATTGTCCAAGTAATCTATTACTTAGCAGCAATCACAATTATAAAGGTTTTCTTCAGATTATGTTTTGCTGAATCACTAAACAAATACATGATGAAATATGGCTGACTTTCTTATCTCCTGTGACAAGGTATGTGGGTTAGATATAATAAATTACAGGTTAAACCTCAGAATGCAGTGTGGATGACAGTCAGAGTCTGTAAACCTAAGGCTGGAGGCTCAGTGAGGCTTTGCTGGCTGGCTTCCTTATTCTGAAATAAAACATGTCTGCCCTTGATCCCAACACACACATCCAGTGCCCCACCGTCTGACCATCGCCCACTGCCTCCATGGGGCCCATCCACTGATGTGTTGACATTGTTGGAAGGTGAAACATGATGATTATGGCTAAAGCTGATTGTGACTTTGCACCAATATTCTGAAACACTCTACATACATTGAACCACAAGGACATCCTAGCAAGACAATGCTATTCTTGTCATCCCTGCCATTCTGAGGATGTCACCATGCACACAAAGTGGGTGATAAATTTGCCTGGTGTGGTTTGCAAATGGATTTGGACCACTCGGCTTTGTATTTTAAAAGATGATTCCAAACCCCTGACTTGTCCATAGATTTTCTGCTGTGTTACATGGCCTGCCTGAATGTTTAATTAAAATATGAAAGAAAAGTTTCCATAGCAACAAGAGAAAGCTGTTGTAGCCTTGAGTAAGGTCCAGGTCCTTGTCTTTCAGATAACATGCCCAAAGCTAGTTCCAGGTCCCAGACCTCTGTGCCCACTCAGCTTTGACCTTTATGACTAGGCTTGATGTCTTACATGGGGAACACAGAAGGACACATGGTCTGTGATTAACTTGCTCTAACTTGGTCCCTGTTCAAGCCCAAGGACAAAAAATCCTCAGGTTAAAGCAAGAGTACCAGGGGAACCAAAAAAAGGTCCTGCAGCTAGAAATTCATGCTTTAGCTATTGTGAAGTGAAACAATACAAGGCTATTTTCAAATCCAATTTGACAATCCAAATGTATGCACGGAAAGGCGATGATTCATTTTCCCTGCCTTTGGAACAGCTTCCAAGCCCTTGAACATAGAAAGGGCAGAAAAATGGGGTCAAATAGAAATATCTGGTATGGTACGTTATCTATTGATTTTAATAAAAACACAGCAAAATATATTTTCTAAGAAAACTAGATA
>NW_003852610.1:2117825-2119256 GCF_000181295.1 Otolemur garnettii | reverse complement strand
AAATGAGCCCCCAACCTGTTTGTCAAAGTTGTTGAAAACCTGGAAGTCCCCTTTCATGCTGGATTCCATCCATCCATTCAAAAATACTTATTGAGCCCCAGACTCTTTTCAAAACAAGCTATAACGAAATAGGAATGATTCCTGCTCTTCCAGAGCTAACACTGTGTAGGGGCAGAGAAAACTGAGCATGTAATCACCTTGAAGTCTTAAGCGGGATCAGAGCAAGGCTACTTCAGCAGGCAGGAGGGGGATAAGGAACGGATTCTAGAAGCTGTGCCATCTTCGTGAATTCTGGACATTCGGTAGCAGCTAGTTTAGGGCCTTGAAAGCAGTCAAAATTAATGTGGGAAAAAGTCAGTCTAAATTATAGACAACTGGGAAGGATGGGAGGCTTGCAGCCCATATGAAGAATTTAAGAAAGGGTAGGGAGAGTCAGCCATACAGAGTTGAAGAATTAAAATAACTGAGGCTGGAACAGAATACAGGAAGCAGCTCATTCAATAATCAGGTTAAAAAACGTGTCTGTTACCTTGAACAATGGAAGCTACTGAGAATGCTCTGATGAGGAGGAATATTTGGCAATGGTAGGAAAAGTGGTTTTATGGGATCAAAGTTAGAAACAGTTTAAGAGCTAGTTCAGTAATCTAGGTTGTGAAAAGACAATAGCTTGAGCAAGGCAAGGACAAAATTGGAGAGACCTAAAATACCTTAGATGGTCAAGTGCAGAGACTGTGGTGATGGGTTGGTTGTAAAATCTAAGTGAGAAGGAGCATTCAAAAATAATGCTGAGGTTTCCAGCTGGGGCAAGGAAAGATGAAGGAAGATGATGCCCTTCACTGAGAGGGGAGCTGCCGGAAAGAAGCACATTTGGAAGAGATGGCCATGTTATCTTCAGCTGGAGTTAGCTAAATAATGATTTTTAATTCAGGAGAGGTGACAATGCCAAAATTGGAGACTTGGGAATATCCATGTAATGATGACACTGACTTTGTCTTCATTCTTGAGTCGATATTATGGTCAGATAAGAGATCCAAAGCAAGATCACAAAGGTCACTTCCTAGAGGCAGAAACACCACACATCAACTTTTCCCAATGCTTCAGGCGCCTGATACAAACCCCCCAACAAAGAACATTTCTGGGAAGTCTTATTCTTCACCTGATGAGAGTTCAGTAGTTTTAGTGTTGTAATGATCACTTGAAAAAGGTAATGTCGAGTTAGAACATGAGAGTGGACATCCGGAGTAGTCAGCAGATGAAGGCAGCATAGCTCATGGAGTGTGTGTGGTGGGGATGGCGGGAGTGAGTGTTGTAGATAAAGAAAAAGCTGGGATCAGTTTCAACAGAAGACCAAGAAGTCACAGACCAGTTCATGTATTACTGATTTGAAACTTTCGGAGGCTTACAGCAAACTATCTTGCATTTATCATATTT
>NW_003852610.1:2113953-2117670 GCF_000181295.1 Otolemur garnettii | reverse complement strand
CCTCCCCCTAAGTCCTGGAAACCACTAATTAATTTATGTGTGCATGGATTAGTCTATTCTGAATGTTTTGTGTAAATGAAATCATACCATGTGCCATCTTTTGTGATGTTTTATTTAGTTTAATATTGTCGAGATTCCTCCATGTTAAAATATGTGTCTGTACTTCCTTTTTATTGACAAAACCCTCCATTGTGAGTGCACCACATTGTGCCTGTCCATTCTTCAGCTCCTGGTCACTTGGATTGTTTCCCTTTGGGGACCACTGTGCACCATGCTACTATGAGCCTTTTTGAGAAAGTCCTTTGTGGATTTGTTTTCATTCATCCTGGCAGAGGAATTTCTGGATCATGTGAAAACTCCAGGCTAAGGAGTTTGAGGTACTGCCAATGGTTTTCCAAAGCGGCTGAATCACAGACCACCTAGCAATGCAGGGGTGTTCCAGTTTCTCCTCATCTGCTTTTGAAAGATGGCCATCGTCGTGGGTATTCGATGGCCTCTTGGTGTGATTTTGATCTTTGCTTCAGTATGATTAATGATGTTGACCATCTGATTTTTTTTACATATGGTTCATTTGTAAACCTTTTTTTGAGAACTATTGAATACTTTTGTTTTTACATTTGGACTGTCATTTTATTGAGTTAAAAAATGTTGTATACATTTTGGATATTAGGCTCTTATCAAAAATGTAATTAGCAAATATTTTCTTTAATTTTGTATATTTATTTTTTACTTTCTTAATATTATTCTTTGAAGAACAAAACCTTTAAAAATGTTTTTTTGTTTGCTTTTTTAAAATTTCAAATTAGTATGAGTGTACAAATGTTTAGGATACATTGTTTTAATTCTAATGTTCTTTGTTTTTAATTTTAATGAAATCTAATTAATCTATTCTTAAAAAATTGCTTGTAATTTTAGTGTCAAAACTAAGAAAACATTGCATTGCTTAACATAAAGGCACAAAGATATATTCTTATATTTTCTCTGAGTGTTATAATTTTAGTTCTTCTATTTAAGTACATAAACCATTTTGAGTTAATTTTTATTGGGTGGGAAGTAGGAATTCAATTTCACTCTTTTTGGATATGGGTAACCAGAAGACCTAACACCATTCAATAAAAATACTAGTAGTTATTTATTGAATTATCTTAGCTACATTGATGACAATAACATCAATTTAAATGTAAAGGTCTGTGTTTGTACTCTCAGTTCTACTCCACTGATCTCCGTGTCTGTGTAGCCCTGCCGTGCATCAGTGCCCTGTTTTCTAATAACTGTAACTTTATGAGTTTTTAAATCAGGAAGTATGCGTCCTCCAAATTTTTCTTTACTTTTTAAGGAACATTCAGCTTTTTCAGCTATTCTAGGTCTCTTGTATTTCCATATGAATTTTAAAATCTGCTTGTTGAAGTCCTTAAAAAAATGAAAAAAATAAAAACAGTTATAATTTTGTTCAGGATTACATTGTTTCTTTAGATCAATTTGGGAAGTAGAAACATCATAACAATATTAAGACTTAATATCTACAGTGATGGGATTTTTAAAATTTTGTTTGTATGCTGCTTAATTTTAATTTAAATGTTTTGTGCTCTCTGTAACACAAGTATGGGATTAGATTGTATCCTTCCACTGAAAAAAAAAATACACTGGAGTCCTACCCCCTAGTACCTCTGCATGTGAACATGTTTGAAGTAGGGTCACTACTGTACACAGGTAAAATAAAGTAATAGAGTAGGGTGGGCCCATCACCCAATCTGACTGGCGTTTCATGAAGAAGGTGGTGTGAAGGCCGGGGCCCCAGGGAGAACAAGGGCAGAGAAGAGCTTCACGTAGCTGTAAGACAAGGAATGACAAAGAGCCTGACAACTGCCACAAAGGAGGAGCGACAAGGAAGGATCCTTACGTGTGTTTCAGAGGGAAATGGCCTTGTGGGCACCTTCAATTCAGAATTCTAACCCTAATGAACTATGAGACAACACATTTCTGTTATTTTAGGCCACTGATATTTTAGTGCTAGTTTGTGGTACTTTGGTATGGCAGCCCTCAGAAACTGACACAATTTTTAGTTAAATTTTACTTATTTATTTGTTATTTGTATAAATCTAAGGGGCAAAGTGTGATTTTGTTGCGTGGATATTTACATATTCTGAAGTCTGGGCTTTTAGTGTGCATGTCACCTGAATATTGTACATTGCACCCATTACATAATTGCAGTCAGCCTTGAAAAATGATCCCCCAAAATAAGTTATTTTGTGTTATCTTAGACTTTAGCAGTCAAGCCTAACAGCCAGATTTAACTAACCTCTTTATAAGACTCTCTATCCATCATCAATAGCATGTTCTTGAATCAGAGCACCTGAGAAAGACTGAATAACTTGAAACTCCTCGAAATCTGACCAGCATTCCATGATCCATTGGTCAGGAAGATGGAACCTCTGGACACATATCTTTTGTGTTAAAATTCCTTTCTTCCCTGGCAATCTCTTTGTCTCATTAATCAGCTCTTTGTGCAGCGAGTGATAGGACCTCGGCTGGAACCCTTTGTGGGTTTGATAACAATTTGGGAGGCTCTTCTGGGATTGTGTTGCTTATGACTTGATGGCTGTAGAGTGGTGAGAATTCCAAAGGCCTCCCTGGCACCTGTCTGGCTACGGTTTTACTGGAGGTTAGTTTTAGTTTCTCCTACCACCTCGCCATTCTGGCTTCATACGTCTCTCTGATTTCTATGGAAGAATGAATCTCTGAATTTGGGCTTTTTTTGTCCAGACATATGAGCTGTTTAAAGGTCCCACATATTTGGGGATCCCCCTACCAACTAGAGGAATTCTGACAGGAATTCCTCTTTGAGTTAGATAAGCCCCTGACCATTTGTTAAGAGTAGAAACTAATCTGTTTTGATTTCCCGCTCCTGCAGCATATTAGGTACAACTGTGGTTCATTTGTCTGAAGCCCCCCTTTGGATTCCATGTATATCTGTATTGGTGTGTGGCTTGTGAGTGTGGAGTCTGCTGAGCTCTTTGTCTCTATTTTCTTTTTGGCCACTTTAAATTTGTTGTTGATGGTATTATAAACACGGTCTGAGATCCAGGAGGTTGAAAGATACCTTTGGTGATAGTTTCTCTTGTGGCCGTTTCTAATGCCTGCAAGGATAAAAAGGAATACCCTTATCCTAAGGACTGGGAGAGTGGAAAATGTCTCTATCTGAAGGTCTAGGAGACGGAGGCAACCTGGCCAAGCGCAGGGTTGGAAAGGGAGAGAGGAATGGAAACAAAATGTGTAAAGATTACTAGGAACTTTACGAGGCTCCAGCCAGTGTGCTGAGATAAAAGTGTTGAAGCTTTGTGTGCAGGTGTTTACATTTAGATGTGTTTTGTGTGTGTATAAGTACTATGTGATATATTGTGTCTACATGGTAGCAGTTTGGCTTATCAAGGGATGCTCATAAGTTAAATAAAGAAGCCCAAATTCTTTCTAGGTTCATATGAATTTAGTAATCTTTGGTAAATAAGCTGGTTTATTAAAATTAGAATAAAAATAAAACTCTTACATTGTCAGAATACATTTTTCCTGGGATTTGCTAGCCATTTATGTTTGCCTCCACTAGGTATTTGAAAATGAAACAGGCTCGGTGCCCATATCTTAGTGGTTAGAGCACTGGCCACATGCACCAGGGCTAGTGGGTTCAAACCTGGCCCCAGCCTGCCAAACAACAATGACAAC
>NW_003852610.1:2112598-2113035 GCF_000181295.1 Otolemur garnettii | reverse complement strand
TCATTGCACTATATAGCACTGGTAACAGAGCAAGACCCTCTCTCAAAAAATAAAAACAAATAAAAAGGTAAAAGTAGTAAGTAAACCAATTTTTCTGATTATTTCCTGTGTTTTGTACTTTTCTCCCCAGTTATGTTTATAAAGATGTATTTAGATAATAAATTTATTTAGACACTGAATGATTTTTTTGAGTTAGGCACAATTTATCACATGGGTTATATCAAAGCTATAAAAAATAGTACACAGGTAGATAACATGAAGTGATAACTAGCTTTATCTAATATCTGAGTTTCATAAGCAATGTATGTAAATTGTTAAATAGTCAGGTAAATGCAAATGAATAACATTTTCCTAAATAGTATAAAATGGTGTGGGCCACGTGTCCCCCGTCCAAGTGCTGGTTTCCTGAGTTCTCCTTTGTGTCCCCCCGTTCTGAG
>NW_003852610.1:2103144-2112225 GCF_000181295.1 Otolemur garnettii | reverse complement strand
CTTTGTGTCTCCCCCGTTCTGAGTGCTGGTTTCCTGATTTCTCCTTTGTGTCTCCCCCGTTCTGAGTGCTGGTTTCCTGATTTCTCCTTTGTGTCCCCCCATTCTGAGTGCTGGTTTCCTGAGTTCTCCTTTGTGTCCCCCCGTTCTGAGTGCTGGTTTCCTGAGTTCTCCTTTTTTATAATGTTCACTCATGATCCAGGACATGCTTTTTTAATGTATGATTTCAAGTGAAGAATGTTTTTCTTTATCTTTTGGAACCTCACCTATGAATCAAAGATTTTATCAAGATTTTATCAATGCCATCCTTATTACATTTGTATTACTTGGGAAAACTGAGCTATAGTAAGTTAAAGATTTTACATCCATGTAAATTCTATATTGCCTTTAAAGATTTTAAAAATCTTTTAATTATCACCCTTGGTTAAATGAATTGGTATCATTTTACACTGTCTTGGGACTTGTTTTGATCACACATTTTGAAACCATTTAGATTGTCTTTCAAACAGCTTGATCTTGGTATTATTTGAAGTTGCAAGGATTGATGCTGAAGGTTTATTAACTACTTCCTAATGACAGTCAAGTGATGTCATGTCATTAAATTTTACTTTAGGATGCTGTTATTTTACAAAGACATAATTAGTTAACATCTTTCAACAGAATGTGTTCTAAAATGTATTTATAGAACTTACTAAAGGTGTCACATTATTCAGAACAACATGTCGTTCTAACATCTTTGCCTAAATTCAGTCTCTGACTTAGCTCCACTGCTTCTCCTTTCCTTCCTGAAAGGCTCAAGGATATAGTCTCTCCCTCCTGCACCTCCCAGGGTCTTCAATTCGACTCAGTCCCCAGCATGGCAATGTCCTTTGAGGCAGTTTCCTATAGTGGGATTATATAAAAACAGACAAACTGGGGGCAGTGCCTGTGGTTCAGTGAGTAGGACCCTGGCCCCATATACCGAGGGTGGAGGATTTGAACCCAGTCCGGGTCAAACTGCAACTAAAAAATAGCCAGGTGTTGTGGCGGGCGCCCATACTCCCAGCTACTTGGAGGCGGAGGCAAGAGATTTGCCTAAGCCCAGAATCGCCTAAGCCATGGCACTCTACCAAGGGTGATAAAATGAGATGCTGTCTCTAAAACAAAAAAAAAAGGAAAAAAAAAGATAAAAACAGACAAACTGCTGGATTAATAGAAATAAGACAGGAGGCAAATGAAAACCATCAGCCCAGTTGGAAAGAATTTTTGAAGCATTCAGCTATAGGCATGAGGAATCTTGCAAATTTAAGGCTGATTAAGTTAAGGCTGATTAAGGCTGATTAGTCAAAGCATGCCTGATACCCTGCCAAAGTTACAAAAATTGGAGGATGGATTAACCTTGCCAGTATCTCATCTAGTTGAAGTAGCCTATAAACCTTTTCAGACCACAGAACAACAAGAGGAAAATCATCTGTATAAAAAGAAACAGTGAAGAACCTCACTAAGCTGAAGCAGAGGGGGTTAGAGGCCTGCCTGCAACCAGCTGGGCTACCGGAGGAAGCAGAGACGGATGGGACTGGAGGGCTCCCCAAGGAACATGTCCCACCCAAGTATAAACTGACCTGACAATTAAGGTGGGGATGGACTGGTTGATTTTTTTCTTTTTTTGAAACTGGTGGTCAGAAATTATTTCCAGAGTGCTCTCTCATATTGTTGGGTTGAAATCATCTCCCTAAATTGCAGGCTCAAGTGATGTTTCAGTTTCTAGAACATGCCTGTGCCTTGCAAGCAGCTCTGCTCACTCCCTCAGATGCTTCTCAATCAAGTCGACCTCAAGATACAGGCTACTGAAAGGGCACATGTGAAGCCCTTTAAAACTGAGGCCTTCTCCTCTGACTCAGAAAGCACCAACCAGAACTGCAAGTTAAGGAATGTCGTCAACCCCTAGTTTCAGCCTTTTTGGAATATGGACTTCTTTGAATTTGCATCTTCTTATGATGCCTACATTGTGCTGGTTCAAAAGCCTGGAATCTAGCAAAACTGATTTGTTCAAGATCTCAAGGCCGCACGTGAGGGAGACCCCAGGTGTACTTTCTGCTAGAATCCTATTTTTGCTTATGGAGAGAACGATGGGAAAACAATCTTTTGGAAGGGGAGCGGTGACGAATAGTCCTGTGAAACTAAGAGGAGGAAAACCTCAGAGGCGCCAATTCCAAGCAGGGTGGACCTGCTAATGCTTCAGTAACAGATGAAAAGCATAGCAAATTCCACCAAAGCTAAATATTCAACTTGGAGAAAAAGTGAACTGGCTCTGGGGCGCAAAAATAAAGTAAGTAGGCTTTAGTACAAATGATCTATCTGCATCCAGGTCTCCTGGGATGGTGCTTTTGGCTGATTTTGGCAGTTCAGATATTTCAGATTTTAATAAAATACGACTAGATTTTTGATGTCGTAAATAATGAACCAAGAAACCATCGTAGTCTAGGATAAAGTACTGTCCCTTGTCCTGCTAAGAATTCAAGTGGTCCCCAGAAGCAAACTGGCACTTAGCCCCTTTTAAATTTTGTATGGAATACCATTCCTGCAGGCCTCTAATCAGGCACTAAGAATGAAAGTTCATTCACTGAGCTGAAACTGCCAGGTGGCATGCTGACCAGTACTTCTTTATTTGAAGTCTCCTTTCACTGAAACCAGGGACTGAGTGCTGCTTACAACTTGGAGAAATCAACGCCCTGCAGACAGGTTGCAGTCACTGTGGGATGGTCCCTGTGAGGTGCTCCCTCGTCAGTCATGCTAGAGGAGCAAAAACACCTTTCATCATGCTGGGGTACAATTTCCCCTCTGACCCTAAGCAAAGAAGCAAGCCTGCCTGGGCATGTGAGTCATTAAATGATCTTAAGTTACTTTGAACTAAGTCTACTGACAAATAAGATGTGCAGAACTTGTTCTTCCTGGTGTCCCAGATATGTCTCATTTCAGCAGGAGGCAGCCACATAGATTCTGCAAGATTGGGGAATGAACAAAAAGAAGTGGGGATTGTGATCAGCTTTGCAAAATGACTTCTCTCAGTTATTTTTTGTTCCCTCATACTTTTTTTTTTCGGTCAAGCCTGGGTTTGAACCCGCCACCTCCAGCATATGGGGTCAGCGCCCCACTCCTTTGAGCCACAGGCACTGCCCAGTTCCCTTATACTTTACCAGTCAAACTTAACAACCAGACTTTTCTAGCCCATCCGTAGGACTCACCATCCATCACAACAGCTGACTCTTAAATCAGACCACCTGAAGACCCTGGGACTTCAAACCACATGCCCCTGACCTACCTTCCACAACCCCATAAAAGCCCTGTCCTTACTTGGTTGGGTAGGCAGGTCAGAAGGGAGACCATGTCGCCCTTCTCCTGACAGATGTCTTTCGAGTTACATTCCCTTCTTCCTGTAGTCTCATTAACTAGCTCTTTGTGCCGTGAGAGACAGGAAGTGTGCTAAACCCCACTGTGGTTCAGTGACGTACTCGCTCATCCCCACCCTCCCACCCTTTCACATGTTTGGGTCTAATGCCCATCATTTCACACTCTATGTCCATGTGTACAAAATACATAGCTCCCACTTATAAGTGAAACATGCAACATTTGACATTTTATTGTTGAGCTCTTTCTCTTTATATAATTGCCTCCCATCTTGTCCTCATTGCTGCAGAAACATGATTTCATGCTTTTATGGCTAAATAATATTCCTCTGTGTGTATCTATACACATATACACACCACATTTTCTTGAACGTTAACTTTATATAGACAATCCTGTCTGGTTGTTAAGTTTGACTGGTAAAGTATAAGGGAACTGGGCAGTGCCTGTGGCTCAAAGGAGTGGGGCGCTGACCCCATATGCTGGAGGTGGCGGGTTCAAACCCAGGCTTGACCGAAAAAAAAAAGTATGAGGGAACAAAAAATAACTGAGAGAAGTCATTTTGCAAGAAATATTGATTCCACAGTCAGCAATAATATACTTCTTTGAGCCACAGTGCCACCCGAAAATCCATATGTCTTATCTTTTTCCTGCCCTATTGTCCTGGCAAAACATTCTAATGTTTATATATAATGTTTAATATAAGTGACAAAGACTTGTCTAAATAAATATAAGTAGCAAATCCCTGTTTTTTTCCTGATCTTAGAGGAAAGTACTCAATCTTTACCCATACCTATGATGTTAGCTATAGGCTTTTTATACATTCCTTTCTTTTTATGTTGAAAAATTTCTCTTCTATTTCTAGCTTGGTTGGTATTTTATCATGAAAGGGTCCTAGATTTTATAAATGTAATTTCTTCATATGTTGCCATGATCATGCAGTTTTTTATCTTTATTCTGTTGATATGCAAAGTAAAATTCAGTTATTTTTATATATTAAACCAATTGTACAGTCCTGGGATAAATAAGTTTCTGGATTGTGTTTCCTTTATTATACTGAAGACTTGTATGTCTATATTCATAAGGTGTATTGTCAATAGTTTTATTTTTATAAGAGGTACTGATCTGTTTGTTTATGTCAGATAATATTGTTCTCATGGAATGAATTTTTATGTCCTTCCTTCTCTTTTATTTTTTAAGCATTATGTGAAGGATTGGTATTACTTCAATAAGAAGTTGGTTTAATTTACCAAGTAAGTATCTGGACTTAGGCATTTCTTTGTAAAAAGATTTTATTTACAACTCAATGTATTACTTTTTTTGAATTTAGGGAGGGAATCTACAAGTAAAAGTATCTGAGCCTGGTGCTTTCTGTTTTGGAAGGTTACTAGTTATTGATTCAATTTTTTACTAGATAGAAACCTATTCAGATTGTCTATTGCTTTCATTGTGAGTTTTGGCAGTTTGTATCTTTCAAGGAATTGTTTAATTTCAAATAGGTTATTGAATTTGTGGGCATAGAATGGACAATAATATTTACTATATTATTGCTGACTGTGGAATCAATATTTCTTTCATTCTGAATATTAGTTATTTGAGTTTTTTCTCTTTGCTACCTAGTTAACTTGTTAGAAGTATATTGATTTTGTTTATTTTTTTTTTTCCAAAGTGCCAGCTTTGGGTTTCAATGACTCTGTTGATTTTCTAATTTAATTTAATTTTATTTTTTATTGATTTCTGCTTGAATTTTTGTCATTTCATTTTCTATATTTATTTTTTAATTTCCTCACTATTTCTCTAATTTCCTAAGGTAAAAACTTAGGTTATTGATTTCAGATGTTTCTTCTTTTCTAATGTACATATGTAGATAAATATATATATACAAATATACATATTATATGCATTCAATGCTATAAATTTCCCTTTAAATATTCCTTTTGCTGTATCCCATAAATTTTAACAAAAACTATTTTGAGTTTCATTTAGTTCACAATACTTAATTTTGTACTGAAGAATCCCTTGGCCTGTGTTTCATTAGGGAATTGGTTAATCTTCAAGTATTTTAGAGCTTTGCAGGTATATTTCTGTTACTGATTTCTATTTTAATTCCGTGTGGTCTAAATATGTATGTTTTATAATTATAATTTTTAAAATTTTGTTAAGATAGTCTTTGTGGATAAGAATGTAGTGTACTTTAGTGAGTTGAGAAAAATAAGTATTTTACTGTTGGTGAATAAAGTATTCTAGGGGATTCCATTTAGATTTAGTTGATCAATGGTGGTGTTTAGTTCAGGACTATGCACTGATCTGCTGGATCTGTCCATGTATAACAGTGGATTCATCTATTTCTTCTTAAAATTCTGTTCCTTTGTTTCTTACAAATTTTGGTGCCCTGTTTTTTGGGTGCATCTATGTTAAGAATTATCATATCTTCTAGTGAATTGATATTTTTATAATAATACGTCTTCCTTTATCCCTTATTATTTTGCTGGCCTTAAGATATGTTTTGCTTGAAATTACTGTAACTTATTCAGCTTTTTTCAATTAGTGTTATCATAGTATATATTGCTCCTTTCATTTACAAGTAATTTATTTGTGTCTTAATATTTAAGGTGAGTTTCTTGTAGACAACATATGGTGGGGTCTTTTATTAAATCCATTCTGATAGTCTCTGTCTTCTAAATAATGTATCTAAAACATTAAAAATTAAACTGATTATTGATATAATTGGCTTAACATACACCATATTTGTGAATCTTTATTACTTGCTGCCCTTTTTCCCTTTGCTTTTTATGTGTCTCTACTATATCCTGCCTTCTTTAGCTTTAAATGAGCATTTTACGTGACTCAATTTCATATTCTCTCACTATATCAATTATACTTCTTTCTAAACTTTATTCAGGAAAGTGGTTTAGAATACTTATAAGCATTTTTTATGGGACAGAGATCTTGCCTTCCAATATCTTAAAAAACATTTTGTGAGAATCAGATAACAAACTATAATGTAAGGAATAATAAAATTAAAATGCAAACCAAAGCTATTAGAGAAAAATTCAGTAAATGTAAATGTCATCATTTACAACAATGTTAATCTGATTCCAAGTCCCAAAATATTAAGGCCTAACTCTCACACACACACAAAGCAGGTTTATCATATTGCCAGGGATTACCTAAATAATACTGAATATGAGCTACTGCTTACAAAAATAGAACTAATGAATTAAATGAAAAAAGTTTCATAATTTGTATTTAGTATTTGCTTTGTTAATTAGGATCCAATAATTTTTTATTTTATGATATAGTACTGAGAAGAAAAAATTGAAAAATATTTAAATTAACAAATATTTTAAAGGAAGAAAAGAAAATGAACAGAATATACTGATTGTGAGGGTTAACAACTATATTACAGCACATTCAAGAGAAAATGCATCTTAGAAGGAGGTGCCAACGACCTTGCTAATTAAGAAAAACGGTACAAAAGACCAGAGGCGATTTAACACTATGCACACATTCCAAAGAAATTTACTCATATCACTCTCCACCTTCTTCCTACTTCATCCTCACAATACTAGCCTATCACAAACCAGGACTACATACATAACCAAATCTAGAAGTACCCCTCATTCCCCCACTAACTAAACCTATAAAACCTCCTACCTATTACAATAAACAGCTTCGGCTCAGTCCCTTTCCCAGTGTGTCTGTCTTTGTCTTATTTGTCAATCCCCTTTCATACTCCGACTCCCCAAACCGCCGCTGCCCCCGGTGGGGAGGCGGCAACTGATGAATGGGCACACTTGAAAGTACAACATGATTGAGGAAAGCACAGGTAATGCTGCATAGGAGGTGTTTCTGCATAGCATCTGTTTCTGCCCCTCCCCGGCACATGGCTAGTAGCAGCCAACATAGAGACAGGATGCCGAAGCTCTCGCTTCCCATAGGCAACCATTTTACTGTGAATCCTAGGATGTTTTTCTCTCTTTCTCTTTTTGTTCGGTGATCTTCAAGGATTCACATTTGCCTCAATCTCAGTATTTTTTAAACCTATTTTTACCCTTTGCTTTTGAGGAAGATGAATGAAAATTCAGGTGACCAGATTTTAACATCGGTAAGGTGGGACAACATGGCCGGAGGAGGGGCAGGGGACAGGGCAGGGCAGGGCCTGACAACAATGCAAACTTTGATAAGCAGTTCTTGATAATCACTTCTCAGCAATTATTTGTTATTATTACAGTTTAACATTATAAAATTAACAAAAATAGTATAAAACTCATATTCTGGTGAAATAGCCACATGGCAGGAGAAAACTGTATATTCCCTTCTTGTTCTCCTGCCCATTTGTGCATTTTTTCCAAAAATTAGGACTTTTTTAAAATGCCGCAGGACGCGGGACAAATTGTTGAAAAGTGGGACTGTCCTGCCAAAAGCGGGATGTCTGGTCACCCTAATTAAAATTCAAAGAAGTTAATAAACTTGCTTAGTTTTTTAAGGAAAATCTTTATCCCTGATAAACAAACTGATATAACTGTAATGTTTTGTTTCATGAATACCAACTTTAAAACAATTTTATATTTTATTATACTTATTAGGACTATTTACTTATTTATTTGTACTATGTCTTGAAATAGCCAATTACATTTGCCCTCTCATTTAATCCTTACATATTTTGAAATTAATATTATCTTATTTTAAAAGAAGAAGATGCTAAAATCCTAAACTGGGGTTCACCTAACTTGCCTATTGGAAAAAATAATCATTTTATTCACTTGTCAAAATATAGATTTTTTGGCTGATCTTCATCTAGAATTTTCAAAGTCTGGAGAGTGGTTGATTTAAGGTGTGGTCTCCAAGGTTGTTAGGACATTCAAGTTTAGGAAACTCCATGTAAGCTTTTCTGTCACCACTAGTTTGAGGAAGGAGAGTGAAAGGACATTTTATGTTTAGCCTATTAGGTGCATTTTAAAAATAATAGTTACTTGGTTAAAGTCTTATGGATAGAAAGTTTTCTAAAATATCAATTATTTCTTTCATCAATTTGCCACAGTAACATTCTGGTCATGTAATTAATTTAGTCACGTGACTAAAATAACTTTTAATAATTACCTAATATCTCTTAATTTTGAATCCTTCCTTGGATCTGAACTTTCTCACATTTCACATAAAGCCATTTTAACCTAAAAAAACTTTTTAAAGTCATTTTAAAATAGTTCTGCATATGTAAAAATGATAATATTTATGATTCTATGCTTAACTCAAAAATACATTCCCTTTAACTTTATTTCACATAATCCATGAAAATCTAATATTTCTAAAAGCTAAAATAAAAGTAGGAATTTTGGAATTAGGATACTTAATTAATGTCATTATCTTAATAATATAAATGATACTCTAAATATCTTTGGAATAATGAAGTCTAACTAGAACAAAACTAATACAGGTAAATCATACCAAAAACTTATAAGAAAGCTAATTTGGTTATGAATGAACATCAGAATCTATTCAGTGAAAGTAAAAGCAGGGTAAAACTACATAGTACATCAAAAGAATCAGATACATAAAAATTTGAAATAATGCAAAAATTGAGCAATTGAACACTTGAGGGGGAGGAAAGTCATTTTTTCAATTTATATAAATAAACATATATAAATAAATGTTAGCATTATTTATCTTTGTTACTTATGTGGATTGCTTTATTTTAGG
>NW_003852610.1:2099046-2102780 GCF_000181295.1 Otolemur garnettii | reverse complement strand
AATCAAGAATTCAATACTGTAATGGCTGTTGGAGACACTCCAGTCTTGGAGTCAACAAACAACTGGCCTGGCACCAAGTCCAGTCTGCCACCTGTTATTTACAGCCTGTAGCTAAGAATCATTTTTAGATTTTTAAAGGTTGAAAAAGTCAAAAGAAGAATATTATTTAATGACAAGTAGAAATTATATAAAATACAAATTTCAGTGTGTATAAATAGTCTTGTTAGATGATAGGCACAGGATAATTTGTTTATGTATGGTCTATGACTACAATCTCACTGCCATGGATAACATGTGGCCCCTCAGAACCCAAACTCATTATTCTTTGGCCATCTGCAGAAAAATTTGCTAACCCATAATCTAGTTGAGCTTCTGCACACAGTTAGTAAGTTTGTAGCACTTTGTTCACCTTAGATCCTATGAATTATTCCCAACAGAGTTAGAATCAGAACCCATATGGGGTACAGGGTCATTCCAGTAGGAACCATTACATACCCGTATATCTTTAATCCTAATAGAAGCACTTATATATTATATAAGATTTAGTGCTAGAAAGGAGTGTGAAAGTTTGAAAAGTCACACAGTATTAACCTTATTATATGTATTATTTTTGTGAATGTTATTTTTCTAATTTGATTGTAACAATGTTTACCTTTGACAGATATTTTTAAAATATTTCCTTAAAATTGAAGAAACTGAGTCCCCTCCCAGAAAAAAAAAGCAAGTTAAAAATTTGAGGTAGAACATTAAACCTGGTCTCCTCACTTCCAACGCCTGTGCCCTGGCCCTGTACCCCATTGTCTTGCAATACTGGGACCATTCCTTGCACATGGGACCAGGAATAGAGTCCACATCAAATGGACTTACTTGCTCAGACTGTGTATCTGTCTATCTACCTACCAATCTGTCACCACTATCTAAGCCAACATAATGCCTCCTGTATTTTAGATGTTATTATAAGCACTTTTCATATATTATCTCATTTAACTCAGATAATAATTGGAAAATTTATTTATAAATCTTTTTATCTGGAAGTTCTTACAAAATCAATAATGCCAATTTTGCTGAAAAAAATAGCTATGTCTGTTTATAGATAAGATTTTTATGAGAAATCAAGGGGAAATTCAAAAGCTATACTCCCACTCTATATTAACCTATGGTTCTCACCCTAGAGCACATTTCAGGTTACTTTATGGAGCTACTGAAAGATACAGGGTCCAGGCATCCAGCCACATCTTTTGAATCACAATCTCTAGGTGAAGTCAGAAAATGCTGTTTTTAAATCAATGATGACCAAAAAAAAAAAAAAAAGAAAGAAAAAAATCCACAGTGGTGATACTCATATTGCCCTAGTAGGGAATGATCAGATCAAAATCTTTTTTTTTTTTAAGCTCATTTCACCATTAGAGGGCATTGATATCATAATTTAATTTTATGTTAACATGCTCATGCTTTATAACGCCTACTTTCATTTTGGCAAACAAGATATAAATTTAAAAGACTCTTAGACTTTTAACTGATATATTTAACAACATGAAGGATTTATGCCTCCCTCTAAAATATACTTAGAGGAATTTCTCCCCTTTTTTTACATGAAAATGTTGGCAGTCCAAGACTTGTACTTTTTGGCTTAAAAATTCTGTGGTACTTCTAACTTAGAAACATTCTTAACTTCGTGATTAAATATTTCTGATGTGTTGTATTCAGTGCATTGAAATCAATTTAAATGTGTGTCTTCTTCTCTCCCCAGTTGATTTCTAGGGATGCAGTCATTTCTAGTTGATACAGTCTTTCTCTTATTTGCATGTCCCAAGGTTGCAAATTGTGATTTATTTTAAAAAATCTTTTCAGTGTTATATGGAGGTAGAAGTGTTCAGAGAGAAGTCAGAAAGACAAAGCTCCTATGTGATTGGTTATCATAGATTATTTCTTTTTTTCTAGAACTGGGAGATGTTTAAAGTTTATTGACTATCTTGTTCTAAAGACATCTTCACTGAGAAACTTTTCCTGGACTTACCATGATGTGAGTAATGCATTTTCCTTAGGATGGTGGCTTGCCCTTCAACCATGCTGCTGTTTCTTAGGAGGGTGGGGGAGTGCTTATCTCCCTATGTTACAGTCTTATTGTTCCACAAGAAACATTCCCTAAAAAAGTAGGAATAGGGACAGTACCTGTGGCTCAAAAGGTTAGGGCTCTGGCCCCATATGCCAGAGGTGGCGGGTTCAAACCCAGCCTCGGCCAAAAACTACAAAAAAAAAAAAAAGTAGGAATACAGTTTGATTCCAAAGCATTCCTAATTCTCCTTGAAAGAAAGAGCTAGCCAATGTCTCAACTTCTAGGGTATCTGGCATGAGCCAAACATTTGTCCAGATTCCTTAATTGCAGTAACACATGGTTATCTGTGGGAGTGGTTCCACTGGGGCCACATGTACTGGCTTGAAGGAAGGAAACAGGTCACACCCGCAGCTCTGACTGAAGACATCACCTTTGCAAAGTATTTTATTAATCAGACAGCTTTTATAAATGCAGTATAAACAGTTTTAAGTTATTCATACTTAAAATTTTCATCTTGTTCATGATGGTGTGCCATATATTGTATACATCTCTGCCTTAGTCAAAAGTTCTGTTTTAACTTCCTGCTATGCAAGATATAATTCCAGAAGTCTTTGGAGGCTCCATACATGGAAATTATCAAGATCATTTAGTTTGCTCATAAAATAATACTCCTGGCTTCATGTCAGACTTGCTAATATGGATATGTACTGATAATGCAAAATTTGTATTTTAACAAGCTCTTGTTAAGTGATTATTTTCCATATTAAAGCTTGATAAAGAACATAAGATTGTGCTACCTTCATTTTCTTAAGTGGAAAAAAGGAAAGTAATGGGAAAAAGGAAAAAAGTGGAATTATTTCCTTAGCTGCGCAGAAACTTTTCAATTTAATCAAGTTCAATTTATTTATATGTCTCTGTCTCCAATACCACACTTTTTTGGTTACTATAGCCTTGTATAGTTTGGTAATGTAATGCCTCCAGCTTTGTTATTGTTACTTACGATTGCTTGGCTATTCAGGCTTTATTCTAGTTCTTAACAAAGCACATAATTTTTTTCTAGATCTGTGAAATATGGTATTTATATGTTGATGGGGATTGCATTGAATCTATAAATCACTTTGGATAGGATAGACACTTTAGCAATGTTGATTCTGCTGATCCGGGAGCATGATATGTTTTTCCATTTTTTTGTGTCACTTGTGATTTCCCTCTCAGTGTTTCATAGTTCTGTTTGTAGAACTCTTCCACCTTCCTGGTTAACAACATTCTTATGCATCTTGTTTTCTTTGTAGCTTTTGTGAATTGTACTGAGACTTTGAGTGTCAGCATGACTATTATCAGTTTATATAAATTCTAGTAACCTGAGACTTTGCTAACTTTATCTATTCTAGGAGTCTCTTATTAAAGTGTTCAGTGTTTTTATTTTTATTTTTTTTTATTAAATCATAGCTGTGTACATTAATGCAGTCATGGGGTACAGTGTGCTAGTTTTATATATAATTTGAAATACTTTCATCAAACTGGTTAATATAGCCTTCATGGCATCCTCTTAGTTATTATGTTAAGACATTTATACTCTACATTTAGAAAGATTCACATGTACCCTTGTAAGATGAACCATAGGTGTGGTTCCACCAAAAACCCTCTCTCATCTCATCCTTCCTCCTCCCCTCCCATC
>NW_003852610.1:2094622-2095929 GCF_000181295.1 Otolemur garnettii | reverse complement strand
ATCACACAACCTCATAATGACAGAAAACATCTGTCATCTATTCATTTGATAAAGGAGAATCTATATAAAACTCAAGCTAAAAAAAAAAAAAAAAACTCAAGCTAACCAGCAAGAAAAATAAATAAACAGAAGCTTTTCAAAAGTAGATAGCCTAATAGCCAATAAACAGAGAAAAAAAATGTCTACTGTAACTAAGAATCAGGGAAATGCAAATTAAAGCCACAATGAAATATCACATTATCATATTTAGGATGGCTTTTCCTACAAAGTCCAAAAACAGTAAATTCTGGCATGAATGCAGGGAGAAAGGAAGGTGCAAATTAATACAACATCTACAGAAATCACTATAAGTAGACCTACAATTTCATCCAGCAACCCCACTACAGGTAGCTAGCCAAAAGAAAGGAAGTTATTTTATTAAAAGACACCTGCACTGGAGTATTAAATGCAGAGCACATTTTACAATTTCAAAGGTGCAGAATCAACCCAAGCTCCCATCATTTCAGGAGTGGAATAAAAAATGTGGTATATGTATACCATGAACAATTTCAATAAAATTGGAGACCATTGCTCTAAGTGAAGTATCTAAAAAACAGGAAAACAAACATTAAATTAGAACTAACTGAAGAGAACACATATGAACAGAGGTAAGTAAAATTCACTGGAAACCAGGAAGAAGGAAGAGGGGAGGAGAGATGGGTGAAAACTTATTTAATGTTTTAAATGAACATTGATGAACATTATTCTCAGTTGATTAGGTACACTTAAAATTCTAACTTATTGTTACAAAAGTGGTGCATATAACCAAAACATTTTTACCCCCATAGTATTTTTAAAATAATACAAGAGGGAAAGAGAGAAACTTAAACACACACACACACACACATATTTTAGGGGGGGCAGTTAGATAGAGTCTATGTCACCCTCTGTAGCATGCCATAATGTCACAGCTCATAGCAACCTCAAACTCTTGGGCAAAAGTGATTCTCTTGCCTCAGCCTCCCATGTAGCTGGGACTATAGGTGCCTACCACAGCACCTGGCTACTTTTGTTGTTGTTGTTTTTGTCATTGCTGTTTAGCAGGCCTGAACCGGGTTGGAACCCGCCAGCACTGGTGTATGTGGCCAGTGCCCTAACCACTGAGTTATGGGCACCAAGCCAAGAGAAAAATAAATTAAAATAAATCCCAACAGTACCAACATTTTAAAAAATCAAAATACTGTTTTTTGCTTTTGTTTTTGTTATGAATCAATGTCTGATACAAGCATGAATGGACACAAACCAAGTTCTTTTTGTTGATTTAATTG
>NW_003852610.1:2091936-2093682 GCF_000181295.1 Otolemur garnettii | reverse complement strand
GTGGTGGCAGAGAAGAATCAGCACCCCATGGGAACAGATACCAGGAAAGTCTACATTTGTCTAGGAACAGAGGAGGAACTTCCTGAAGAAGTGAGATTTAAGCTAAGGCCTGGAGGAAAAGTAGAGTACTAATAGAAAGAACATTTTGTTTTGTTTTATTTTATTTTATTAGAGATGGGTATTGCGCTCTGTCACCTAGGTTGGAGTATAGGGGTGTCATCATAGCTCACAGCAACATTGAACTCCTGGGCTTAGGCAGGAGATCCTCCTTCCCAGTGATCCTCCTTCCTTAGCCTCCTGAGCTGCTGATACTACAGGCACCTGCCATCATGTTAGCTAATTTTATTTATTTTTCATTTTTGTGTGTACAGAGGGGGGTCTCATTGTGTTACCTGAACCAGTCTTGAACTCTTGGCCTCAGATGATCTTCCTGCCTCAACCTCCTGAAGTGCTGGGACTACAGACATAAAGTTGGGACCACCTGGAGGAGCATTTTTGAAGGACATGTAGAAACTTGCAAAGGCTAGGAAGAACCCTGCACTCTAACTTGTCAGAATCATAAGTGGAACATAGTAGCTCAGGGAGATAGTGACAAGACAAGAAGCTGGGGAAGGAATTGGTCAAAACGCACAACAGAACACATGGGCATCCACATCTAACAGAAGGAAAATGAGCCTGAAAGAAGATTTTAAGTCAAGAGAATTATTGTCAGAGTTGCGTTTTTATAGTTTCCTCAACCTGCTCTGTGTAGAACAGTTTAGGAGTAAGATGTGCAACATATTAGAGTCACCTGGGGAGCACCTGGCGATGGAGACTGGACAGGTTGCCATGGGAGTGAAGAGATGGGAATGGATCCCAGAGAGAGCTGGGTAGTAAAATTATATTTAATTGTTGTGTGTTGAAGGCAACAAACATGGAAGATTGGGGGAATTATCTCACATCCAAAGCCTGATAACAAAATATGAGAAGAAAAGTTGAGAAATAAAGATAGACCAGGGTATAGAAAACTTTTTCAACTTAAAATGGGTTTATCGGGACATAACCCTGTCGTAAATTGAGAAGCATCTATACAGGACAAGACAGAGACGCTCAAAAGGGCAAAGTGTGAAGGAGACAGGCACAGCCGGGATTTTACAGCCGGAATGATAACTGGTATTTCTGCATTGTTCCAGATTAGGAGGAAATGCAAAGTTCATATCGTCTGGATTAAAAAGACTATCAACAATGAAGTCTGGGAACTACTTCTTTAACAGACAGGTGTGGACCAGGAGGAAGAGTGGCTGCCTTTCAACCCAGGCACAAATGAAATTCCATAGCCCCTGAAAACAGCAGCTTTCTGTGGCTACTGGGTCTATTCAGAAAGAAGGGAAAACATTATAAAAACCATATATATTAAATATATGTATTATACATATCCATATATATAATGAAATAATCAAAATGGTTTAAAAGAAAAAAAAATCTTGGCAATCACAGCTTCTTCTGAATCAGTCCGTTTTAATTCTAAATCTACTTTTTTACATTAAATCCAGTTCTCCTTTTTGTCTTTTATCTTTCTGGCTTCACAGTGTCCTACACTGTCATTACAATATTAAATGTTAAAAGTCTTTAGTAATGTTCTTTTTTTTTAAATTTATGTTACGTATTTCATGACAAATTTTCAAAAATTCATGAAATTAGACTGGGGCAGTGGCCCTGCCTGTCCCTGCATGTCCCCCTGCAGCCAGCACTTGGCCACTTGCCCCT
>NW_003852610.1:2086163-2090089 GCF_000181295.1 Otolemur garnettii | reverse complement strand
GGGTGCTGGCTCAGCCAGGTAGCTGTGGTGTCCTGGTAAGGGAGTCATTTGCTATCAGAGACGGCATCCAAATTGTGACTGGCACTGTCTTTATTGTGTGGGGAGATCACATTTACTTTTGGCAGTCACCTTCTTCTCCCGGGTTTTACCTCAACCTTTTTGGTTCTACCTTCTCCACCAACCATCATACCCTTGAGTTTCTCTTAGCTGTGAAGTCCTGACAGTCAGCATTGAAATTTCCCATTGGTCCTCATGATTAGAAGGACCAAAATTATCACCCATGCTGTCAGAACCTTGAATGATTGGAGACATTAACTTGCATAACATAACTTTATAACATTGCCACCCTTAAGGCAATATTGATATTCTTTCTATAACAGTAGAACCAGTTGTTAAGATGGGAAACAGAAGGCAAGAAAATATTGTATCATACAGATAATCACAAAAATTAACTTGAATTAATGTGCAATCACTTCAATATGTATTTTCTAAACTCTAACAAAATTTGCTAATTAGATAGTCTTAAATTTAGTGAATATTTTGTTTTTCTCTCACCAATTTACTAAAATACTTAAAAAATAAACTTAAGTAACCATGAAAGAAATGGGAAAAATCAACAAGAGACCAATTAGCCTATAAATGAGATAATTTCCCATTAAGTAAATATGCATTAATCCTTTATCCTTCTGGTAACACTAACATACTGGCTTAGAAAAAGTAGCCATAATAAAAATCATAACTTTATAAAACATCAAGGACCTTTCTTAAAGTATCTAGAGGCCATTATCATTTCTATTTTTTTAGAATTCTCCCTTTCAGAATTTTTATCCATCCCTTTGGTAAGAACTTTGAAGTCAAACTAAATTTTCTTCTTTACCTTTGACCCAAAAGGGGAGGAACAGAAATTTCCTTGATGGAAAAATTCTCCAAATCAACATGGACTGGCCTGAAGCTGGTGTAGCAGGAAGATGACAAGAAGGAAACAGGAATACCTTTGACAGAGGTGACAGTAATCTGCGTATCTACTGGTCTATGCAGTCCCTAAACCCACTGCCTTAGGGGGTATAGAGAAAGTGACAGAGTCGCCCATGGGGATGGTCAGTTGAAATCTCCACTGAGTCCACTGAAGTCCAATGGCGATGTAGCCACAGCACTGGTTGCCATCCTGTGTTGTATGAAGAGAGCTACTCTTCCCAGACAGGCCCTTTGGATGGGCCCTTTCTCCAGTGCACGTCTGGGACTAGTATACCCCAGAGTCATGGCATTACCTCTGCAGGGTCTTTCTATGTTGGAGGTGCACATACCAGCACCAGAGAGCAGGCTGAAAGTGGTGCCTCCGCTGCTGCAGGGAAGGCCTGGACAAGCTATGGGCAATGGTCACACACAGAAGCACAAACACTGGAGAAAACAATGAGGCCCTCTCTGTGCGAATCCATAAGAAAGAATGAGGCCAGGATGGAAGTTCAAGGAAAACAGATTGTGGCTGGAGTGTGGAAGGAGTTTCTTATGATGAAATTAAAAACAAGTACAAAGGGGGCTCAGCCTCCCCATCAGGGATGGTACGTCGGAGGGGACTTGCATGTCAGATGCAGATTTAAGTTAGATGAAGAATAAAATCTGTTTTGCCCCTAAATTTGAAATACTCTTCCATTGGTTACATAAGTGACATTATTATTGTCATAATATGATTTATTATGCATTTATGGTATCTCATACTTATTTATATTATCTAAATTTACCCATTTTACTCAAAACAACTCCCAGATAAGGGACCTGAGGTTTAGTAATTAGCCCACTTGCAACCAGACAAGATATAACGAATTTGCCCAAAGATAACCAACTACAAGAGTGACAATCCAGAAATCAAATCCAGGAAATTTAAAACTCATGCTATGTCTCCTTTTCTCTTTAAATATACAATAAGTATTAGAAGAAGCAAGATAAATTTAATTCACATTAACAGATTAATCTGAAGCACTGATATTCTAACTGTTCATTGTATTCATATTAGCAAACTTACTATCAATTCCTTCCTCAGTTTTAGGAAGCAGAGGTGAACCAGATGAGAACTCCAATTTTAGGTCGAGGCTCCCTGGCTGGCCTCACTGTCACATGGAGCTGGTGAAAGAAGCAGATGTCAGGCCCACACTAGACTTGCTGGAGCTTTAACAAAAGCTTTAACAAAAGCTTGCTGCCACTTTAACAAAATCTCCAGATCATTCATCTGAGAGAAAGATTGAGAATCATTGGCTTATCATACACTCCCCCAAAACTTTGAAAAACACCAATTTTAAATACCTCTAAAAATATCTATGCTTTATCAAAACTGTTCACTAATTAAATTATAGAAGTGGAAAATAAATCTACTAACTGTGTAACCCAGTTGTCATATGAAATTAATTAGGAAAGAAGTTAGGATCACCTGATGCAGAAAATCAACAGTTATGAAAGTTAGCAGTCTGCAGTGTAAATGAAAAAATTCTACAGAATGCTGGGAGGCCAAGGCAGGTGGATCACTTGAGCTCAGGAGATTGAGACCAGCCTGAGCAAGAGCTAGACCCCATCTCTACTAAAAAGAAAAACTAACCAAGTGTTGTGTCTGACTCCTTGTAGTCCCAGCTACTCAGGAGGCTGAGGCAAGAGGATTGCTTGAGCCCAAGAGTTTGAGATTGTTGTGAACTATGCCACGGTACTCTACCGGAGTGACAGAGTGAGACTCTGTCTCAAAAAAAAAAGAAAGTTGTGAATATCCAGTAAATTATATCACTTCCCAAGATTCAAGGTTATATAACCTTTATTTTCTATTCTTACATAAGTTTGTATATGCTTTATAACTGCATAGTCCCCAAAGAGTGTCAACTAGCAAACAATGCCTCCTGTTAGAACACAATATTTGGCAAAACAAAACATAATACTTTTGAGGAAATGAAACCATCATTCTAAACTTGCAGATAATATTTTCTTCCTTTGATTAAAGAAGAGAATCTTGGTGTTTAGTTGTTTATACATAATAAATAAATACACATTGACACAGAATAAATGATCAATTGTGCCATCCATTCATGTGCCAGTGTTTCCTGCTTATGTGCAGGAGCACAGTTCTAAGGGCTGGGGACACCTTGACAAGGAATGTCCTCCCTGCCCTTTGTGGGTTCTAGGCTGGTGAGGACGTGGACAAGGAGTCAGGCCATGAGGGTGGAGCACAGTGAGTGTGATGGTGAGGATGAATTTCTGTAGACTACGGAAGCATCTGGATGAGAGCAAACCTTAGCTGAAGCTCAGTGAGTGAGATGAACCCAGTGAGAGTCAGGGTGGGGAAGAGCTTTTGAGGCACAGAAAAGAGTCACAGACCCTGGTAACACTGGGGCTGGAACACTAAAGAGCCAAAGCAGTGGCACAGCAGCCACACAGAGATACCCACCTTCCTTCTCTCACCAGTGAGAAGGTTCAGTCTGGCCTGGAGCGTCTTCTGAGTGTTCAAGGGAAACCATGTCTGTGAATGTCTGTAAAGTAGATCACACTTAACTCACAGTGTTGGGCCTTTCCAGGGGACAAGTCTGATCAATTGTCACATTCATGCAGGTTTTACACCAATTTCAGCTGCTGTAGCTGTCCCAAGAGGAGTCGTGGTGAGGAGACAGCTAGCTGAGCAAGTTCTCTGAATTTCCCAGTGTTGACTCATGACCTATCATCTCCCTTGTTCTTTTTCTTTCTTTTTTTTTTGTGTGTGTTCTAGAAAATGAAGCCCAAACTATCCTTCATCAAGTTATCCTTTAGCTTGGTTGTGACAGGTGCAGGCCATGCCTGGACATCTGTCCTCACGCGTCACCCAGATCGTTTTTCACAAGAACTCCATCTGGCCTCCTTGTGTCAGGTTCTCACTGTCGAGGCCAGTCGCAGACACTCTCCTCTGTCACTGCCCTGCA
>NW_003852610.1:2025888-2086075 GCF_000181295.1 Otolemur garnettii | reverse complement strand
GGGGGGGCAAAGCTATCTCCACGGCCTGAACTTGGGAGTACCAGCTGACACATGGTATTAACAGTTGAATCTCATTGACCACAAAAGGACACAGTGGGACTTTTCCTGGAGGCACATTCATCATTTTTGTCACAAACTTTTCTCACAAGAAAGTGAGAATTTTAATAACCCTCAAAATACTTGGCTTGTATCTTTCTAAAAACTTTACATTTTTATTCATATGTCATTTCAGTGATAAATGTACTCAGGAAAGAAGGCTACGTGGGCCCAAGATGATACTTCCTGAAATATAGGAAAAGAATGTTCGCAAGTCAGGGAAGAAAAGAGGCAAACAGCTTTGTCTTAGAGAGGGTATGGTGTGAGAAGCCTGCAGAAAGAACAAAGGGTTCCCACAGAGGTGGCATGTGTGAGCAGAAGTTGCTCTCAGGTTGGAGAGGAGAAGAAGCAGGGACAACCTGATGCATCTATTCCACAAATACCACAAACTCTGTGAGAAGAACTTTGTTTCCAAGAGGGGAACACTGTCAAAAGCTCAGGACGCCTTGGGAAGGTGGCTGCGGCTTCAGTGAGGTGTCCTCAGGAAGACCTTTGCTCCTCTGTGTGCTGAGGAATAAGGCCAGGAGGAAATCCCGAATCAGACAAGTAGGAGCAAACAGTGACTTCTAGTGGAAACCATGTGGGACATGCCCCGGGCAGAGGGGAAACTGTCATGAGGGCCACTCTGTGCAAAGGAGCCAATTTCTATCCCACTGCCCGACACCAGGTTGAGAAGCGCTGAAGAGGCGGCCGGTGATCCATTCTAATCTGCATCATGGGAACCTAAGACCAGCAGCTGCTTTCAAAAAATAGCATTAATTGCTAAAACACCACTATCCAAGATGGCACAATATCCCAGGTGTGGGGCAGAGGCCCCCACCAGGTGAAAGCTGAGACCCCCCTCTGCTCTTAGTGCTGCAGGACTGTCATACAAAATAATTACCATTGATTTAAAGATGCTGGCGTTAGCCTTGTAATTAAATGTCTTAAAAAGTGAAGACAGTCAGCATTTATTTCTAGGAGCTTAGACAACCCTGTTTGTTTTCTAAGTACATTAGGTAACACGTCTAAGAAAAACTTCATCAAGGTTGCATCATTTCTTATTTCTAATGAAATGGATATAGGAATGTGATTTTTATCACCTTTCTTGCCTGTTCTAAAGCTTTCTTTTAATGCTTTGTAAGCATTCTGGCAACAATTTTGATGATCCAATTGCTCAATTTATTTGGATTGAAACTGAAAAACATCAAGTTTTCCTGAAGCCAAGATCCTTAGGGAAATGTGAGTGATTGTTCCAGATTTTTATGTTATCTACTTAACGGTTAGGAGAAAATCTTTCATCCTTGCCACCCTCTTCTTCACTGAACCTCTACAATTAAAATGTGTGATTAATCTTCTTATCATAGTCCAAACAATGGTTGCTAGAAGTACAATGTCCCTTCTTACTATATATCTCTTCCCATCTGTGACTTTTAACAAATCAATCAAGAGATAGCACAGCACCTTCTTACTGCAGATAATATTAGGAGAAGAATCACACACACATTATGTTGCAGTACTGATGCCCAGCACCTCAGAATGTGGCTTCATTTGGAAATAGGGCTCCATCAGTTTTAAAAGTGATTGAGTTAAAATATGCCCAGTATTGTGGGCTCCAATCCGATCTTAGTGGCATCCTCATAATAATAAGAGGAGTTTAAGACACAAGGTGATGCTGGGGAGGCCTGAGCCCAGAGAAACGGCCACCTGAGAACACAGGCAGGAGGCAGCCACCTGCAAGCAAAGTAAACCAGTGCCATCAACATGTTGATCGTGGACTCCCAGCGTCCAGAACTGTGAGAAAATACATTTCTATTGTTTAAGTTGCCCTGTCTGTGAAATTTATTATGCAGCCCTAGCCCTAGTACAGGGGCCTTGGGTATACATCAATTATTACTAAGAGTGATGAACTGCTTTCCCATAGCACTGTGCAAGGCAGTTTTCAAAGCAGTCTCATCTACAATATCTTATTTACTTTTCTGAAATGAGCCCACAATGTAAGCAAATGGAAGAAAAAGCTTGGGCCCAGTAAGATGCCTGTGGAGGATATTCTGAGTTTTCCAAAGAAGCACAGGCAGGTCTGAGTCACGGTCATTTGGGATGAGACTGACTACATGACTGGAGAGGGCACCCGCCAAGCTAGGGCGTCTGATTATATTCTGTAACCAGTGGCTAGCTCCTGGGATTTCCAACAAGGGAGCAGCGTGAAAACTGCAGTATTAAAAAAGTAATCAAATATCAACTTCTGCTTCCTGAAAAGTAGAGTAGATGTATTGTCCCCATTTGTCTTCAAAATACAACTAAAAACTCTAGACTTGTATATACAAAGTATATCAATAAAGACGATGCCACAATTTGAAAATACAGCGGACCAGTCGGGAACTGGAGGATGACTGAACGCTGGTTACTGTCAGTGGCCTCAAAATGGTACAGATAAAAAATATCCAAGAGAACCCCTCTCTCTAGGACACAAGGAGCAACCTAGGGAGACAGAAACGTCCACACTGTGACTGTTTTACTCCAGCCAAACGTCACGGAAAATTCGGTCCCACTGAGGCCTCGGACGCATCCTCGCACACCGTGCTGGGCCGCGCAGAGAAGCCCGAGTCGGTCCCCGGCAGGGAGGACCCCCGACACACACACCCCCGTCTCCAGCCCGTGGTAGTGAGGGAGTGAGGGGCTCCGGGTGGTGTCAGAGGGGCCTGGGGAGTCTTGCACTTTTGCCGTCCCTTAGCCCTAACAAGGCTGCTTGCCCATAACGTCCGCGGACGTGTTGGCGACCATGCTCAGATCGCAGGTGTCGGTGGACTCCTGTGATCCTGTGTGGAACCTGAATTCCCACCTACACCCAGTGTGAACAAGGAGCTCCTCTCCTCCTGGGTGTCAGCAGAGCGGGGAGCCTACTCATGCACCCACTGCTGGTATCGAGACCATGATGTCCTTTGCTCAGCACAATTGTATCCTGGAAGCACAGCTAAAGCACAAGCGCTAAAGGGTTCAGTCTCCTGTCTCTGCCTGTTCAGGATGCTATGACAAAATGCCTCTAATTTGTAAATAATAGAAATTTATTCCTCATAGTTCTGGATGCTGGGAAGTCCAAGATGAAGGAGCCAGCAGACTCTCTGTCTGGTAAGGGCTTGGTCTGTGTACAGATGCCACTCACACTGCACCCCACTGACAGAGGGAGGGAGACACCCCCACCCCCCAGCCTCTTTCACAAGGGCACTGCCACAAAAACTGAAGATTAAATTCCAACTTACAAATTTAGGGGAGATACCAACATTCAGACTGTAACAATACCCCCAAATACTTAGATTTCATAGGAAAATCATCTGTATAACAAAATCTAGAATATTGTTAACTTGAAAGAGAAAAGGCAATTAACATATGCTGAGACTGAAATTACACAGATGTTAGAATTATCTAAAAAGAATTTTAAAGCATTCATTCTAAAAACATTTCAACAAGCAATTATGAAATGCCTGAAACAAATGAAAAAATTAGGAAGTCTCACCAAGGAAATGGAAAATCTAGGAAAGTAATTTAAAATATAAATGAACAAATATAGCAAACAGAATAGAAATATTAATGGGTGGCTCAACTACTAAATGGAAAAGGGAGGTAAGAGAATCAGTGAATACTTAGATAAAGCAATGGAAATCCCCCAACTTAAACAGACTAAAATGACTAAAACCAAATAAATTAATAAATAAACAGAGCATGGGGATCTGTAGGATGACACCAAAGGATCCAATATTCTTATAAACAGAGTTATAAAAGGAGCACAAAATGGGTGAGGTTGAAAAAAAAAACTTGAAAAAAATAAAGGCTGAAAATGTCCTAATTTGACAAAAAACATAAGCAGATGTAAGAAGCTTATAGAAACCCAAGGAGGATAAACACAAGGAAACCATCATACTCAAGTCAAATCATACTAAAACTTCAGAAAACAAAAGATTAAGAGAAAAAAATCTTGAAAGTAGCAACTGAAGCATTAATTACAGAGAACAAAAAAATCAGGTGATAGCAAATTTTTCTTTGGGGTCTCCTGAAGTCACAAAGAAATGGTATGACATATGTCAAGTGTTGAGATAAAAGAGCTATTGATCCAGAATTTCATACCTACTGAAAATATCCTTCAGGAATGATGACAAGATAGAGAATTTTCTGATCAAGGAAAAGAGAGTACTTAACCTAAAATAATAGCTATAGAAAGTTTGCAAAAGAGAAAGATCCTATTTTTTAAAAACCCAGACAACAAGGGGAAAAAAAGAGAATATGGAAAGAACAAAATTATGAAAAAAAAGTTATCTTTATTTCAGTATTGTGGTCACTATAATGTGGCTCTCAATATATATAAAATAAATAAGACAGTCCTCCTCTGTTAGAAGGATCTAACAGAGCTGTAAAGGGAAGCAAGAATTCTAAGCTTCATATGAACTGGGTGAAAAAAAAAGGTATACCATAAAACCATTAATCAAAATAAAGCAGCAGTGGCTATGTTAATATCAGACAAAGCAGACATCAGAGCAGAGAAAATTACCAGGACAGAGATGGCCATGAAATAAGGATAAAAGAGTAAAGAAGATTAGCAATTTTAAGTGTGTATATAACAAATTATAGCACTCCAGAATATGTGCAGCAAAAACTTACAGTACTGACATGTCAAAAATTATATTTGGAAATTACAACACTCCTTTTCAAAAATTAATTAAAAATATAAAAGATGAACCCATCAAATAAAAGTATTGAATCAACATGTATAGGATATTCCATTCAATAAATTCATATGCTCTTTTTAAGTGCATAGAGAATATAACAAAATAAATTATATTTTCAACTATTAAAAAAAATCACAAAAATCTAAAATAATTTAAATAACATAGAATATCTGACCAGAATGAAATCAATAACAAAGAGATAACAGAGAACTATCTAAAATTTAGAATCTAAACACATACTTATAAAAATTCCATGGTCAAACGGAATAAAGAAGAAAATAAGCACAAAATTTGTGAGGCAGAACTAACAAAGTTTTGTGCTGAGAGGAAAATTTATAACATTAAATCTTTATATTAGAAAAGAGGAAAATCCTCCAGTCAATAATCAAAGGTCCAATTTCAAACTACTAGAAAAAGAAAAGCAATATAAACTCCAATCAGGAAAAAAAAAATGAAGTGCATAAATATTTAATTCAAAAATAGAAAAAGCAGAAACATTAAATCAACAAAACAAAAGTTTATTTTTGGGGAAATAGCAATAAAATGGACACGTCTGTAACAAGTGAAGACAAGAAAACCAGATGGAGAAGCTACAAATTACGACAGGGATGAAGCAGGAACATCAAGAGAGACATCACAAGGATAAAAGGTTTTACTATAAACAGCTGTATGCACACAGATCTTACCAACTAGACAAAACAGACAAATTATTGGAAAAGTATATTCACAAAATTCATCTGAAATAATTTCAACCCTGTAGCTAATAAGAAAGTTGAATTGATTAAAAACCTTCTAACAAAGAAATCTAGAGATTCCATGGTTTCAGGGAGAATTGTACCAGATTTGTAAAGAAGATTAATAAAAATTATACACATTCTTTTCCAGAAAATAGAAGAGGCAACACTTTCCTACTCTTCGTATGCATCCAATATTACTCTCAGAAATCCGAGGCAAAGAAAGTACAAAGAAACTGCAGACCATGTTATTCGTGAATATAGATACAAAAATTCTGAACGAAATACTGTATGACCCCTGTATTTTGACCATCCAAGGGACTGTGACAAAGTGGTCAACATGTGGCAGTCAACATAAGGAACGAGGCCTACGGTACATGTGATGTGTGTCTGGTCTTTGAAAATCAGGTCAATTTGAAGTGGTCAGTGTGGGATAGTGGTCAACTATGGAGGTTCCTCTATTATGAATAAGGTTTGTCAATATAAAAAAGAATTACACATCATGACCGGGCTGGTTCAACATTTGAAAATATATCTGTAAAATATGCTACCTCATAATCTAAAGAAGAAAAATAAAATAATCATATCAATTTATACAAGAAAAGCATTTGTCAAAATTTAGTGCCCATTAGTAATAAAAATTCTCAGTAAACTAGGAATATACCAGTAACTTTCTTAACTTGATAAAGATTATCTACAAAAATATACTTCTCATATGGTAAAAGACTAAATATTTTACTGCCAAAATTGAGACCAAAGCAAGGATATCCATCTTACCACTACTCCCGAACACAGTACTGCAAGTGCTATCCAGTGCAGTAAGGAAAGTAATGGGGAAAAAAGCGTATGAACCTGGAAAGATGAAACAAAATAGTCCTTACTTGTAGATGACATCATGATCTATACAGAAAATAATGAAAATTGTGCAAAAAGACCTAAGACTCATAAGTGAGTTCACAAGATCACAGGATACCAGGTCAACACACAAAAACAACTCGTATAATAAAAATTATAAATGATAAAATCTCTAAAAAGATCAATTCTATTTTTACATATTAGTGACAGCACATGGAAACAGAAGTTAAAATCTAATATCATCTATATTCACTAAAAGATTATTCAGATTTAAGTCTAATAAAACTATACAAGTGTTATATATTGAAATGATAAAGAAATATTGAAAACTCTGGGCGTAGTGGCAGGTGCCTGTTGTCCCAGATACTCGGGAGGCTGAGGCAAGAGAATTGCCAATGCCCAGGAGTTGGAGGTTGCTGTGAGCTGTGACACCACAGCACTCTACCGAGGGTGATACAATAAGACTCTGTCTCTTAAAAAAAAAAAAAATTGAAAACAAAATTGAAGAAGACATAAAATAAAATAAATACAATGTCCTAACACAGTTTTTAGTAGATTTATATAGAAGTTATTCTGAAATGTGTGGGTAAAGGCAATGAATTGAGAATAGGTAAAGCAATTTTGACAAGAAGAATGAGATGGAAGAAACTACTTCACTCAATCTCAAAAGATAGTATACACTAGTCAGGACTGTTTAGTGTTGGCAGAAGGACCTATGTGTAGATTGATGGAGGAAAATCGGGATTCTGGGAATAGATCCACACGAGTATTGGCAGCCGATGTTTGATAAAAAAAAAGGAAAACAACCAGAGGAGGATGTACACAGTGTTGAAACAACTGGATATCTATGAGCAAAAGCATGGACCTCTAACTAAACCTTATGGCATGTATAAAAAACACATTCAAAATGAATCATAGACTAAAATGTAAAATTTTAAATTATGAATTTTTTAGAATAAAACTTAAATAAAAATCTTTGGGGTCTATAGCAGGTAAAGAGTTCTTAGATGTAAAAGCAAAAACAAACTCACTTTAAAAAATTTAAAAATGGACTTCATCAACATTACATTTATCTTTTATAAAAAATCCTGCTAATAGGTTGAAAATACAAACTATAGACTACGAGAAGATGTTTTCAAATCACAAATCTGCCACAGCATTTGCATCTACAACGCATAAGTAATATCAAAGCTCAACATTCAAAAGGCAAAAATTCAAATCTGAAAATAGGCAAAAAACAAGACTTGACCTTTCGGGAAGGGCATACATACATGGGAAGTAAACACACAGGAAGATGCTCAACATCTCTATCCAGTAAGGAAGTGTAAATTAAAACAATAGAGACATGTGGCTCACAGATTAGGATGCCTAAGCAATTATAAATATAAGGAGAATATCAACTTTTGGCAAGAACTTGGAGAAACAGAATATCTTGAACATTCCTCATGGGAAAGTAAAAAGTTATACTTTGGAAAAATACATTGTCAATTTCTTTAAAAAAAAAAAAAAGAAAAAGAAAGAAAGAAAAGGAAAAAAGCTTAATATACCATTGCTATAGTATCCAGCAATGATATAGCTGGTCATTTATTCCACAGAAATAAAAACTTACATCCACAGAAATCAGAGCACAATTGTTCATAGTAGCTTTATTTGTAATAACCAAAAACTGGAAAAAAAACAATATTGTTGAAATAACTGAATGGTTAAATAATTGTAGTGCATCCCTACCATGATACCATGGAAAACTACTCAAGAATAACAACAAAAGCTGATTATTGGACCTCAAGGTCATTGTGCTGATTCTGTATGATTACATTCATATAACATTCCTGAAATGAAAAAATTATACAGATGAAGAAAGTAGTTGCCAGGTGACACACATATATACACATAGAACAGCCTAGCAGGACTACAGGGCGGGGAGTGACTATATGTGTGTTTGTGGTGGAATAGTTCTCCATGTTGACTGGTTTCAGGAACAAGTGACAAAACAAGACAAAACTTCACACACTGCACCAGTGTTGGTTTCCTACTTCTTGTAGCCTACGATAGAGAAATTGGGTGAAGGGTACACTGAAATTCTCTGTACTCTATTTGCAACTTTCTGTAAGTTTATATTTATTCCAAAATAAATAGCTTTTAAAATGACTAACTGGTTAAGATGGTAGTCACCTGACCTTTTTGGCATCAGGGACCAGTTTCATGGGAAACAATTTTTCCATGGGCCAGGGGTGGAGAGGATGATTTGGGGATGATTCAAGGGCATTACACCCCACCTCAGATCATCAGGCATTAGATTATCATAAGAAACACACAACCTAGATCCTCATGTGCAGTTTTCAGTGGGGTTCGTGCTCCTCTATGAGTCTAAAGCCGAGCTGATCTGACAGGAGACAGAACTCATGTTCTCATCATGGTGATGCCAGTGTTGGGGAGTGGCTGTGAATACTGATGCAGCTTCACAAGCTCACCTGCTGCTCCCCTCCTGCTGTGTGGCCTGGTTGCTAACAAGCCATGGACTGGTACCAATCCATGGCCTGGGATTGAGGACCACAGACTTATGGGATGAGATAAGTTGAATGAGTAGGGAACAGGAGCAAAAAGTCTATATAGTTGTATAGTCTAAACAGCTAAGTACAGTGTAATGGCTTATATTAGTGTATATACTAATATATACTAATTAATATACTATATAATATATATATACACTAATATAAGCCACATGGTGGCTACAACTTCCTGCCATAAATTGTTTGGATTAAAACAACAGAAAGTTATTCTCCCACAGTCATGGAGGCTAAAAGTCTGGAATTGAGGTGTCAGTGGGGCCAACCTCTCTCTGGAGGACTCTTTCCTTGTCCTTTCCAGGTCTAGGGGTGGTCAGCAATCTTTGGCATAACTCCACTCTCTGCCTCCCTCTGTTGCCACATGGCCTCCTTCCGTGTGTGTCTTCATCTTCCCGGGGTGCTCCCTAATCAGTATGACCTCATCTCAATATTTACACTGCAAAAATCTTATGTTCAAATATTCTCACATTCTGAGGTTCTTTGTGACAAGGGATTTTGGAGGATACTATCCAACCCAGTAAAGATGGGCACCCAAATAGCATAGGATGTGTCTGGACATGGCTTGTGCCAACACCTGGTTACCAATGAAGAGAATGGGGAAGCCAACACAGGAGAAATATGACAACACAACCCCTGGCACAGAGAAGGCGTGGAGAGCACGCAGCCCTAGGAGACAAGGCTTTGGTATAAAAATTAGCATTTTTTCTCCTTCTACCTTTAAAATACCCTCCTTTATCTGCATTTTTGTTTTAAATCTAGAAATGACATCATTAGTAATAATATGTAAACTGATTAATCTCTGTGGCATCTAGGACATCCTCGGAAGGGAGGTGGCTAGAAGTGGGTCGCCAGTTACGGAGATGCAGCAGTCCCATAGCTGAGTCACACCAGGGCTTCAATACTGGGAAAGTACATGAGAGGCAGTGAAACACACACACGTGCACACATGTGCATGCACACACGCATATTCACACACACGAGCACACTCACATGCACACACATATGCTCACACATGCACATGCACACACATGTTTACACATGCACATGCACACATATGCACACATGCATATGCACATGCACACACATGTACATGCATACACGCATATGTTCACACACCCACATGCACATGCACGCACACATCATATGCTCACACATGCACAAGCATATGCACACGCACATGTACACACATGTTTACACACAATGTGCACACGCACACACATGCACACGTCATATGCTCACACACACTCACACGCACACATCACATGCTCACACATGCACACAGGCACACACACATTCAAGCTTTGTTCATTTGACCCTGATTCACATCCCCATTTTAATGTTCTTTTATCGTTGACTTTTCCAAACCAGGTTTTCTTAATAGTGAAAAGAACATAGATTCTAAACAACACAAATCCTATAAACATAAAATTCTATAAAGCCATCTCTTTGTGCAGTTTTGTGCAGAGTTTATCATTACAAGTGTAACAAGATAATTTTAGGAGACACAAATATATGGTATAAATACAACTTTTGAATGAAGATAATAATCACCTATTTGGGATTTCTTAATCTGCGCTGTTTTTCTATTTGTACTTGGTTTTGTGTTTCTGCTAAACCATCCTCAAGCTCACTAGTTTTACTCATATACAACATTGTGCATTTGTGGTCTAATGGTCTGCGGCAAAAGAGTTTGGAAAACTCTTATGAAGTTAATTGGTCATCAGGGAGTTTAAACTTCAGCCTTTTTCTCACCATGCACTTCCTTTAACTGAGCTGACCTGCTGGATAAGTGTATCACACTTAGATCAGGAAAAAATCCATTGGACTGTATTGCAACATACACAGAGCTAGTCCAAGATAATATGGAATTCAAACACCAGACAGTTTTCAGAACAAGAGGCCTAAAATAAATATGGAATCACTACCCTCTGCACATGTTTAAAGGCATTTTTTAAAGTCCTACAAATACAGAAAAATCATTACTGGCAAGATACATAAGGACTGAAAATAATCTAGAAACTGGACTTGGAAATATACAGTTTCTATATTAAATCACAATCAGAATGCACATTGATGGAGCATGGCAGGCAAGTGATCAAAGCAAATCTTCACAGATAAACATTTGAACTCTTTGCAGCATGGAACAATTTTAGAGAATTTATGTTCTTCTGAAACTCATTTGTATTCTACTCTAAATATACAGCAGCCTAAAAGTTTGAAAAAATCTGGGCCAGAGACCTAAATACAGAACTCCAGGGAGGATTGCTGGCTGCATGCAAGCTCATTTATGTAACCAGTAGTCTAGCATTTTATCAATGTAAGAAATGGTCATTTGCTTCACTACAGCCAGTGGGATCCAGCTGTACGCCAACATGTAACCATAAGAGAAAAAAAATCACAGTCTATAGATTAGGAAGTTATTTCCTGAAGCTATAACAAAATGAAAGAATAGTTTGAATGGTTCTGATGTTTTTATCACGCTGGGAGTTCCATACGTTATTTACAAAAAGGAAAGTTTTATAAAAACATGGATTTTCCTCAACATCTGACATCTTAAGTTGCTATTGAAAGACTTAGAATATCAACACAGGTTTTTCTGACCGCGGGAGAAGATACCATGGCCACTTATTTTCCCACCTGCCTTCTTCAAATATTCTCACTTCACAGTTCTTTTCTTTGATTAATTGTATGTTTTGAGTATAATTATAAAAAGAAAATATACTTCTTGCAATAAAGAAATCATATCATCTCACAGAACTAAAATTCTCACCTTCCATGAATTTTGGAAGGGCAAATTTAATATTTAAACTAATTAATACTTTAGCAGACACTGGTGAATTGCAGGGTAAAGTCAGCAGAGGAAAAAATCCTAATAATTAGAATTTCAGGTGAATCAGGGTTAAGAGTAATGATAAAATAGTCTATTATAGATGACTGAAGTTAATGCATATACCTTTTTTAATGTAAAATAGTTTTCTATTTTGTGCTAGGCAAGTTCCAGGAGTAAATTTTTTATATTTAAAAATATTCATTAAAAATATCTTTTCTTAATTTTCCATGCATTCCAGTGTGCTTTCTGCTAAAAAAAAAAAATATTACCCAGAAGTAATGCATAAAAGATTAATTACACTTCAGTAAAGACAACTAGTATTACTAAGTAACAGTACATAGCTCTCCTGGATTCTCTATGGTTTTAGTTGTGAGGTCTCAATTACCCATGGTGAACTCTGATCCGAAAATATGAAGTGAGAAATTCGAGAAATGGGCAATTGATCAGTGCTGAATTGAGGGGGTTCTGCGTAATGTGCTGAGACTTTAGCGCCCTTCTCCACCGTCCTCCTGAACAGAATCATTTCCCTGCCCGTGTCTCCATGTTGGGACACTAACCACCCACGTACTGGTCCCTAACAGCTACCTCATCTACCATCTCCCGTCCTCCTAAGAAGGATGGGACAGTACAACAAGACAATTGGAAACAGAGACACCACGTTCTCTTAACTCTTATTACAGTGTATTGCTTTCATTATTCCGTTTTATTGTTAGTTTTTGTTAGTCTCTTCCTGTGCCTAATATATAAATTAAAGTTTATCCTGGGTAGTCTGTACAGGAGAAAATGCAGTGTCTAAAGGATTCCGTGTTGCCTGTGATTCCAGGCAGCGACTGGGGTCTTGGGATGTAGCCTCACTGAAAGGGGGACTAGCGTATTGGCGTTCAGACAGAAAACATGACTGAGCGTAATGGGACATGACTAACAGGAAGTAAGTTATTTTCATATGTTTTAAAAATAAGCTTTCCTAAAAGAAATCGCATATGCATGACTTTGCAAGTTTCCTTTCGTGAGTGACTAATGCCATCTTGCTCTGATGTTACATAACCATTCTTGTCCCTAGTTCTCCATTCTGTTTGCCAGAAGTGCAGGTTCTCAAACGTTACCATGCATCAGAACCACCTGAACAGTTTATTAAAATAAGCCACTGCCGGACTATTCCGTCAGAGTGGCTGGCTCAGTAGCTCCAGGATGGCATCCAAATCTGAATTTCCAGCAACTTCCCAGGTGATAATGATGCAGTTGTTGTAGGGACCACTCCTGGAGAAACAGTGGGGTCCAAAGTGAGAATATCCTCCTGCTGGCCACCACGTCGCTGGGCTCCGACTGACAGAAGAAACCTCCCTATGGAACCAGTTTGGGACGCCAGTGCATTCTCTCCCCATATGCATGCTCCCGCTCCTGGCTTATGTAACCCAGAGAATAAGACCCAGCGCCCAAACCATGTGGTCAGGTGGCCATACACCCTGAGGACCCTCGAAGTGCTCACAGGGGACGGCCAGGAGGAAACGGGCACTCCTCGGTGGAGCCTCCCACTTACTTCAACGAGGATTTGTACTTCTGGAAATCGAGAAACAATTGTGTCATTATTTTCATTAATTCTTTTAATTTAGGAAAGATCAACTCTCTGAATACAGTGGACACAGGGAAGCTGCATTTTCTTTGCTCCGAGGCAGCAGGAGTTTGTGGAAATCACGGGAAATGTTGAGGGAAGAGCAGGGAAAAGTCCTCGGGTAAGTTTTATGGTCAGAATACTTTGAAAATTGTCCATAGAACCCTGCTAAATTTCGTGGAAGGCATCAAATTTTTTAAAATTCTGATTTGAAAACATGAGTAAGCTTTTTATGACAAGAGACAACAGACTTTAACCTTTGCCCTCTGAGCCTCATACGAGTGACCTGTTTTTGCAAAGTTACCGTCTTAACTGCCACTTTACTTCGTTTAAATGTGTAAGTCTGCCATTCTCCCTGAGGATAAAACAAACTCTCCTGTCCCTCGTTCCTTACCTATTCTAACCCATGCCTGTGAGTCCCCGCAGACACAGACTAACTGTGGTGCTCGTGGGGGAGATGATTAGGGACTAGAGGCTGGCTAGTGCCAGTCCCAAGGATTAGTGTCATTGCTGTACCTCACAGACTCGTTGTCCCCCTCCTGCCTCCTTCACCTGTTCCTCTCCACAGGCTCCTTCCCAACGAATGTCAGACAATAGGAACCCTGAGCCTACAAAGACCCTCACCTCTCTGCCTCCTCCACTGCCAATCATGCTGATCTTCTGGGGACGGCTGGACTTCTTAGACTCCTGTTGAGATAGTTTTCCTACCACATATTTGCCGAGAACTTTAACTGGGTTGTTTGTAGGTTTTTACTTGCTGTGCTTGTTTTGGGGGAGGAGGGTTACTGCTAAAATCACTCTCATTAGGTGCTTACCTCCCACCGGGATAATTCTGAAATACTCCACTGACACAGAGGTCCCGGAGTCCCTTCCTCTCTCCTCACTGTGTAAGAATGACATCCCAGCAAACCTTCACTTGATCAAAACTGCATATTTGGGGTTTGGCCTTGATGGGAGCATGAGTGACACAGACACTAATTCTGAACTCCACATATGCTCCGGCACCAGAGAGCTTTCTGAAACCACAGATGGTAAATGGTCCTGCACAGGCAAATAAACAAAAGTGCAAAATAAATAAACAGAAAAGCCAACCTCCGTGCAAGCTGTAGCTAATCTGTTCTACCCAGTTCAACCCATTTCACCTAGTACAGTGCACTGTGTATTGGAGACATTGGCCGAGTTCTGGGCCTCCTTCGAGGAGGCTGGTCAGCACCAGGGAGGCCCTGTGAGGACCTGCGGCTCTCACCGGTTTAACGATCTGCCTTGTTTGTTGTTGTTGTTGTTCTTTTTTTGCCTTTACTGGCTTCCCAAGATTTGGAGGCACTTGCTCTCTAGCATCTATGCTATAACCCCAGCGTGTTGGTAAGACTTCCCAGGGAAGTGCTGGGCTCTGTCTAGCTACATTCTCAACCCTGCTCAGACCTCTTTCCTCCCCACCTCAAGGCATGTTTGGGCATTTTGTCCCCTGCAGCCCAAAGCGTTTTGTACCAATGTTTATCTTAGCATTTCATAGGCATCATTATGTCATTTGCCTGCATAGCAGCCTAAAGAGTTTGTCTTTTCTCCGCCATGGTGGTGTTACTTCCCCCACACTGAGCCCCACAGAGGTCCTATGTCTCCCTAAAGGAACACACCGACAGAGCGATGGGGCTTGGAACCTCATTCTCCATTGTGTTCTTTACATCATGATGTATACTCAGAGGTATGGTGATATTTTTAGGTTACTGTTTTGCTCTTTAGAATTAGATTTCTTTAAAGTAACTATCTATATCCCTCCGTATAACCCAGCACACGTACCATGTGCCCGTGAGCAAACAGAAGGTGCTTAGTGGGGATTAGTGCTGATCATGGAGCCACTAGGTCACCACTGCCACTCTTCATGCTGCCGCAGTCCCAAGAATGCCCATGTTAATTGATACTTATAGAAAATCTCATTAGTTTCATTAACTCCATGGGGAAATACATTTATCAAATTAAATGTTATAACAAGGATTTGAACAAAGGAGTCATTGACTATATATATAAAATATCAGTGAGAGAGATTAAGAGACATCTAGAATCTGGGAAGGATAAACTGTGCTAGTTTTGAAAAGATGGCAAAAAAAAAAAAGAGCTTAAAAATGACAGGATTCAAATAAAAGTAGTGAGAAATGATGTCAAAGTAGGCAAAAAGCCTTTTAGGAGTCCTCAGGATTTTGTGGGCATACCCAGTAACTGAAATTGTGGTTCAAACACAGCCTTCTCTGCCCCAATCAAAGAGATTCGTCGCTGTAGGTTACAAAGGCTCCTTATCACACATGCCTCTGACTTAGCAGGCTAGTAGACTACAATTTTAGAAACTCATGATTTTGTTTGTATCTAAGATTTTCAGGGTAAAGAATCTATTCATAATAGAGTTTAGTATTTCCCCATCATATTTCTTAAGACTCTGTGGGTTTATCAACTACACAAGTAGATTCCTTTTTACCCAACATAAAGAACAGAATAAACTCAACAATCCCAAGTGTTTTGGATAATCCATTTATAATGTTCAGTCTCCTCCCTACCACAGCTTTACAGATCACAAATCATTTATCCATACAAGAGAATCATCTGTATGTTTTTGTAATAGAGGGATGGCCTGAAAGAACAGCAAAATTTGTTTTCTATTTCTTTAAAAATTTCCCTGTATTTTGAAAACTGAGACTGCATTCCTGCCTCAGGTGCTAGTCAGGAGGGTCAGGGGACATCTTTTGTAATTTGTGCTACAGGAAATGTTCCAGCTGAACTGTCAAAAAAGAGGTGGAGAGAGGTGGATGTCCTAGTTTTGTCTTCAGTGGATGTGGGAGATTAGTCGTTAACCACAGTTGAAGGACAATAGTCATCCTTTAAAAACTCTGTTTCTGCTACTATATGGAAAAATTTGGAAGAATTAGGCAAATAGTCTCACATCATTTCTCCTTTTCTGGCAAAGTAATAAATCTCCCTTTCCTTCCTCTTAAACCACTTGTTTTTCTGATGTGGCTTTGTGAGCAAGTACAGAGATTTCAGTAACCTTTTCGGTATAATATCTGCTCTCCAATAAAAAGTCCCTTTGTTGAAATACACGACATCCAAAACAAAAAACAAACAAACAAAAACAAGCCCACACAGATTAACGGTGTGTCTAAATAGACAACACTTATTACAAGAAGAAAATATTTTACTTATAAAATATATTTCAAGAAGAATGCAATTGAAAGTTTATTACCCTCCAAATGATTGCATTGTGCACAGTAAAGTTTATTACCCACAAAGGTAATTAATAAACCTGGCTTGGCTGTGTTTGCATTAACCCAATGATGTAACAGTAAGATGAGAAGCCAGCTGGCAACCAGGGGAAGCCGTGCTGCTGCTTCCTACCTCAAGAAGAGCCAGGGTCAATATGTCCAAACTAGCCCAATACACTATCATGGGAACTTCACCTTTTCCAGTTAAACAAAACATGAAGAATAAAAGGTAAAAATGAAAGAGCAGAGCAGGTTTACAGCAAAGCAAAATGTTTTCCTCTTGTATTTCAGACTTGTCAATGAGCAGTAGGAAAGAGCCTCTCTATGTCCTGTTTAATACTCGGTGGGAAGGGAACTTCACAGTGAGTGATGAAGCAGATGGCACAGAAGGCCCAACTGGGCTCTGATCTTTTCCTAAAGTTCAATAATATGAGCGATTATTAATCTTGTTGTCAAATTGCCACCTATTTTAATATTAATGTCTGAAAGGTGTAAGCAGCTGCACCCAGAGGCAAGACCAGAGAGCAGAAGTTCAAGCCAGGGTTATTGAAAGGGGAGGTTGACCTGCCTGGGCAGCATGATGGGAGGTGGCTCCGTGACCCAGGGCTGTTAGACACCCCTTTTACATGGGGCCCTCAGGAGTGGGAAAATTCCCCAGCTTGCCCAGAAGGCTTTGGTGGGTTGGTATCCTTTGGCAGGAACTTCTTGAGGGTGAGGCTAACTTGGCCTTTTGTTTTAGGAGGAGAGGAAGAGGTGGGGAGGGAAGGTTCCTGTGTGGCTGTGGTAGGCCCTAACAATATCATAGCCACTTTTGGAAAGATTACAGGGTTTTTGTGGCATCTCAGTTTTGCACAGGGAACAAAATAGCAAGGCTATTAGAGAGCACCTTTCTGCCCCTTGGCCCGCTTGTCAGCACTTTCTTCAGTGTTTGGCCCGGGAAAGCCGCCTGGGCGTCAGTGTGCACAGCACATTCTCCGCTCCTCTGAGCTTCCACCACTTCCTCACGGCTGTATTGCCCTCTGTTCTTGATATATTCTTGTATATTGGGAGGATTATTTGATTTTGTTTACGTTTTTATTGAATGTGTGAGCCACAGTTTTATCAGGGCACTCTTGCTTTTTGAACTAGGAGGTTCATAGGTGTACTGAATGAATGCATGGCTGGAGAAATGGATCAGTGGTGCCTACACATATGATGAAAGGATGAACAACATGGGAAGTCCGGTAAACTGAACCACCGCTGAAAATAAGTGGAAGTAAAAGGAGAGCCCGAGGAGCTCACTCAAGGAAGGCAACGTTCTTTCTCCATCTTCAGAGAAAACAAGATATTTCATATACTTCTGCATATTTATTTGTGTTTACTATGTCTATAAACCTATCCTTGACAGCCACCCTCTTTCAAGACTGGGTATCTTGTATCAGATAAGGAAACTTGCCTAATTTTCCTCAAATATGAATATACCAGAAAGACAATGGAAACTTTTTCCTATACCTTTATTTATTCACATTTTATAAAAATCACCCATTTATAATGTTCACTTCTTAGTTTCGGAGGGTCTGTAACCATTACTACTATCAAATTTTAGGACTTTTATCAATAACTGGAAAGAAATTTCACATACACTAGCAATCACTCTTCTTCCCTGCTTTTTCCTCACTCTTCTCCTGGGAAGATTATTGATTATTATTGTTTCTATCTCTGAGTATTTGCCTATTGGGGATATTTAAGATAATGAGTATCTATCAGACAATATGTGCTCTAATGCAACTGCATTCCTTCAGTGAGCACAATGTGTTCAAGTTTTGTCTGTGTTGTGCCACATGCCGGCCGCTATTCCATCATGTGGATACTGCACAATAGATTTAGTTTATTCAATCATAGGTTGGTTGACAGTCTATTTCCACTTTGGGACTGTTAAGAATAAGGCTATCAGGCTTCACATACAACTTTTTTCATGGACAAGTGTTCATTTCTCTTGGGTATATACCTGGGAGTAAAATTGCTAGGTTATACATATATGACAATTCCATGGTTAACTTTTGACAAACCACCAAACTGTTTTAACAGAGGCCTTCACCAGTTTACACCCTCAACAGCAACATCCAAGGTCTCCACATCTGGCCAGTATTTGCTATTTTCTGTTTTTTTGTTTGCAGCCACCCTAGTGGGTGTGAAGTGAAGCTGTGGTTTTAGTTGCATTTATTTAATGGCTAATGATGTACACTTTTCATATATACTTACTGACCATTTGTATATCTTTTTGGGAGATGCATCTAGTCAAATTCTTTGCCCATTTTTTTGGATTGTTTTTGTTTTTGAGTTGTAAAAATTCTTTATATTCTAGGTACTAGACCCTTAGATATGTGATTTAAAAATACATTCTGTGCATTATTTTTCACTTTCTTGATCTTCTTTGAAACTTAAGTTTTACATTTTGATGAAGTCCATTTTACCTATATTTTTTCTTTTTGCTTTTATTTTCATAAGTAGAAAAACATTGCCTAATGTATAGTCATGAAGGTTTACTCCTGTGTTATCTTCCTGGAGTTTTATTGTTTTAGTGCTTACGTTGCAGTCATGGTCCATTTTGTGTTGGTTTTTGAATAAAGTGAGAGTTAGGAGTCCACGCGTACTCTTTGCATATAGATATCCAGTTATTCCAAACAAATTTTTGTCAGCAAGAATATTCTTCCCCCATTGAGTGATCTTGGCTCTGTCATCATAAATCAGTTGAGCGTAAATGTGAAGGTTCACTTTTTTTTTTTTTTTTTTACAGACAGAGTCTCACCTTGTCACCCTCGGTAGAGTGCCGTGGCATCACACAGCTCACAGCAAACTCCAGCTCTTGGGCTTAGCTGATTCTCTTGCCTCAGCCTCCAGAGTAGCTGAGACTACAAGCACTCGCCACAATGCCCAGCTGTTTTCTTGTTGCAGTTTGGCTGGGGCCGGGTTTGAACCCACCACCCTTGGTATATGGGGTCGGTGCCCTACCCACTGAGCCATAGGCGCAGCCCTGAAGGCTCACTTCTTGAGTTATCTGTGTGTCTCTCTTTATGCCAGCATTTCAGTATATTCATTACTAAAGCATTGCAATGGTTCACATTGGGAAAGGTGAGCACTCCAGTGATATTTTTTTCTCAAGGCTATTTTGACTATTAAGGGTTATTGTCTTCCCAAATTTTATGAACAGCATAAAAACATATGTGAAACAGTTGCTAGGGATTTTTTTTATGGGAAATATGTAGAATCCATAGATTAATGTAAGGAATATTGCCATTTTAACAATGTACAATATTTGATTGATGAACATGGGTATTCTGTTCATTTATGTAGAAATTCTTTAATTTCATTTACAAAGTTTTGTATCTGCATTCCATGTGCACTTGAGAAAATTTCAATTATGCTGTTTTTAAGTGTTGGGTTCTATAGGTGCCTGTTGGATACCTGGGAAGGATAAGGTCTAGGAGAACAGATCTTCTCAAGGAGACCACAAGGATATACCTTGGGTCCTCTCTATGGTGACGCAACTCTTAGGAATTTGTAGACTTAACTTTTTGGAACCTGGAAATTCCCCCTTCTGTGAAATCCTATAGTTCTGTGGGGGCTAGAACAACATTTCCTAGTTGATTCAAACTGACCAGTGAGAAAGATACCTGTGGGTTGGACCTTTTTGACTGAAAATAAAAAGGGAAAGACCAAGCATGTCAGAGAGCACGGCCATTTTGAATTCTTCTATAATGTTTGCTCTGCCAGCTGAAATAAAGCCCTTGCTCTTATAAACCTGCTGTTTGGGTGCTCTGTCTCTATTAGGCCTTGTTTTCCTGCAACAGGCCTAGCTATCAACCATCTCCTTCCTCCTCTTTACATTTTTGCTTTAATCTCATTTTTTTTTTTTTACCTTTAGTTTCTGATATGGGGACTGCTCAGTCACAGATTCCCCCTTCTTCACCTTTAAATTGCTGTTTAACTCACTTCTACGGATATATCCTGACCTTAAAACAAAATGCCTCATCTTTTTCTGTAATACTGCCTGGCATATGTACAAACTGGACAATGGCTCACAGTGGCCAGATTATAGCACATTTGACTATCTATCTTTGCTGATCTCAGTAATTACTGTTGTAAATTAGGCACATGGTCAGAAATTCCCTACATCCAGGACTTTCTCCACTTCTGTGACATTCCTTCTTTTATCTTATGAACCTTCCCAAATTTCTCTTTCACTAGCCAAACCACCCCTGCCTGAGCCATTTGAATCTCTGTGAGGGCTGAGCCAATGCCATTTTAATGACGGCCACCGCTGCCATCTTAGGCCCAATGAGTCAGCATAACATCCCCGCCCATCCCAAAGATAGCACCACCCCATGGCCGGAAACCTATGCCCAATCACGAGCTAATGTCTAACCTATAATCTGCCCATGCCCCTAGCAACCAATCAAAATTGTACCCATACTTTACCCCTCCCCTTCCTGTTTTCTGTACCCTATAAAAACTGATTGCACCTCCAGGGCGGGGCTCTCCCTGGGTGTGCTTACCAGGACAGTCCAGGCCTGGGCTTGAATAAAGCTTGCCTCATGATCTTTACATCGGAGTGTGTCTTGGACTAACTCTTGGGGGATCGGGAAAAATCCAGGCACAACATCTCCACTACCTTCTTTTGACCCTGCAGACAATCCTTCCTGTTCTGCCCCTCCACAACCCCTCCTCCCTCAACTTCATTCCTACCCGCAGCATTCCTATCCACAGAATTCCATCCCTTTCCTCTCTCTCTCCACCATCCCCACCGGACCTCCCCCACATGTGGGGGACACCCAATTTCCCCACCTCATACTAGGTCTGGTCACACTTTTAGGCCTTCCATTTCAAGATCACCACAACCTCTATACCCACTCCAGGAGGTTATGGGAATGAAGGCATCCTCAGGGTTCACATCCCTTTTTCTCTCTCAGACCTGTCGCACATAAGTCAGAAACTAGGCTTGTTCTCCAGAGATCCCACAAAATATTCTCAAGAATTTAGATATCTAACCTAGTCTGACACAGCAGGATTTATATGATATCCTTGCCTCCACCCTGTTAACATACATTTTATCTCTCAGTCTGCACCCGATATCCAGAAAAAAAGAAAATCTCCAGAAATTTCCCCAGGACCCTCAGAACCCGCAGTGATATCTCATTGACCAGGCCTGCAAGTTGTGGCAGTGCCTCTCAGAACTCCAGTTATTGGCTTCCGCCATTAAACAAAACCTGGCTACTTCTCAAAACTCCTCTAGGCAGTCCGATATTTCTCAGTTGAAAGCCTTTCTCTACCAGCACTTTAAAAAAAAATTATAATAGATTAATAAGAGAAAGGCTTAATTTCAAAATACCACGCACATTGGGGGAATCACAATATGATTACCAGAAGTCTCAGTGATGGATGGAGACTTTTATAGATACCTTTTGGAAGGGAGGAGGGGAAAATGTGGAAAGTATAAGTACAGTAAGTGGTTGTTGGATCGGGGATACGTAGATGGAGGGAAACAGATCAATTTGTAAATTAACCTAAGACACAAGTATTATGTTTTAAATGATTTGGAGCCAGGTCTGTTACATCCACATAAAAAAGGAAGTCAGCAGCCCCTTTTGATTCCCAAGCAGGTTACTCAGGTTGTATGTAAATAGAGGAAAGGCCTCTTCCAAGGCTTCCTGATCATGAATGGCCTTTACTTCAAAATATTTTTTATATTTTGGGGTGAAATTTCCTTAGCTCCTTCATTCCCCTCATCTGTAACCTCCCTAGAAGTTTCACACATTAAGAGCTGAGCTGGTGACTGTGAAGAGAGAGAGCTGGTTAGTAATTTAGTAATAAGATGTTTGAAAGAGATACAAGAACATAAGCAAAAAAGAACAGGTCTAAAGACATTTATTCGCAACTTACTAAACCTGTCTTTCTTTTCTGGGAATAGGTCAGTCTAATAGAATGGGTTTGCTTTATTAATTTGATGAAGAATATTTATCTTGTCCTTTAAGAGATGTAGATCCATCACTACTTGTCCTGACTAATTTAGGTAAAAACATTTTTCTTCAATAACAAGCTCTTCCTTGATGAGCTGTCAAAGTGTCTAAGATGCAGCAATTTTGAATTACAGCAGATGCTAGATTATTAACCTCTGCTTCAAGTGTTCCCAGTGCTTGCATGGTGATGTTGAATTCTTGTTTTATTACCATAGAGAGATTCATGATTGCTCTTTCAATTTTCATAAGTTTTAAATGTTTGGAAAAAGGATCTTGAGCTCTGAAAAGAACTTTGAATTATGATATACAGGGGAATTTTTTATAATGTCACATTCTCTGCCAGCACTTTGACTAAGTCAGCCTGCTGACTTGGATTCGTTGATTTCTTTCTTTTTTTTTTTTTTTTGAGACAAAGCCTCAAGCTGTCCCCCTGGGTAGAGTGCCATGGCTTCACTGCTCATAGCAACCTCCAACTCCAGGGCTCAAGCAAATCTCCTGCCTCAGCCTCCCAAGTAGCTGGGACCACAGGGGCCCGCCACAATGCCTGGCTATTTTTTTGGTTGCAGCCATTATTGTTGTTTGGCAGGCCTGAGCTGGATTCGAACCCACCACCTTAGGTGTATGTGGCTGGCGCCTTAGCTGCTTGAGCCATAGGCGCTGAGCCAGGATTCCTTGATTTCTGATGAGAAGTCAGCTGTTAATCAAAGTCAGACTTTCTTGTACATGGATCATTTTTGATATGTCCAAGGGGGAATCTATCTGAATTTATTTTACTTGGAGATTGTTGAGTATTTTGAATGTAAAACATAACATTTTTAAATCAAATTTAGAAAATTATCAGCCATTATTGCCTCATATATTTTTGAGGTCTGTGAATCCCACTACACACACACACACACACACACACACACACACGATAGTTTCCCAATTTCTCTGAGGCTTAAGTTTCTCTTCTTCAAACTATATAATCTCTTGACCTATCTACAAGTTCTCCGTTTTTTTCCTGATCTTTTAAAATCTGGTGTTTAAGTACAGTAATGGACTTCAAATATTCTATTTTATAACATCAAAACTCCTATTTTGTTCTTTTAAAATTATTTCTTTCTCTGTATTGATATTTCTTTTGAGTGAGACTTTGTTTTCTTATTTTGCTTTATTTGCTTAGATGTATTTTCCTTTAGTTTCTAAAAAATATATATGTGAACTAGTTTAAAGTATCTTTCTATTATGTCCAGAATCTGATTTTTTTTTTGACAGACATTTTTTATTGGCTTTTTTTTAAATTTTGGCCTGTGTATATGGCATACTTTTCTATTTCTCTAAATGCTCATGATCTTTTTCCTCAAAACTGGACATTTTAGAGGGCAGCACCTGTGGCTCAAAGGAGTAGGGTGCTGGCCCCATATGCCAGAGGTGGTTGGTTCAAATCCAGCCCCAGTAAAAAAAATAAATAAATAAATAAATAAACTGGACATTTTAGATTATAACTCCTTTGGTGTCCAATTTGTCCATATCACAGCTCCCAAACAAAGTCTCTTGTTATTGTTACTTTTCTTTCTGTTACTTGTTTGGAAACTTTCCTGAGGAAATTCTGTGGAGTCTGTACTTCCTAAAGTGTGTGGCCTCTGAGATTTCCTTTAATACTGTTTTATAAAGTTCTTGCTATTATTTTTTTAATTTTATTTTTATTTATTTATGTATTTATTTTTTTTTGAGACAGCGCCTCAAGCTGTCCCCCTGGGTAGAGTGCAGTGGCATCACAGCTCACAACAACCTCCAACTCCTGGGTTCTAGCGAGTCTTCTGCCTCAGTTTCCCAAGTAGCTGAGACCACAGGCACCCGCCACAATGCCCAGATATTTTTTGGTTGCAGCCATCATTGTTTGGCAGGCCCAGGCTGGATTCGAACCCACCACCTCAGGTGCATGTGGCTGGCACCTTAGCCACTTGAGACACAGGTGCCGAGCCGGTTCTTGCTATTATTTTTAAGCCTAGTATCCTAGGATTCACATCTTAACTGGTATAATTTAGTGGTCTGCCCATGATAATCAGAAGTTCTCCTTAAATGCCTTGCACTGAACTTGCCGTCCTTTCCTAGGGGGACCTGGGTGTGACTGTGCATCTTCCAGTTCAGGCGTCTTACCAGGCAGACTTTCTCGTCTGGTTTGTGCAGGGCTTTCAGGTCAACCACAGTGAGTGCCTTTCACTTTCTCCTTTCTCAGACCTTTCGTAGGCACAGCCCCTCTTAGATATCTGGGAATATGTCAGAGTTTTTCAGTAGTTCCTCTCATTGTGTTGATTCTGATGTTTCTTTTTAAATTCCCAGTCAGACTCATGTTTTCCCCAAAAGATATCATATCCTTAAGTGCCTAAAATGTTAACCAGCAGTTTTCTATTATTTTGATAATAATATCAGGGTAAACTTTTCTGAGCTGAACTCTGGATCAAGTTAAATAGCTAGCACGCTGAGATTTCTTGGGGAGTGCAAATTTGTACAAAATATTGACTGTACACTGGGGATAGTGTTCTTAATAGAGCTCCAAAAATGGTCACATCTCTTCACTGTCTGCAATGCTTTTCTTATTGTGAGGCAAGTGTGTGGCTGGTGGGTGGTAGGATGGAAATCCTGCCCAGCTAGAACACAGAGAACATGCTGGCATGCTATAATATTGTTTCTTGGATAGACGATTTTCATTTCATCTGTGGCCTTCCTTCATTTCCAGAGTTCAGAAAGGGGCTGTATAACTGCTTTGTTGTATTGTTGTTTTACAGGAAATTGAGTTAATAAGTATCCCCTTACTGTTTTTGAACTTTTTTCTCCAATGTAAATTCTTCGGATTCCAAATCTGTCTCTCATACCATGAATACATATATAATCCCTGGGCTTGTGATTCTGTTTATTTTTTCTCTTAGTCATTTTCCTCAGGAACATATGCTGAATATATGTAAAGTTTTATAGAATAATATAAAAAAATTAAAAAGACCACAGTACACCAATTATCACTATATATTATATGTATTGCAACATCACTAGGTACCATGTAAATATGTACTATTTCAATTTAAAATTAAAAAAGGATAAAACATAATTTTTAACCTACTTCCAGAGAATTACTTTCACAGAGAGTCCTTCAGTTCTATTCTGAAGGTTATAAGTTTAATGGAAACAAAGTGAAAAGAAATCAATAAATGAAAGAAAACTATTTGGCAAATCTCTCACAGAAAACTTGATTTGGGAAATCAAATTGCAAGTAACATTTTCTAATATAGGTCTATTTTGTCAGTTCCTGTTTTTATGAAAAAGCCCATCTTAATCTTCAGTCTTCTACATAGTTACTGAACTCTTTATCACTCTGTTAAAGAACTGTACTATTTCTTTCCATGAGGATGAAACACTAGTGATATTACAGCATGATCACCTATGAATCAGTTATTCATTCATTCATTTTCTGTTTTTTTTAATTAAATCATAGCTGTGTACATTAATGCAATCATGGAGTACAATGTGCTGGTTTTACAAACAATTTGAAGTGCTTTCATCAAACTTTAACAAATACTTACAGAGCAAAGCGCTTGGGCCCACATTAAGCATGCCTTTTCATTCTGAGGTGTTCCTGAGGCTTTCACACCTGGAGCCTTTCTAACACTGAAGGGATGGTCCCTTTCTCCCCACAATCCATCAGCACCTAGAGATAGGGAGCAACTTCCCTGTGAGGGTGCTGTCTTCCATTTGCAAACTAATCCGTGTTCTACACCTCAACAATTTCCTTTCTTCTGTCCCTTACTTTCTCACCCTAGGGTACCATCCACCTGCTTTAATTACCCCAGGATCATGTATTAGACAATTAGGGACAGCCCCAACTTGCCAGAGCACAAGAAAACTATTCAAACTAGTCAATACTAAACCTACTTACCCAGCCTCACTCATTTCTTTATATAGAAACCACAATAAAGACTCATATGCACAGTTTCCCCCTCCCTCGGCCTCCCAACCCACGCTCCTCTATGGGGCCCCCCTAGTACAGTATGCACCCTTTTCTTGGGAACTGTGAGTAACAAACTATTTTTTCAAGGATTGTGTGATCTGTTGGCTTCACTATACCTGCATAATGAAGCTACATTTTAAAACAGGGCTTTACATTTTGGGGAGTTTAATAACCTGATTTCCCAACCTCAGAATCATTGTAATAGGATGAGATGATAACCAACATATAACCCCTGAAATTTTGAAGTTTATACAAATGTAAGGGGTTAATACTGTGGAGCTCCTGTACTCCCTGGTTTTCCTGGTGCACCAGACTTAAAGTCCTGGTATTTATTACCTTGCAGCGGAATCACTTTGTCTCTAGAACAAACAACAATCCACCCTCAACACCCACATTCTATTAAAGCACAAATAGTAAACATCTTCATGCTGTTACTTTCATGAAAATAGGAAAGAAGTTACAGGCAGTATCAACCTCAAAGAGCGACTGTTCCCAGGAGATCTAACCTGTATAATTTTTAGATAAAACACATTTTAAAGGTGAAATTAATATGTATGTAGAAATAACAACTCTTCTTTTGCTAACCTTTCTTAACGTTTTCCACAATGTATTTAATGTTGCTCTTAAATGTACAATAGTCTGAATCTACTATTCTCAAAGACTTCTTTGAAAAAAGTGAAGATGATAAAGAATTTCAAAGCTCTGGCCTTGAAGGAAGCAGTGAAATTTACTGATGTTCAAGTTTCTACTTCCTCTATGGAGATGTAAGGTGCCTGAAGGCAGGGTGTGCTCTCGGCCTTGACTGTTGCAATCTTGGCACAGAGTGCTAAGTCAGTAATGTGTTTGTTTTTCAGTGTCAGAAGGAAAAAGGACAATTTCACAAAATATATTCCTCCCAATTGATGTTAAAGAATTGTCAGTCTCTGAACAAAACTGAAATCATGCCATAATTTTCAAAAGAAACATAGAAGGACCCAGGAAGTATCAAAATACCTTTTCTTGGTTTTGGACAGTGACCTAGAATCACGTATTGACACACACACAAAAATTAATACTTCACCTATCAATTCAACATTTTCCCTGTACTAAAAGAATACTTGAAAGGTATAAAAATACCATTTATGTTTAATGACTTTATTAAAGACCCCCAATTCTAGGTTGTCATACACTTTGGAGGAGAGTTAGAAATATCTGTACTTAAGGATATGGAGGAGTTCATAAGGCACTCCTGCACTAGACTAAATAAGTATTATGTACTAAATATCTAGCCCTTAAAAATATTATTTTTGTCTTTCAAAACTGTTATGTGGATATTATTGACCTCATTTAATAATTGCAATTCAGAAAGATTTACTAACTTGTATAAAATTAAGAGCTTATAAGCATCAGAAGTGGCATTCAAAATGTTTGTCATGTTCTAGTTCTCCAAATAACCTTTCAATAAGATGACAAGACATTCATCCTCAATATTTATAATATGTATTGTAGAGCATGTTTCATGTCAAAGTAGTGCCACGTGAAGTCACATGAATATGCCTGATCCTACATTTAATGGAGAAGAAACAGATATATTTCAAGAATAATTTAAATTAGTTTCTATTTTATTCATACTCAACAAGTCAAAGTGGCATATATATTTCCAATTTAGGGAAAATATTTCCCTCTTAATAAAATGAATGAGCAAGTGTGACAATATGAAGACCTAATATATAAAGAAAGTAACACAAGTCTGTTTTTGTTGAAGTGAGCAAAGGTATTGGATTCAAAAGCAACTACCTAACCTCCTCTCCCCAAAGAAAAAGATTGAGAGAGGTGAGGTCTGTGGTCCTAGATGCTGCATTTAAATAGTCTGTACTTCATACACATCTGGAATCTTCCTTTTACTCTCAACTGTAAAACTTATAACCAGATATCACCAATTATTTTATTCTTAGAAAAAAAACCCTATTTAAAGCTAAAGTTAGTACTCTGTGAGTTGAGGTTTCTTAAGCAAAGGATAGTTCTGAAATTCTCTGCAGGGAAATTTTTAGTAAGGATTTTTTAATCTATTATTTAAGAGAGTTTCTCAGAATTTAAGATACTGCATTAATATTTATCATGTGCAACTAACAAATTTGTCCTTCTTTAGATAAGAAAAAGCTATACCAGTAATTCTTCAGGATATATGATTTCTTATTTGTATGCATTAGTAGCCAAATGATATATTCATATTTTGTCTTACAAAGTTAAACACTTGGTTAACTTATCACTCTAAACATTAGTAAATTAACAATAGTTATTATGAGAATTAATTGCATCAGATTCTTAAAATTAACCAAATTAACTAAGAGCATCCCTTACTAATTTTGTAATCATAAGAAGGTTAAAACTCTCTGTGCATCAGTTTCCTAATGTGTAAAGTCTGTGCTGATTAAATGAGTTATTCTAAAAAATACGCTTTGAAGAGCATCTGGCATAACTGAACACAATTATTATTACTTTCTGATATTGAGCAGACATAATTCTAAACTACCGTAGCAAGGAGGACCAAAAAGTGCAGAATCTTTAATTTTAATCATCTTAATAATTTCCTTTTAAAACTAATAGATTGGAAACAAACTAAGAAAGTAAATTTGATCAGGAGGACTTGAGGGAAAGGGAAATAAAGAGGAGGGTCAGTAAATAAATAATACGACAGAGCATAAATATTACCCACATTCTTATTTGAGTAATGATTGACAGCTTGCAACATTTCTTCCTTCAATATTGCATAAATGAACCTTTGTGGATTTTGAAATATTGGCAACAAATAAAAAAAATATTCAGATAAGTTATTCCAGACTAATAGCGGAAACAACGGCCATGAGAAGAATTTGTTCTCACACCAGGAACATAAAGACACAAAGCGGCCCAAACCTCCAGGTGCTGTGCTTAGGCTAAAGCTCAGACTACAGACCTCCTTCCTTCAGGATGCGTGTAGGAGAACGTGCCAAATTATATTTTCATGCTCTTTAGGTCCAGAGGAAAGTACTCCTAGTCTACTCAAAGAATTTCTAAGGAACAGTACTTATATTCCCATTCCTATACTGGGCACAGTAAGAACATTAAACTCCACAAATACCTAATATTTAATTTAAAATTCACAAAAGCATGGCAGCTAAAATGAAGTTATACATTTTAAGTGGGATCAATTAGCTGTATAAAAATCAATCCCTGGTCCACAAGCATGCAAGTGATATGGCATCAGTGTGCAGAGAACTTCAGAAATGATGCTCAGGTAGCTTAGCAACTTTTCAAAGGGACAGTCAACATCCTTACAAATAGCTATGGGGCACACCAGTTGTGATTTAAAAAAAAAAAATCTGACAAGTAAATAATAAGATGACTGAGAAATTGGTTCTCTGTAAGACTGAGGCTGGGTACTGGTTTGTGGCCTGTTAGAAAGCTTCCTCTATATTTGCACGGCTCCCCATGGCATTACCATCTGAGTGCCACCTCCTCCCAGATTTCCCCTCCCTGCCAACCTCTCCCCACTGCTCTGTGGAAAAACTGTCTTCTATGAAACTGGTCTCTCATGCCAAAAATGTTGGGGACCACTGCTGGAAAAGACAAAATGGGACTGGAGAATAAAAATTGAAATTATTCAAAAATTACTCAGGACTACTACTCACAGGTTGTGAAGAAATGTCATGGTGCCTCTTTAATACATTGATTTAGTTTTGTGACTATGGACAAGCATCTAATGGCCAACAGGAGCAACATACAGCATGCATTAAGTAATGCATCTGTATAAATCTTAGCATAATCATTTTAAAATCTTATGAGAAATCTAATTTACTTGTTCTAACAAATAAGCAATATAACAAAACAGGTGGTTGACACATAATTTGATTTACCGAGGCAAGCTGTAGGCCTAATTAAATCAGCTAGCATTCTCTGGCAGTATCCACTGGGAGAGTGATGGGATTTTTCTGCGATCCCTCCATCCACCCAGCTATCCATCCGTTCATCCTTTCACTTGTCCATCGACAATCCATGTGTAAGTCCACCTACGACATCCCTGATGATTACAAAAATAACCTCACAATGATAAACTTTACATAATAAAGATTCAGTTACTAGACACATCATGACTAATAACTAAAGATAACAATTATCAGGTCTCTGCCCACACACTGCACTGGGAAACATGCACACAGCAGCTCATCGACTCTTTCAGCGTACTTTGTAGGCAGGGTCTAAGACTGGCTCAATTTTTTATAGGAGGCTGTTGCAAGGAGCAGCTGGTGACGGTTGTGAGGTCACTGAGGGGGTGGGAAGGAGAGAACCCACTCCTGCAATCACCACTCTGGAGCTGCTACTCTTAATCACCGGGCAGACCTACCTATGGAAAAATACAATTCTCTATCAAATCTTCGGATCTCTTCCTCTAAATTTCTTCCCAGGAAAGTTGGGACTCCTCCCAGGAACCCCTATCCCCAGCTTGCTGTGACTCCTCTCTGCAACCCCACGGAAGCCCTTATCAATCAGCCATCAGTCACGACCAGAGAATTGTCATATACAGTGCAAGGTTCTTACTTTTCTTGCCTTTTAAACTTTGTCTAGCCAACTCTAAGTATGTTGAATCTCAAATCCTGCTAATTGAATTTCCTCTCTAGGGAATGAGTGTCCCTAGGAGCGAAGGAAACAGCCAGGGTGCGCCCAGAGCTGGAGATGTCCCACGGTCCCACGTCCTGCGCTGTCGCAGGCTCAGCTGTGGCCGAACAGAGAAAAACGCGAGCGCTCACAGAGGCAGAACTCTGAGAGGCAGGAAGAGGACGGAATCCGGCTAAGGACCCCCGACACGAGGAGCAGTAGAGAAGTGGGGCGTCAGACACCCCCACACAACGGAGGAAGGACGCCAGGCTGAACCTTTCCTGCTCGCTGCGGCAGGGCAGACCAGCGAGGGCCGTGGTACCTGCAGATGGAATGGAGTCCCGCCACACCACGAAAGCTGGGGAAAGCCTGAACAGGGGACTCATCAGAACCCTGTGGCACTAAGTGGCCCTTGAGGTGCTCGCCTTCCCCAGCTTGGGAATCTGACCCCACTGAGAGACACCATTGATGAGGAACCCCAGCAGCGCCAACTTCCAGGAAAGAATGTCCTCCACCCAGGAACGCGGCACTGTGAGGATACACCCACATGAGCGGCCGTGCCCCGGGGACAGCCACCTGGGGGTGTTTCTCATCATCTGAACTCCTCTCACGGGGCTGATTCTGTAGTGGGTGGACTTGCTCTTCAGTTCTATTGGACCGGGGCTTCCTTTCCCTGATTAGTGCTCCAGGGAAGTTGGCTGGGGCAGCTGTTTCTGTCCCCTCCAGTGGCCCCAGCAGAGACCAGTGGATAAAAATTCAGACCAGCCTGCACCACATAGGCTTAGAAATAGAACTAACACAGCCAGACAGTCAGGCCAAGATTTATGTTGTAAACTAAACTAGGTGAAGACCTGCTTAAAAAAAAGAAAAAATAAAATAAAAAGTCCTGAAGTAGTACCCAGGGTCTATGTGTGCATCCTCCAGACACAATAAAGGCAGTGTACAGTGAAAAATTGTGTATCATCCTGAGAAGCAAGAAAATCACAGCTTGAAAGATAAAAAGCATTCTTCCAACACCAACAACTAGAGGAATCACATATTGCAATTACCTGGCAAGAACTGTAAAGCAATCATCATAAAAGATGCTTTGATAAGCAATTTCAAATGCTCCTGAGTCTCTGGCCATACCTCCCTGAACACCCAGATCTGGTCTGATCAAAGGCTCTTGAACAAATGAAAACATATACAATGTCAACAATTATTAAAAGTTACAAAAAATATATGTTATAGAAATGAAAAGCAAAATAATGGAAATAAATACAACAAACTGGATGGACATGGTTTTAGTGTGGAGATGACAGGGGCAGAGAGCCAGCTAGAGGACAGGCTCCGGAAGTTAATCTAAACAGCAGAGAAAAAAGTACTGAAGACACAGTGAGTCCAGCCTCACGGACCCAAGAAACACAAACAAATCAAATTAATTCTATAGCATGGAGTTTTATGTCTGAATTTCAAATATTTATCATATAATGCCTGAAATGAGTATATATATATCAACATCTACATGCTACTTCAAAAATAATGCCATCAGGTAAACATAATTCTGTCCTTATATGTATATAATATCATGCCAACATTTAAATCAGCATTTGAAATGCATTATTTTATTCCTAAATTTAAATTCTTCTTTGAAGTTAAATAAAGTAAAATGTTTTTAGTTCACAATCTTAATAGAAAATGACAATAATTTTTGCTAGTTTCCAGGAAGATTTTTCTAAAGCATCAGTTTTCACATTTTTAATCCTTATGGAATATTTTGAGTTTACTTTTAATAAATATGCATTTGAATGTTATTTAACAAACAAGTATTGTATTGAAATATATAATTAAATAATAATTATGAAACATAGTTATAAGTATTTTCATTTTGCAGCAGTACTGTGGACTATGTCATTTTATTGAAATAATATCTACTCTTTTTCTTTATAAGATGAAAAACAGGAAATTTTAAGATGTCTTTAGGATGAATACATTTAATTATGTGACAAGTTTACATGAAAATATATAACCAAATATTAAATATTATCCATTTTCTTTAACTTGGAAGAAATTGCTGCATTTTACAAAATAAAATAATATTTTATTTTTAATTATGTGACACTTACCATAGTACATATATACAGGCTGCTCATAAAGTCCATGTGTGATTTTAAATAGTTGACTGTTTAAATTGCACACGATTTTACAGACATCCTGTATGCTCTACGCTCACGTTGCTTCCTAGCTTTGAATATAAATTTTTTTTTCTTGTCTTAATGCGTGCTTTAATCATTATTCCTAACAGTATCAAGAAAAATATTTTAGACTTTTTCTACATTATATCATTCCAAGTATTAGTACAAAAAAGAATATAAAAAATGTAGTGTATGATCTTTTCTGGGTTTTTGGTATATTTTTATGTTGCTAAAAACAAAGGACACAAGTATAATTCACTCTGGTTGGACATGGGAGTCTCACACACATAGTCCCTTTCTGCAGTGCAACAATGTCCCCAGACAGCAATTTTGTCCTTCCCTCTGCTTCCTTTGTAAGGAGTTAGGTTCATTCTAGTCGTGGTTCCCCTTTTAGTTCTAAGCAGCCTTGGGGCTAGTTGGTGCTGCTTCTGCTTAGAAGGATAGAGGATTTCTTCTGGAAGTTACTTGAGATGACTAAGGAAGTTTGTTTCTCCAAAGGCCTCAGAGGTCTCTACATAGAAATAATTGGAATAGGTCAGGTCCCAGGCCAGACACTGCAAGAGCAAATACCGGATGGGATGTAAAGTCCCAGCAATTTGTCCCTTCTGCAGGGAAGATCCAGTCGCTGTCTGCAAAAGCAAATTGGCAGAGAGGGGTGGAGGAGTTCAGAAAAGGAAGGAAGTGGTGCTGGGGGAGCAGACACAGTGGCGGCCACTGAGCTGCAATGATACAGATCCTCTATCCTGAAAGCAACTTAATCCCTGGAACCATGGCTTGCTATGGTCTCCTTTCCCCTCCTGAAATTTGAGAAACCACAAGTTTTGTTACAAATGTTTAAAGTGACTGTTTCCCAAACTTACTAGGAATTCCAGAATAAACATCTTTTGGAAATTATTGATCCCCAATTTATGTGAAATGACTTGGCCAAATGTAGATTGAAAATCCACAGGGCAAAAGAGAGAATAGAAGTTCAAGTTGCTATATTTTCATTCTTACAATCACTTGAGGGAGTTGTGCTAACGCTTGTGTACACTGTCACATCCACCCTTCAGAAAACATTAACAGTCGTTTCATATCATTCCCACAGAGGACTGCAAATTCAGGACACTGAATAAAACCCTGTCATTCCATGGACATAACATTTTTCTGTTCTCAATCTATGTGCTGCTCACTGCTACCATAATGTGTACCCTTTTTCAAATCTTGAAGATTAAAATAAAAGTCCTAACACAATTTGGGGTTCTTGGCAAAGTCTTTTTAACTAGAACAATAACCACAGGCCAACCACAAATGCAATTTGCCTCTCCTGGGCTATTCTGGATGGAGCCCAGACTTGGAGAACAGCATGGAGACACCAGGAAGCATTACTCCTCTCTCCCTGAGAAGGCCAAGTGAGCAAGCAATTTCCATTTGGGCGTTTTCCAGAAAGAAAATGACCAAATCAGGTTTGTTCCCCCTGGAGTCATTAACACAATGTTTTTATACATAAAACCACAGATCCTCTTAGAGAAAAACACAAAGTAAGTATCAAAAAATTCCAACCAAAAATATCTATCTTCTAAACAGAGTTTTCTTCTAAGCAATTCTTTAGGGAAAAAGTAAATTTCACACTATAACATTGCTTTTTAATTAAAGTAAGATGAAAAAATCTTTCCATAAATATGTCAACAGTTAAAATATGTTGTTTTATTCTTGAATTTAAATGTATCTTTTAAATTAAATATAAAACTCTTTTAGTTTAAGAACATAATAAAAAATGACAATTGTTGGTGTTTCCATGAATATTTTACTAAGGTTTCTGATTTTCATACAGGAACACTGTAATTATTTGAGGGTAAAAAGCATGGACACTTAATCCTCACTTCTGTTTTACCTAATAAGAAGAAATAATTTTCTTGCCTCTTATTTTCAACAAAGATAAAATGCTATTACCTTTTATTATAACAGTTCTGTTGAGATAATTCATATTTCATTAAATTCACATTATGCAGCTCAGCAGTTTTTCGTATCCATGGAGTTGTATAACCATCACCACAATCTGATTCCAGAACATTTTAATCATTAAAAAGAAAACCCTGTACTCAATGTTTATCAGTCCAGTCTCCCAGCCCAACATCCCTGCACAGCCATTAATCTGCATTCTGTTGCGGTATCCTGCCTCACGTAAAGGAGATTATATCCTGTGGGGCCTGAGCGACTCACTTCTTTCCCCCAGGGTGACGGGCGACGGGTCTGTCCCCTTGTGACGGACCGGGCGGCCCGCCCACTGCTGCGGTGTGACATCCCAGCCTCTGGCTCCTGCAGTTTCTCTCTGCATCTGCTGATGGACGTTGGTTCGCTCCATACCTTTTGGTTATTTTAAACTATGGTGTTATGGACATTTTTGTACAAGTTTTTGTGTGAGTAAAGGTTCTAATTTCTCTCGGACTTGTCTGCAGTAGTGGAGTCACTGAGTCGTGTGGTAACTTATTTTGTTATTACACAATGTTCAGTTCTACCCAATTTGAAGGAAGTGTTGCATGTAATCTTTTAAATAACTTTAGAATTTAAACCTGAAAAAGGCTTACAGTGAAGAAACAGAAAAACTGAGAAACTTTCCCAATATAGTTTTAAATTTCTTTCCAAAACAAAGGGGAAATTATACTAAGATATTAAAATTGCATTTATGAGTTTTTACTGTCAAACTTAAATGACTGTTCATATTCTAAAATATTTCATGGTTATTATTGAAAAATACTTCAATCACCTTTCAGAGAAATAGTCCCTATTAACTTTTTCTTCTTCTTTTTTCTTTCACAATTTGAAATGTTAACTGAGTGTACTCTAGTTACATTTATTGACATTTCTGGCTGTTTTTACTTTACCTCACTCCTCAAAAACTGGATTTTCTTACTAATACTGTTCCAAAGCGACACAAATGTATAAACAGTGCATGGGTCTGTGTGTGCATAGAGTACTTAAAGATAGTTACAACAGACACCCGCGGAAACCCTTTAGTAATATGTACACCCGTATCTTCAGGAAGGTCACAATGTGGCTGGGGGGAAAAAGAAAAGAAAAAAACATGAGGTAGATTATCCTGATGGGTAAATAGAACTGCCACGTGGTCATGTAACTTGAGGGGGGAGAAAGCATTTGAAGTTGGGCCTTTTAAAAAATACCAACTTTAGGACAAGTCACCTTTCCACAGCTACTGACTCAGACTCATCACTTTCGTTTGTCTCTGTGTTTTCTCAGCGTTTCCAGAGAAACTGTTCTGTGATAGGACTTTCAAATAGCATATGTCACAATATGGCAAGTGTGTAACAGGCCTGGTGAGATGCCAGGTGCAGCTGGAAACAGCACTGGCCTCAGAGGCCCAGGCCCCTCCCAGCAGACCCCTGGCTTCATTGCCTCATCGCCGCTGGCAAGCACTTACTTTTTCTTAGTGTTCTTATCTACAGAACATTGTTCAGTTCCCTGCCTTCTTCTCAAGGAAGTTTGGATAAATCAAATAAACTGATACTTGTGAAATTGCTTTATAAAACATACTTTTTGCTGCAAACTGCTCCACCTTCAGTGGCCAAACGGTTGCTGGGAGTGCGATGTCAGGGAGGATAACTTTGTTTGTTTAAGGAGATTGGGTGAAACTATTCCACTATATCTGAACTTACAGATCTGAAAGAACCAGAGCCGAGAGACACTCAGCAGCCTGCTACTTCCCAGCGCTCAAAGGGAAGTCGTTGCTGCGTTTCGACAAGCACTAATCAAATTACAGAGGTTTAGCACAGTGAGAGAACTTACACTTTGAGTTGACAATTGTCTGCATGATGAGGTGCAGGCCTTGCACGTGACAGGACGCCCGCCTTATCTGTGCAGAGGGGTTGCCTAAAATCCACAAAACGCTGTGAGCGTGTTGGTGCCTCAGTAGTAACCTGAGTTAGAAGTTTCCATTCTGTTAGATAACAAGGGTCCTCGCCTTCCCCAAACTCTAGCCCGGCTCTTCTGGGCCCTCATTTTGACTAGATTTGAACAAACACTGATATATCTCTCACAGCTCCAGGACACACCCTAGGCCGACCCTACCCCTCTTCAGTGCCTGCCTATGAAAGTCCAAGGCTGCCCAAAGAGTCTGCGCTTTGTACCACCAGCCCCTGGAGGAGCAGAGGGGCAGACGGGCAAGGAGTGATGCTGAGTGCAGATGGCCGGGGGGTGGGGGGCCTGCGGCCCAGCCTCTGTGGGGTGTTGGGAGGGCAGCCTGACTTCAGTGAGCACCAGTTAGCAAACCCAGATGGGCTTTGTAGGGGCCAAACTCCTTCCCACTTCCTGTAATTTTTTGCTTCTACTATTCTACTTAGCCCCTCACCCCTACCGGCACCCCCATTCTCCCCTTGAATCACCCACCTCTGCACACATCAGGGTTGAGCTCAGTTCACGCTGAACACTCTTAACTCCTATGATGGTATATGATTAATTAAAATCTGCCCTTGCCACTTTAACTGGTGTCCTGCTTTGTTTATCTTTGCAATAAATTTTCTGCAAAGAAAATAGAAGGAAAACAGAAGGCAAAGGAAAAGTTTTGAGAACAGAATCTCTTGGCTCTGACCATGCTCTGATCCTTTCAGATCCTCAAGTTCAGACACAGTGAAATAGTTTCACTCAGTCTCCTAAAATAAACAAAGTTTTCCACCCCTGACATGAAGGATAACCTCTTGCCCAAATCTATAGGAGACCAACAAGAACGGAAGGAAATACGATAAATAACTAGCAGGAAGCATTTATCTCTGATGTGTTTGCAAGGCACAAACATATTTCTCATACGTTTACATGACATTGAGGGGCACAAAAGAATAAAAGCTTGAGTTACAGGAGCCAAGGAGAATATTTGACATTGCTCATGAGAAGCAATGTGGATCCCTGTGGACCAGGCTGTACACTGAAGTTTGTTTCTTTTTACAAAATTGTCAAACTCCAGACACCACCATTGCTATGTGGGGGTTGAAAGAGGCACAGAGAAAGAGTCAGGCATGCAAAACAAAAGCAGAACATGAGAAAAAGAACACCCTTTCCAGAGCACCAGGGGGAGCAGGTGTGTGCAGAGCGCACATGGGCGCTCCAGAGGCTGGGATTTAAAACTCACAACAGTAGAAACTAATAGATTTTTTAGAAATATGGTTGATGACACTTGTGTTTAAATTTGAACTATAATAATGTCAATGGTGGGGAGGAAAGGACACCAGAGACATTTTTGCTATGGGCATTAAAAGCCCAGATATAAGCAATTAATCATTTCAACATGACAACAGGAGGAGGAAACCGAAGCATATCATGTAACATGAAATGTGAAAAGGCAACATCTTGGCTAGCTTGGCCCAGGACTGGTTGTAATGGTCAGCACTAAATGAAAAAAAGAAACGTCAGATGAGTGAACAGACGTTGTCTTAGCCCTACCAAACTGTGCTATCATTTCTCTTGGGATAAGGAATGATTAGAAGTTAATACAAGCTAAGATTAATCTATTCAACCACATTTATTAAACCAGGAACATATCAAAGCCCCAGGGATACAGCAGGGAATAAATAGGGGGAAATTCATCTTCGTTCTGTTGGATTGTGCATGCTAGTGGGGGCAAGCATATTTTAAGCAAATAAAAGTAAGCAAAATATTTAGTGTAGTTAGTACGCCAGTTAGCAACAAGTACCTGGAGGAAAGTCAAGTGGAAGGTAGGAACAGGCAACACTGATTTGGCTGGAAAGTGAAGCACTGGTCTCAGCAAGACATCTGAGAATGCTTGGCCTGGCCCTGAAGGTGACATTGGAGCTGGCCAGGAGAGAACAAGAAAGAGTCAGGCAGACAACCCAGGAGAGTGTTCCAGCCCAGGCCTGGCAGGTGCAAAGGGTCCCACGTGGCTCTATGCAATATTCAGAACAAGTGGGGATGAGTGGTCAGACTCATCACAGGCCATTGAGACAACTACAGCTTTAGGAGAGTGAGATGGAAAGTCACTGAGAGGCAGTAATCAGACTTGAATTGGCTTTATTTTAACATGATCACTTGGTTTTGTGCCAAGAATAGACTGAAGGAGGGATGGCGATGGCAGAGGCAATGCAGCACTCTGCCTCAGGTTAGAAGGCTGCAGCGATGGCCCAGGCAGGAGACAGCGCTGGGCTGGATGAGACTGCAGCAGAGAGGCAGAGAAGAGGCAGATTCGGATGTATTTTGCGAGAAGAGCTACTATCTTAATGGAGAAATGTAGAGGGAAGGAGAAGAAAGACTTTTGACCTCACAAATGTGAAAATGTGCACAGTGAAGAAAATTGTAAAGGGATAGGTCTGAGAGTAAATGTCACGAATTAAATTTGGACACGTTAATTTTAATATTTTTGGACATCCAAGGACCTATGTTGGGCCACGTGCATAGTTATCATCATGTGACACTGTTTTGATCACTGATGGACGTGCACAGCCACGGTCTTGTAAGATCACGGCACAGCACACTCCTCAGGGGGTGGTGGTGGTGCTGGTGCAAATGTGCCTGCTCCAGAGCTGACTAGGATTCCAGCATGTGTTAACTACGTAATACACGATAACAATACTACATGGCCATGGTACTGGTTTATATATTTATCATACTGCACTTTGTATGATTATTTTAGAGTATACTTCTGCTATTCATATAAAAATAAAGTAAACTGTAAAGCAGCCTCAGGCAGGTCCTTCAGGAGGTGCCCTCAGAGATGACAGCTCCATGTGTCACTGCACTGGGAACCGGCCTTTGGGAGAGATGTGGAAATGGAATCCAGTGATGGAGAGGATCCTGACTTCATGTAGGTTGAAGCTAACGACTGTGTCTGTGTCATTTTCAACCAAAAGCCTTAAATAGTGAAAACATTTAAAAGTATTATAAAACTTTATATTAAGGATATAAAGAAAAAAATTCTGTATGGTTGTATAATGTTTGTGTTTTAAGCTAAGTGTTATTTTATTTCAACTCTACTCTTTAGAAGAATCAAAAAGGTAAAAAATAATTTACATGCTTATAAAGTAAATTCAGTAAGCTAAGATTAATCTCTCATTGAAAAAAGGAAATATCTTTATGAAATCAGTGCCGCTTAAGAGTCCAGTGTGAGCAAAGTGCACTGCAGTTCCCAGCAGTGCCCTTGGCCTTCACATCTACTCACCACCACCCATGGCCTTGCCCAGAGCAACTCTCCGTCCCACAAGCTGCACTCACAGTAAATGTTCTACACAAGTGTAACATTTCTTATCATTTACACTGTATTTTTACTGAACCTTTATTATGTTTAGATATGCAGATGCTCACCCTCATGTCATGGGTTCCTACATTATTCAGGTCAGTAACACACCACATGGCCTAGGTGTGTGGTGGGCTGCATCATCTAGGTTTGTCTGTTGCCTGCCCTCACTGCTGTCCACATGACAAAACCCACTGACAATGCATTCATCAAAATATGTCCCTGTTATTAAGCAACATAAGAACATACATGAATGTGGGCTTCAAGTGGGAAGTCTTAATTGACTATACAAATTTTAGAATAAGCATAATTTTTGAAAGCATGAGGCTAAATGAAATAATGGATCTCTGAGGATTATGTCCTCCGACATTATAACAATCTCAAGATCAAAGTGCTAAGAATAAAATAATACTGTCACCAAAATGAAAAAAAAGTAAGAAAAAGTCACTAGAAAGACTGACAGACAAGCAGCATACAGTTTTGTTTTGTTTTTTTCTGGAAGTCAAGTTTATATATAGGTATGTTGAGAAAGGAAAAACTGTATTAAAATTGCAATACTCGACATATACCAATAGCACTTGTTATTTTGTATATCTGTTATAATTGTAGAAGTCATGCACGACGTGAGCATTACAGTTTTAATACAGTATTTTCCTGTCTTAAAATACGCATCCGTTTTGTGGCACCCTCTGTATTTCTGGAATAAAGCAGTGATTAATCTTGACAAATACGCTAATCATCAACCGACTCTCACTAAGGTGAATACAAAGAATTGGTTACTGTTTTGTCAGCATAAAGCTCAGCGGTGACCTTGAAGAATTTGAGTGATAGAGTGAGGGATAAATATGACTTGAAGGGAATCAGAGAAATAGCACAGGGGGAAGGAAATGGGGACACGAGGTAGATGAGAGCAGAGAAATAGGTGGCAGTTACAGACCGTCCTTTTTCAGCATTTTTTTTTTTTTTGGATGGAAAAAAACAACAAAATATTTTTAAACTTATGGGAATAATGGATTAAGGCAGGGTAAAGGCTACCCACGAAAGGGGAGGACTTCTGGAGACTGCTGCCCGTGAATGGACCAAAGGGAAGGAGGAGGAATGCGGGAGTGGATGGTGCGGCTGCAGACAGACCTGGGACAGGTAGAGACAGACAGACAATTACATTAAAATAAGACGTAGCAGTCTCACTCCACAGCATGGATTTAGACAGAGCACAGCTCCATAGATGCACATAGTTGCCCAGTTAAAGCAGATCTAATTTAAAATGTGTATTTTCAAAGGACAAAATAGGTAAGAGGTTCACAGAAGGCTCCCATTAAAAATCTAGTTGTATCTAGGCTGTCACTCTTTGCACCTACATTGGATAAAATAAGTACATTAAATACAATTCTTCCAGGATGGCCACAGTCTAGAAAGTCTGTAATACAGGCTTCTATCTGCAAATTTAGGTTACAAAGCAAGAAACTCTCATATGTCCCTGCTAATATGAAGGTCCCAGATATTAAAAATTCAAGGTCTGTGAAATGATAGTTGCCAGGACAATAAACTTTCTGATGGTACTAAGTAGTGAAAAGCATTGGAAGCCAATCTAGATAATTGTCAGATAATCTAAAGACTTTTTAATAAGCATTATGAATGTCATTTGGTCATTTCTTCTTTTTTTTTAATGTCTAGCATTTTAAAAAGAACCTTTAGAAAGTGTATTCTATACTTTAATCTTGTCCTTATTTCCAAGCTATACAGTGACAAAATAATTCTCTTTAAAATGCAATATAAGGCTCTTAGATGAAATTAGAACTGAAGGAAGAAGAGAAGGCAAGGACCTGGAGAATGAAGTGCTCTTCCTTTAAAGAATGTTTCAACAAACATTGTGGAGAAAAATAAAGATATACTGCCCTGCTAAAAATAAAAACATACCACCCTGTTCTAACTTTTTCATCTTGATACATGTATCCAAGGTTAAGGAGAAGACCATGCTTATTTCCGTGTTTAATACTGTAGGTAGTTTGTCAATGGTCTAGTCTTATCCCTTAGAAAAGTTACACTGCCCTGAAACAAATAAAGCAGTTGTTATAGAATATTAACTATATCCTTCCATTTTATTTAGTATTATGTATAAATGTGAAGAAATGGAAGAATGAGAAAGTTTTTTGAAATGACAAAAACGAGGGAAATTGAAAAAACAGAAATGCTGCCTTAAACATTAAAGTGAATAACATACTTCCTAGTTTTCAGTAACTCTTAATTTCCAAAGTCTTTTCCTTTTCCCTTAAAATTTAGACTTGACACATTTCCTTCTAGTTCTTCTCTTTAGCCGTCAGCATGAAGTTATGGATCCACTAAAACATAGCCAAATTTCATGTTTCATGGTGTGGGCATTTAGGCCTGAAAAAAATGAAAACTTTAGGGCATAAAAGTTTCTTGATTAATTTGAATACATGGTATTTGAGTAACAGAGATTTCTGGGGCTGTTCTGGACAGGCAGAGAGTGTTGCCTGAGCATAACGCCGGGAGCCGGAGCCATCAGGCCCTGGAGGAGGTGATCCTTTCAAAGGTGACTTTTCATCTATCTTTACTGAATGTGGATTCGGATATCTACTATGTCAATATTGCAAACACTTTGCTGCAATATTTTTCTTTTACACTAACCTGGGACTTTGTGTGTGGGAACTCAGATGAATAAATCTATTTTGTCTGCCAGGTTCTGAAAAAACTCTGAACAGCTAGATGGTATTGGGAAAATAATTCAACAACTGCACACATTGACTTCCAGATTCAGCCGGGCTCTCAGCTCCACCTACCTGTCCTTCTGGGTCAAAAATCTCCAGTCCTCCTTAACAGATAAGAATGGAGACCAATTTCTCCACTCGCCTCAAATGTATAACTGTGTGGCTATCCAATTTATTTTCACCAAATAAATTTATTTTCAAGTTTTCTTAAAAAAATCCATTTTAAAATAAGATTATCAACATTTATCTAAAATCTAACAAAATTCTTATAGCTGCATCCGTCCTTTCCTTTTTAAAAAATTTTCTGCTTCGCATCATATTGAGTGGCTTTGTCCATCTTAAAGGTGAACTCCATCAGAGTTTAGGATCTTATTTACTCCAGAGTTCTTAAAACCTCTTCCAATTGAATATTTCTTCTTCTCTTATATCATAAATCTTCATTTCAATTAGTCTTGCTTAGTCTCTGGACATTCCTATCTTAAAACAAATCCAAGTTCAAATCATCTGATCATTGGACCTCAATATTCTTTTTTGTTTCTTTGTCTTTCATAGTGAAATATTTTTTTAAATTTTATTTCAAAACATTATTGGGTATGAACATTTTATTCAAATAAATTTCTTTTGTACCATTTGAGTCAAAGCTGTAAGTGTGCCCAGTGAGCACACCCTGTGAGGTGTGAATTTACTTATTTAAACTACGAAGTGATTTGATGAAGCTATTTCTGCATTTTCTCTAGCACTTACATTCTATAATTCTCTAGCACTTACACTCTATAAGACCCATGAGAGTGTTTAGGAAATAAAGTATCCTTTATTACAGTTTAAGATCTGGGATGATTCTAAATGGAATGTAAAAGGAGACCTTGTTATCTTTGATGCCCTACCTTCAGGCTACCCACTAGTCTAGTCAGGATCTGATCTTCCTTCCTTTCCCACCATCTTTCATCTCATTACATCATGATGTTCCTTGGGCTCAGAGAAAAAAAAAAAAATGAGCAGCAGTATTCAGAAGTGAGGAAATTAGATTACATAAATTTAAATAGTTATTTTCAGTTATGGAAAAATATTTCAGTAGGTCATCCCAATTCAATTTGGAAGATTATACCCAATATCATTTAGATAATAAGAAAGACAGGTTTAATTTTTTTCATGTGTCAATTATGCTAAGACAAAGCATATTTTACTATAGAAAATATTTTATGTATGTATATCCATATGCTTGTACATATACATACACATTCATAAAAATTTCATACCACTGAAAGAGGTAAGATTTAATAAATAATAGACTGTATAATGGATGTCCTAAAGAACCAGGACCTTATCTGTTAATAGGTAAAAAGTAGAAAGGGATATAATTGGTAGGAAGTTTTCTCATGTTTACATGGGTAAGAATTTTTTATTTTTTTCAGACAAGGTCTCATTCTGTTGCCCAGGCTAGACTGCTGTGGAATCTTAGTTCACAGCAACCTCAAATGCTTGGGTTCAAGCAATCCTTTTGCCTCAGCTCCCCCAGTAGCTAAGACTACAGGTGCCTGCCACCATGCCCAGCAAGTTTTTCTAGTTTTAATAGAGATAGGGTCTCCTTTTTGCTCAGTCTGGTCTGGAACTCCTGAGCTCAAGCAATCCACCTAGGATTACAGTCATGAGCCACCGCACCTGACTTCCTGGGTAAGAATTTAAAGGTCTTCTCTAAAGGAATGTGATGGCTCATCTAATGTTCCCTGCATTAAAGAACCAATACCACTCTATCTTCAACACAGAGGCCAGGGAAGTCTGATTCCCACTGTAAGTGTGAAAAAGTCCTCATGTGTCATTCTCCTTGATCTTCTTAAAGACATACTAATTTAAGATGTGTGGATATATATATAAAAGCTTACACACAACAATTACGTTTTCTTCACAAAGGAAGGTTTTCAAAACATGTAAATATTAACTATATATTATTCAGCAGAAATAATACTCTACTTTTCAATTTTCCAATGTCTACATGTATTTAAGTCCTAGCTAAGAAAATGAGTGAATGCAAAATTTTAAATACCACTTGGTTGAATTTAAGGAAAGCTGATTGTAGTATTTTTGTATTTTCTTTATTAAAAATACATTTTAAATCTTGTACCTTGAATTATGTCTTTAAATTAATGTTCGAAGTAATACATAAAACCTAATTGTTCTCAAGAGATCCATTACTAAATGAAACTCACTTTTGTCCCTACAGGGATGGTAAAATATTTTAATCAGGAAAATGAAAACACACTACTTAGAATTCCACATTTCTGCTGATGGGAAGCACTATCGTGAAAGGTAATTTCAGTTTATTCCAGCTCTACCATTTATCAGTGGCGATGTCTGGTTAACAAAGTGTCTGAATCTCTCTGTGTGTGCTTAAAACTTTAACCCAAATAATCTGAAAGTTCAAATCAGGTGTTATGCAAATCTATGTAGAAAATCCTATAGAAAATAATAGTTTTCAAACTATATTTGAAATAGAAAATTTCTCCCAAATTAAAAATAAATACGGTAAGCCTAATATCCACAATTAAGTTCTAATACGAAAAAATTACAGGACGGCAGCGTGTGTGTGTCTGACCTGCCGAAATCGAGAGCAGGTCACCAGAGTCCTTGCTCATCTTCAGCCCTTACCTCTCCCACCCACACACCCTCATCTGTTCTACGTTTCTGAAAACTCTTTATATTCTTACATTCCTAGTCTGAAAGCTACTACAATAATGTAATTCGTAAGTTATCTTTCCATGTGGAAATCTACACTATGTGTTTATGAGAACACAGGCCCTCTGGGTGAGAGTTTCCAGTGTATCTGATTTCTGTCTTGGCCCTAGAATGCAGGTTGTGAGGAAGGAGAGGGGAGAGAAAATTGAGAGAATTCTCCTCTAGTACATTATTTATTTTTAACAGCTTAAATGAGATAGAAATTGCAGAAAATTCTATTTGCTGATTTAAATGTTATAATTCATTGCCTTTCACTATTTATAGAGTTGTGCATCACCACTGTCTGCACATTTCATCATGTCAAAGTAACACAGTGCCCACCAGCAGCAACGTCCCCTCCTTTCCACCCGAGTCCACATACCGCACCCCTGATCCACTTTCTCTCTCTGTGAATTTGCCTATTCTGGAGATTGCCTATAAATGGAATCACAAAGTAGGTGTGCTTTTGTAACTGGATCATTTCACTTACCCATTGTTTTCAAGGTCCATTCACTAACATAGCGAGTCTCATCACTTTCTTCTTTTTACTGTTGAATATTCTGCCATTATAGGGATGGACCACAGTTTGTTTATCCCTTTATTGGGTGATGGATACCTGAGTCCTTTCCACCCTTTGGCTGTAATGAATAACGCTTCTATAAACATCCATGTACAAATTTTTCTCCTGGGTATGTCGTCCCTGGAGTAGAATTCCTGGTTATGTGGTTAGTGGTTTCACATTCTGAGGAACTGTCAGATTGTTTCAATCCCACCGGCAGTGAGGGCTGTGCTTTCTCATGTTCATCAACCCTTGTCATCACTTTTCTTTTTGAGCACACCCATCCTAGTGGGCGTGAAGTGGCATCTAAGTCTTCATTTACAGCTATCCACTTATACAGCATACCTGCATCTGAGGAGCCTATTCAGGGTCTGTCCTTTTTAATTGGATCATCATTGTATTATTATTGGGTTGTATGAGTTGTTTGTCTGTTCTGTATACAAGCCCATTTTCAGATAAATAATGTCAACACTTTTCCAGAAATTATAGATTCTCTTTTCATTTTATAAATGATGTCACTTGAAGAACAAGAGACTTTCATTTCATGACGTCCCATTTATCCACCTTTTCTTTTGCTGCTTGAGCTTCTTTGCTGTATCTCAGAAGGCTTCATGTAACCCCCAACCATGAAGACTTTCTCCTTTATTTTCTTCTGTGGTATTATAGTTATCATGTGTTGTGTGCAGGAGTCAAACTTCATTATTTTGCCTGTGTCCTAGCACTGTCTGTTCACAATATGCTTCTTTCCGCATTCAAATGTCTATGCACAAATCAAAAATAAATCGACTACAAGTATAATTGTTTATGAACTCTCAATTTTCTTCTGCTCCTCTATGTGACTGCTGTTATGCCAATGCCACGTCATCTTGGTTATTGTACCTTTGTAATGAGTCATGAAAAATCAGGCATTATAAGGCTTCAAAACTTGTGCTTCATTTTCAAGATTATTTTGGCAATTCTGGAGTCCTTGAATTTCATATAAATTTTCAGATCACCCTATTAACTTCTGCAAAAATATATATAAATAACCAAGCTGGATTTCACTAAAGATCGCATAGAACCTGGAAAAATCCGGAAGTTTTGTCACTGTAACAATATTAAGTCATATAATCCATAAGTACAAGATGCTGGTATATTATTGTAGGTTTTCTTCAATTTCTTTTAACAACTCATTTCAGTTCCGTGTGTTACACCCTTTCTGTTGATGTTGAAATTGCTCTCTTAATTTCATTTTCAGATTGTTTATTGTAGTACATAGAAATATAATGGCTTTTTACATATTGATCTACTAACATGAAATTTGCTGAATTCATTCATTAGCTCTAATAATCTTTTAGTACATTCATTGTAATTTTCTATACACAGGATCATTCCATTTGCATCAGACAGAGCAGCATTTTTCCCTTTCATTCCTTTTCTTTACCTTTCAATTCATCTCCCTGGAACTTAGTTGATGACAAGTGGAGAGACTTTACATCCTCATTTTCTTCCTATCTTAGGGTGAGACATTCTCTTTTTCCCAATTAAGTTATGTTAGCTCTGAGTTTTTCATAGATGTCCTTTATTAACTTGAGGAAATTCACTTTTGTTCTTGATTTTTTTAAGTGCTTTTGTCATGAAGTGCTGTTGACACTTCTCATATGCTCTTTCTGTGTATACTGCTATGATTATGCAGTTTTGTCTGTTATTCTGTCCATATGGTGCATTACTTTGATTTTCAAATATTAAACCTGCCTTACATTCATAAGATGAATTCTACATGTTGATGATGTATAACCCTTTTTATTAGTTGCTGGCTTTGGCTTATTAGTATTTAACTGATGCTATTGGAGTCTGCAGGTTTCTTTCTTGGGTTGTTCTTGCCTGGTTTTTGCTGTCAGGGTAACACTGGCCTCAAAGAATCTATTGGGAACTGTTCCATCCTCTTATGTTTTAGAAAGATTTTGTTAAAAATTATTGTAATTTTCATTATAGATTTAGTAGAATTTGCAAGCATAGTAAATTGTAATAAATCATTTGATGTATTGTGTCTTCATTTCCATTCATCTCAGAATACTCCATATGAAGCACGCTCCTTACTCATACATTGGTTATTCTCTAAAGATCTGTATATCTTTTTGATATTTTGTTCTGTGTTCTTCAGAGTGCATAGTCTCTGTGAAAGCACTTTCCCTTTCCTTCCTTGATTCCTTCTGCTCAAATCCACTGACGCACACAAGTGGTATATTATTTTCATTTCGATTATTAATTGTACTTTTCTACTCCAGAATTCCCACTGGGTGCTTTTTAAGCTACCTTTATCTATTGGTTTATATTGCCTATTTATTAGGACATGGTCCTTCTATACTCCTTTACGTTGTGCACTATTCATATTAGTGTTTGAACACATTAATAATAGTTGCTTTGAAGTCTTCTGCTAGGTCTGACATCTGACAATTACTGTTACCTGTTTTTCTTTTCCTATGTATGGATAACACTTCCTGGTTTTATGTATGTGTCTTAATTTTTTTTGTTGTTACAAATTCAACAAAACATTGTTTTTGATAATATACTATAATAACTCCAGATACCAATTTCTACTCACATTACCCCAGAGATTCTTGTTCTTTTTGCATCTGTTTTTTTGCCTAGTTCCTTAGCTGGACTATCTCACTAAGTGAGTCTGTTCCCCAGCCATGTTCGGCCTCCCCCCACATCATGACTGGGAACCTGTGTGCAGTCACCTTAGGGCAAGAGTGGTTTTTCCCTTTCAACTATCTCTTCCCTTGATCACCTTGTGCTCTGTCAAGCTGAGTCTGTTTATATTATAATGAGCTGTTAGACTATAGTAATTTTAGGCTGATTTCTTCCCTATATCTAAAAAAGTCCTGGCCATAAATTTTTCCACAGTCTGATCCAGTTAAACAAGGGCCTCGTTGAAGGAGTATACTCTGAGGACAGATTCCAAGGTTGTGCTGATCCCAGGAAGGCTCCTTTTATCTGTCTCTTTTCTTACTATGTTCCAGTAGTATAATTCCAAGAGATTTTTAATCAATGTTTGTTTACTTATTTGTTTTATAATTTTAATCAGGATGGTTGCTTCATGCTGCCTATGTGGAAATTGTTCTCCTGGCTTATTCTTATTCTTATATATTTTTTATACACATGCTTAAATTTTTATGTATCCCACAATTTTATGTTTGACCCTCTTCTATTTTCTTTTCACTATAGGTTCATTCTCAGCTTCTTTCCTGGGTTCCAATACGACTCCATGACTTGATTATAAATATGTTTTCATGGAAACCAACATGCCATTTAAGATCAATATTCACCAAATGGAATTTTTAATATTTTCCCAAACATAACCTACTTCTTATTTGTTGGATTTTAATCTCAACATCTACTAGAGAGGACTTTTCCTTTCTATTTGCAGTGCCCAGAAGTTTATCAATTAATCTGAGCTTTGCAGAGTATACGCCATACTCACAACTCTGCTCTCACTAAAGCAAGTTAAGAAATTGTAACAGTGACCAGTTTTGCACAATCCCCATGTTTTTCTCGCTGCGATGCCTCCATATTAGCCACAGGTGATTTAATTAAGATCTTACTCAAATTCAGGCCAGTTGTAGGAGAGGGGGTCTTAAAGAGAGCTCAACCATTAAGGGTCTTAAAGAGAAGACTCTTCATTACCTGAAAACCAGAGAATCAATTAAATCTCTTCTTAGGGAAATGGGAATAAATATGTAGAGTACTGCTTAACCCAAGAGATTCAGATTATGATAGCCTTTCTATGGATCTGAATATGTGATTTTTCCATTGCCATGTTAAACACTATACTAATGTCAGAAAATTATGTCTATAGTTCTTACCCATGTAACTTTTGCTTAGAAACATCTTGGAGTGCTTCATAATATAAAATATTATGATAGAACTGATGCCAAAATATTGTTCACTTCAATGAATGTAAATGATCCTAATTCCATTAGTTTTAAAAATCTAGCACTTCTCTAGAGAGTCCATCTCACACAGACCTTTGTTTTAAGAATGCATTATTTGAAGTTTTAATAAGTAGAATTTAATGAATAGAATTTTATGAGTCATGTCATATTTACGAGCACAAATATAGATCTAGATAGGTATCATTATCAATCAGGGAAAGAATGTCAATGACCTGGTTATAGGTAGAAGTTTTGAAAACAATCAAGTGAATTTGATGTCATCTATAAAGAAGGAATATGCCACCGAGAACTCAGGACAAGTGACAAACATCCCTTCTGCTAAATTATTCAAAATAGTAAATTTGATTGTCTTAAAACTTGCATGGCTTTTGTCTACATGTGAGTGTATTTTGACTATATGTACCATATGTCATATAATTATATGAACTATTTTGAGTCATTAATCTCTGAAAGTATAAGTTTTAAAAAAACATTTCTATTTCACTTCTAACTAAAAGTCTAACCTACATTAAAGAAATTCTATGGTAGTTTAATAACATTAATATCCTTTAGTGAATAATAAAAATTGTGACTTCAATGTTATTTATTTATTTTTTTGGCTAGGGCTGAGTTCTAACCTGCCACCTCTGATATATGGGGCTCACGCCCTACTCCTTTGAGCCACAGGCACCACCTGACTTCAATGTTAATTTTAATAGAATAAAAATATTATAGTTGCTTCCACTTTTATAACATATTAAGTGCATTTCAGCCCTCAATTTAGTCCTCTTACATTCTCAACACATTATTATGGAGTTTTACTTCCTAAGGAACCTAACCCTGAGCACCAGAGGTAAAGCTGATTAATTAGAATTCAGTCAGTCAAAAATACCATTCAGACAATTTTCCTTCTGGGAATTGATAAGGCAGAGATGAGAAAATGTACTCCCAACAGGGGAACAAATTGCCTTCCACCACAGACAGTTAAGAGTCTAAGATTACAGAGGCACCGTAGCTTCCATGATACTCCTCCAGCCAAATATTTTTAATGTCATCGCCTGGGGAGTATGCTTTCTCATTAATGAAATCCACTGGGCAGGATACCTTAGAGCCTCACTGTACTTAGCAGGAGATTTCTTCCTGTTACAAATTATCAGTTCTTTAGTTTACTTCCCAGTCTAGGAATGATTTTGTATGTTGTTTCCTTAAAACAAAAATTATAGTAACTGAGGCATATAAACTATACATTTAGGTCTAAAATATTAAGGAAAATGTTAGATCTCAAGTAATTCATTTGATGTTCTTGGAAATAATGTATATTTGATCCCCTTGCAATCTAAGAGAAATACACTGTTTAGAAATAATGGTTACAGCATAAATTATAGTTTTAAATGTTTGTGAATTATTTCAAATCAGATTATTATTTTATCAACTATTTGAAAGATAAAATACCCCAAAAGGAATCTAATAGCAAGTTCAGTAGGAAAAATAATGTAGACAACAACAGGACAGAATTGTGTCTCAGAGTAACAGACTGAATTTGCACATCCTCAAAGTTAAATCTCACCAGGGCCACAGGACAACAGTCCTCCCCTTCATCTGTTGAGTAAAATGAAGCAGAAAGTTCCAAATTTTCAGTAGGGCAATATTATCTGCCTTGCAGAAACGGGGGATGGAGTGAGAGTGCAGGCACTGTGGTCTTTTCTACACCTCAGCACCTGCAAAAGCATCAGCGCAAGAAGAAGGAAGACACGCTCCTAGCAGTCTTGGTGGGTCCTGCTGGCTGCTGTGGCCACAGAGGGCTCACACCAGGCCTTGACAAATAAGTTAGGGGTTAAAAGAGCAAGAACAGTATACACGTTACTGGACATACAGGCACCACAGTGAGTGGTCAGACAGGTTATCTCATTTGGCTGCTTAAGTTTCTTCATCTTATAAATTTCTCTGGTTTTGTTTTGTTTTGGTTTGGTTTGGTTTTTGATTTTTGGCTGGGGCCAGGTTTGAACCCACCACCTCTGGCATATGGAGCCGGCACCCTACTCCTTGAGCCATAGGCGCAAACAAATTTCTCAATAATAAAAGGGAAATGAGATTATTTATCAAGTATTTGGTGATCCAAAAGAGAAATTAAAAGAATTATTTAAATACACATACATAAAATTTATATTCTTTGTATAACATACTTAATTTGATATTTTTTATTAAACTCAGAATAAATTATGTCATATACACAGAGTCATATTAAATGTATGATTTCTTAAAGATCTTTGAATTTGAAAAGTAGAGAAATATTTTATTCTTATTCTAAATCATCTGATGTTTTACTTGATGTATAAACAAAACTATCTCTTAACAAAGATTAATCAGAAGGTTCTTATGTTAATGTTTCCCCTGTTAATTATATTTGATTTTCAATAAAATATTATTATCCATCAAAGACAAGTTGTCAGGCATCAAACTGACTGTATAACTATGCACTGACACTGAGGTTTTACAGTCCTTGAATGACTGCGGATTGAATCCCCTTCTGTCTGCATCATCTCAAAGGTAAGTATGAAAGGAACCTATATTCATAAAGGTTCATTGGTCTGACCTTAGTCAAATATTATAACCTTTGAAACACTACATTGAAAGCATACACATTGTATAATGCTTCATGCTTTTTCAAAGTTAATAACTTTCCAACCCAATTTAATGGAATTACATCAATTTGATTGTATTTCTGCCTCTTATGGTTTAAAGCTAACTTTGAAGTATTCTAACATCTTCTGTGAGTAAATATAGAAAACATGGACATGATGTTCTTAGGCAAATATTCATTTGATTATTTTTCTAAAAATAAAACTAGATATGATTTAAACTAGACTAGATTAACCCTCTAGCTTTTAAAGACAAATACAAACTAAATTAACACTCTTAGCCCTTGTCAAATGCACAAAATTATATATTTATAAATATTCACACGATACATTTTGTCTACATATAGACAAAGTATTTTGCACTATATATTGTGTGTATATATACAGTATTTATAGATTCAAAATTCTTTATATTTCAAAGTTATTCTCCTATTTCCTAAGTTTAAAATAGTACCTAGAAAATACAATGTCTGCCGAAAAATATTTTCTAAAGGAATAAAAGTCACTTGAACCCACAAAATATTTTGAACTCTTCAAAATGAAGGATGCAAATGTCATCTACTTCAACAGCTGCATACCACTGAGACTTGTGGATTTTTATGTAACCATACACATAATAACTGAAAGAAATGATTTATTCATTGTGTACTTCTCCAGAGAATACTTATAGCTTTTCTTATATATGAACAGTGTCTTCAACTTAATTGAAACATAAGATTGATTGGATCAAGACATTTTGAGAACCATACTCATTTTTTTCAAAGACTTTCATGTTTAAAACTAATTTTACATTATCCATTGGGTATTTTAATAAGGATCTGTGGCAAAACATTACTATTACTCATATCCAAAACAAGAGCACTAAAATTAAGTTATTCAAAATATAGTATTTCTTAAATACTTTTATTTCACTACAAAGCCTTTTTAAAAGAAAGTCTACATGTTCTAAAAGCTCAAAGAGAACAATTCTTACTTTAATTCATAACATATTTCTTAATTGAAAGCAAAATAATTTCATACAGCTTTAAAAGTCAGGAAAATATTTCATATACATAAAAATGCACAAAAAATAAACTATAGCATTTCAATTATTTTTGACCACTGCAAAACAATATGATTATTCAATTTAATTTGTTCGTTGTAATAGTATGTGGTGATAAAACAACCATATTATCTTTCCTAAAGTCTAATGTAACATAGTTGGTGGCAAACAAGTGATCATAATACAGAACAGACTAAGGCAGAATATATTGGTCCCTCGCTTTGCCCTGCTCCTATTAATAATGCCCTTACAAACAGTTGTGCAATACAGTAATCCTTATTGTCAGGGAGTCCAGACTCCATCATTTCAATCTAGCCCACCTGCAAGATAAATAAAACGATGCCTTTCAAGGTTTGGCAAAGTAATGGGCAATGTTTGTGAGCCTGAAGACTGATGAGACTTGTGTTATGTTTGCCTTCCTGTTAAGTGACTCCTCTAATTATGAGCTTCCCACAGGGGTTCCTGGTGCAAGTTTGTTTGTTCATCTCTCGCTTTCCTTCCTTGCCTTTGAGCTTTTATTGCTAAGGTTACTTCAAGTATGACTGTCTGCTTTTGTTCTGTGATACTTCCTCTTAACTCACAGGCCTTTCCTTTTCAGATTAGTGCCCTGGCCTTCCAGGAGCTCAATGCCTGTGGTGAGGTATAGGCAAAATGCCTATATGCCTCTGGCCAAAAACCCGTTTGAGAGAGAGCAGTAAAAAGAGTTTGTGCAGGCATACTTGTAAGAAACTGAGGCAGAATCCCATGTGGCCAGGTTGGTTGTGAGCCTAACATGACCAAGGCTTCGGCTGGAATAGCATTTATTGCATTAAGGAATTAAGATTGACTTTATAAGGCCAATAAAAATGGCCTTCGGGAAACTGGCCAGATACCCATCAGTAACCTTTCCTGATCTGTGGTAAGTAATGAAGGTCCCTTGCTGAGGGGTCCAGGAATGGAAATGTGCTTGAGGACCTCACGAGAAGAGGAATTCACCCAATGCATATAGGTACCTAATGGCATAGAACTTGGACTCGTGAAAGGCTTTTGAGAAGTCCAGCCTGAAAATTCCTTATAAAAGTTTGCAGCAAAAAACCCCTGACTTAAGGCCAACACGGAAGCAGAAGTTTGCACACAAATTCCTGTATGCCCAAGAAGTTCTATATGCCTTATTTAAAGATGGAATTAACAGCCTCCAAATGGCAAGGTCAGCAAGGGCAGGTATTCTATCTACCTTGTTCCTCCATAGTCTCAGGCTTCATCAGATAAGAACAAAGAAGTAATGGCTGATAACATGTTCTCCATTAAGTTACCTTAAATTGGGTTATGTTAAAGGGTGTATATTGAGTGGATTATCAGATTACTAGGAGCTAATGACAGGTAGTCACATGATGCTTAAATGGATCAATGAGGTCATTGCTGTATTGTGCACATGTACAAAATTCCCTATATAAACCAACCGCAAATAAAGAAGCTTGCTGTTTTGCCTGAGTGAGCAGATGGTCACCTTTATTTAAAATACAATTTCAATAAGTTTGCTTATTCTCCATGACATGGCTTTTCTGCAAGAACCTTATGGCAACAGTGAGGGTGCTGCTGCCCCCTTGCTGGGCATGTGCTGGGTGCTCCTAATGCCCTGCTTGTCAGAGGTCACTGTCTGTCTGCACAGGGCTCAGAAGGGCACTTGCAGACTGAAGTACTGGGCAGTCATTCTGTTTTTATTGGAGAATCAGTTCTTCTCTAGGAAAAGTTTTTTGTTTCTTTTTCTCAAGCTAGAGTGAAGAAAACATGAATAGAAATCAAAGAGGGTACAGTCTGTGAATGAACCCTTAGCAAAATTAAGTTTAATGTGTCTAAAAGGCTGAAAACTATATTTCCCTAAAGAACGTTTTGTATCACATTTTTAATTTCTCAGGGTAAACTACAAAGCAACATTACTGAAAAGTACCCAAAATTAAATTTTATTTTCACTACATTGTAGTATATTTTATAACACCCAAATATAATTTTTGATTTAAAAATATCCAGGAGGACACGCTGTGTTTGTAAGTCAAGCCTGTTGGACTCCTGAGGCAAACACAGGCAGACAGAATCTGCTGGAGGAGGAGGGGTGAAGAAGGGTGGGCTGTAGGAGCTGGGTGAGAGGCAGAGGGTGGGGTGGGGGAGGGGCCTGAGGTGGGGTGGAGGGTACGGCATGGGGCGGGGCAGGGCCTGGGGTTGGGCAGGGCTGGGGGCAAGGGCCTGGAGCGGGGTGGAGGGTGGGGCAAAGTGGAGGGCAGGCACCGCAGGGGACTGAGGGCAGGAATCCTAGCACTACCATGGATGGGTGTAAAAGCCCGGGTCACACAGGAGAGTCAGGAGAGCAAAGGGACCGTTCCACTACAGCTGTGACCAGCTGAAGTTCAGGGGTACTGAATCAAGCCTATGCATAGGAGCATGAATGCTGGTCCAAACTTTTAATTTCTTCACAATGTCAAGCAGGCAATAATTAAAATAAGAAATGGTATCTAGAGTAAGGTGACCAGACATCCTGCTTTTGGTGGGACAGTCCCGATTTTTAACAATTTGTCCCATGTCCCACAGCATTTTTAAAAAGTCCCTATTTTTGGAAAGAATGCACGACAAGCTAGGGAATGGCAGGAGAATGGGAAGGGAATAGACAGTTTGCGGTTGCCATTTGCCTATTTCGGCAGGATATGAGTTTTATATTATTTTTGTTAATTTTATAATGGTAAACTTTAATAATAACAAATAATTGTTGAGAACTGATTATAAAGAACTGCTTGTCAAAGTTTGCATTGTTGATCAGTTGTTAGAATTTGACCACCATTGTTTGGACTTAATGAATAATGGCATTTTTGGCATTGGCAACAACGAAAACATTTTGTAACTGTCTCTCAGATACACACACATTGTACTGCATGCTAGTGCTAGTTAAACAAGTGATGTTAACAAGTCAGCTATTCAGATAGTTTAGGTAAGTAATTTATTTATTTATTTCATGAATTTAGCAGACAGTACTTGTATTGTTTATATTTTATAGTGGTGGCAAAAAGTCTAGTGCTGGCCTTGAAAGTGACACAACTTACAAAGTATCATTATTAAAAAAATATATTGATAAGGAAAAGGTTAAATTTTGGGCATCAGCAAAAATCACAATAGAGAACAAATGGTTAGAAATATTTCATCATTTTGAAACAAATCATGTTCCATACAATAATGCACTAAAAACTGTGGGATACGCGCTGTCCTTACCAGGAACTAATGCTGCGACTGAATGCATTTTTCCTATGGTAAATAAAGTGTGGACATCAGAAAAATCACAGTTAAGCATTGTGACTTTGAAAGCCATTTTATGTGTGAAATGTAATTTAACAAATTCTTGTGAAAAATTTCATGACCTTTTAAACAATGACAGCAATCTACTAAAAACAATTCACTCAAATGAGAAATATGCCAAAGAATAAAATAATACTATACATAAATTTTTTAATGTATTATATTTGTAAATTGTACTTATATTGAAATTAAAAAATGTATATTACAATACTATTTTTGCATTCTATGAAAATTTTTGTTGCTCCATGTAGACAAAATTTTTAATTAAGACACTCCCCCCCCCTTTCTGGTCAATGGTGTCTGGCTTTACCAATGTTAAAATCTGGTCACCTTAATCTAGAGTGATAAAATTCAAAGAGATGGAAAGGAGAATGGTGGTTGCCAGGGGCAGGGGGGAATGGCGATGGGATTTGTTTAATGGTGCAGAGCGGAGTATTGGAAGATGAAAACGTTCTGGAGATTGGCTGCACACCACTGTGAACATGCTTAATACTGTTGAACTGAGTTTACTTGAATTTCACCACTATTAAAAATAAGAAGCGTACACAGTAGTTATGGCATCAGCCACATACACCAAGGGTGGTGGGTTCAAACCTGACCTGGAATAGATAAAAACAATGACAACTACAGCAAAAAATAGCCTGACCTTGTGGTGGGTGCCTGTAGTCTCAGCTACTTGAGAGGCTGAGGCAAGAGAATCGGTTAAGCCGGAATTTAAGGTTGCTGTGAGCTATGACACAACAGCACTTTACTGAGGGTGACATAGACTCCATCTCAACAACAACAACAACAACAAAATAAATAAATAAAAAGTGATTTAAGATCTGACATGATGTTCATGGTTTAACAGTAAAGGAAAACAAAATTTAGGGTGATTCTCTAGAACATGTAGATGCAAAATACATCTGTCCAAACTGGAGAAAAAGTGAGAAAAGCTCCTGTGATGCGTCTCCCTCCCCTAGGTGAGAAAAGCTCGTGTGACGCGTCTCTCTCCCCTCGCTGACCCTGCACTTTGGACAGACTTAGGGCCTCCTGTTACCCTCCATGGAGAAGTAACTGTTTTCCAACAGCAAGCTTTTTCACCAGGAGAAAATTTGCCCATAGAAATAAAATCAAGATATAGATAACCACATGCATCTGCCTGGCTGTCTCTGTGCAAGCACACCAAGCACACATGCACACGTGCACACGCACACACAGAGCTACAAAGTGCCGCACATATGACCCCCACACCCATAAGCTGTGAAAGGGACGTGCGCAAGTTCCCTGTGCCCGTTGGGATAGTGTGCATGGTGAGAGCCCAGCAGGGTGGCACCTGCTGCACGGAGCCCACCATTTGGAGCAACAGGCTACTGAAGCACCCGCCATGCCACGGCCCAGCCTGGGAGCCCCAGCGAGCCACGTGCAGAGTCCGCAGCCAGGACAACTCAGAGCCAGAGAATGAGGGGACTCTGTGGACATAGGCATGTAGAGGGAGGGGCGGCATATAAAAATGATGTGGACCAAAGGAGACACTGTCGACAGAAACCCAGAATCCTGGTTATGACCCATACAGTTCGGATGTTTGGCCTAAAGTTACTAGAAACTAGGACCACAGTGACTCCATCGTACGGCAGCCAGTCAATCGATCTAAATAAAGGACTATGTCCCTTTTAAATGTATCTATAGTGTTCTTCGTTCATGGCTTGCGATTTTAGGTGCAACATGGGAACAGGAGATAACCTGGCTATCCAAGAGCTTCACACTTGCCCACAGACGTGGCTCGTGGAGACGGGCTGAGATACACAGGGACAGCTTGGGCTCTGTCACCCTTGAGGCTGTGGAGTCACATATCAGCCTGCCTTGGTGTTCACTGATTCGCTGTACAGAACATTTTAGTTAAACTGCAGAATTCATTCACTCTGTCCCAAAAATGTTCACAGAATAAAGCTTTTTGATATACTTAAATGGAGCGGTTTCCAGGTTGCCCAGGGCACTCCTCAGGCGCCAGCCTCGTTCTCTCAGGCTTCCGCTCTATGGCAGAAGAAGGTAACATTTATTCATAAATGTGTTGGTATTTTCTTTTTAACAGTGTGTAGGGACACTGATCTTTGGGATCAGCCAGACCCAGGATTGAATCCTACAGTCACCTAACAACTGGAGGGTATTTGGAATGTTGTTCACAGTCTTAACCCTCAATTTCCTTATTTTTAAAATGAGGATAAACGCCAACTGCAGAACCTTCAGCAGAGGCCACCAGCCTTCGTGTTGGGTGATGGGTTGAAATGCTAGCCAGTGCCTAACTCCACTAACACTCGATACCATGGCTATTCTTTCAATTGTAATTATTACTTTTATTACTATTTCATTCAAATTTAAGTATTGCTAAGGTGTCCTCATACATCTGGTAAAGAACTATGAAGTGAAACAAAAATCTTTACAATAAAGGTACTAATTTTAATTGTATATTTAAGAGAATCAAAACAAGCCCATCTTGTAACAGGTCTTCAAGCCACCACGGGGACCAGGGTCCTGAATGAAGCCCTGGCCTAGCTGGATTCAGCCTCCAAAACAGCAGAACACTTCCCTGTCATGTTCTGTAAGTGCTCCAGGCCTCTGGACTTCTGCCTTGGAGTGCATTTCTGTTTCCTGC
>NW_003852610.1:1950568-2025263 GCF_000181295.1 Otolemur garnettii | reverse complement strand
TTTCTGTTTCCTGCATTACTTTGTTTTCCTTCCTTCCAGTCCCTGTTAACTCTTTTCTATTCCTCCTCCCCCCCCACTCTTGCCCTCTGTCTCATCCTCTTCTCTCTCCACTCTTTCTAGTACCATTTCTAGTCTACTGTGAGCAATTATTTGTTCCAAATGCCTTTCGTATTCCCGTATCTCATTCCTTCACAAAGAAGAACTTTCAAGAAAAGGACAGCCAGTTACTGGTCTGTCAACAACCACTGCATAAAGTGTCCTATAGGTATTAACAAATGGTCTTCTTAGCACCTTTGAAGTGTGAGGTACTATTACTTCCCACTACAAAAATATGGAAATTAAGGTTCCAGGGAGTTCTGTCCTGGTCACGAAACTCGTAAGCCGCTGTCCAAGGAAGCAAACTTAGGACCATCTAACTCCAAAGCAGTGTTGCTGCCTCTGTGTCTAGAGCTCAGAGGCTGTGTGTGTTGTCTTGCTGTCTAACTTTGCCTTTGAAGTTTATCTTCTGTCTAGACTTGCTGTAAATTCTCTCCTTTCCATCCTTCACCTACAAGAGGTTTTGTAGTGGAAAAGAGTAATGCAAGTTGGAGTGAAAACTTTAAAGAATCCCTGGGTAAAGTTTCAACAACCATGTACCAGAACACACTTCTCAGCATATGAGAGGTTATCTCTTGCCTTCCAAAACCTGTTGAACAGGGAGCACAAACATGAGAGAAGGTAGCTCAGGCACAAGCCAGGACTGCAGCTACAGTCCCAGAGAGGCCCTGACCCTCAGTATCTGGGGATGGAAAGTGCCATGCTCCTCAGACATCAGAGTGAAGCATGCCGGCCCTCAGAGGAGATGATGGTCAGGGGGACAAGTGGTGGCAGAGACAATAGTGATGATGAAAGGAGAGAAGCTCACTGTGCTTTAGGGTATCTGGGTTTTTGTCATCCTTGGAGGAGAGGTAAGTGAACCGTAATGGGATCTTCATGAGCTTCTTTACCTTCAGGGACCTGGGTCCAGATGGATGCCCAGACAGAGTGGACCTGCCTCTTAGCCTCGAAGGCTGCCAATGTACTTATGCTCCATGTCCCTACTGATACAGGACTGGTGGTGCCAAGCAAGACCTGCTGCCTTAGACCTGGCAGTGTTGGTGCAGCTGCAACTGCAGCTGGCAGCGGAACCAGCAGCAGGCTGGAGGGTAGCCAAGGAGGCTCCAGTAGCTGGAGGGGTCAGAGGAGCCAGACAGGCCAGACAACTGCTAGGGAGCACCAGTGCCTTGGTGTCTCCTTCCACGGCAGGAAGGGGAAACCCCACCTTTTCTAGGGCTGGTCAATTTCATGGCCGGTCAGTTTCATGTGAGTTTTCAAGGCCTCAGAGTTCTGGCCCCTACTGCTAAGTGGAAGGCTGGCTGTAACTTTAGAGGACCTATCCCTAAAAGTAAACATTGAGTTTGGCAAAACAACCCCCTGTCTGCATATAGACCCCTGAGGGGAGAGCCTAGAGACTGAGAGGAAGCAAGAGAGCTTCTTCCTTTGTCCCCCACCTGGGTTCTCTCTGCCAGCTTTGGTTTTTGAAGTTTTTGCATTCTTTGTGAAAAAATCCTGTCTTACCACTGATCTATGGTCTGTGGATTCATTCTTCCAATCGCCGAGACCAAGAACTTGAAACACCGGTATCACTACCTAACTTTTCTTTTGAAAAGTTTCTTACAACTACACAAAGTTGTAAAGTTGATTTATAACTATAAAACTTATTAATTCAGCCTATGAATTGAGATCTAATTAGCAAGCAAGGTGGACTGGGTATCAGAAGGTGTGAGTGACCACAGAGGTGCTGTGTAACCTCCCTGTATGTGATAACCCTAGTTTGTCAAAATGTCCTTCCTGGCTTCAAACACAGGATTCTGCACTCAAAGTGAGAATGAAGAAAAGTACAATTCATGCATTTTCTTAATTGCTTTACTTGATTGATTTTTTTTTTTAATTTTGGAAGAAAATAAACTAATTTTGGGGGTAGTGCACACAGTTGAAGAGGGTTCACCATGGTGCGTCCATTTGTATGTAGTGCTGAGTCTACATAGGGCTGCTGAGAGGGTCTACAGCTCACCCTTCCCTCATGTTCTAGAACACCTCTCTCTGCTCTCCACTTTCACCCACCTCCCTCCCAGCTGGTCTCTGCTCTCTTTGAATAGAATGAGCTGGAATGCCTGTGCCTCATTATTAAAACATGGAACCAAAGCCTAAAATACATCCCTTTTACCTCACAATCACTTCCTGACACAAACTGTCAGCTTCTGCCATGTGGTCGCTGAGAGGAGCCCCCCTCATGAGTCCCTGAGCTGCCTGCTGGTGTCTATAGCTCCTTTGTGCACACAGTGGCCAGAAACTGCTTAGAAACCAGGTCAAATATGCCCAGTAATCTTGCTTTAAGCCTGCTGGTGGCATCCTACTGTACTCATAATCTAAGTAAAACTTCTCTCTTGGGCTTTCAAATCCCCTACACAACGAGGACCTGGGACATCCTTCTTCCGGCTACTGTAACCCAGGGTTCATCCCACCCAGGACCCTCAGCTCTGCCGGTTGGCTTTACCTGATTCTCCCAGGGATACCTTCATTCAGTCAATTACATCTCAGTTTGAAATTTACTTCCTCTGAGAAGGCTCCCCTGGACACATTTCAGTTACTCTACTGTTTACATGACATTTAAAAATTCTCTGCAAAACAGTCATGAACACTGTAGTCTGTTTCTCTATTTGCTTATTTCCTGTTCCTCTGACCCTTTCCAACATGGACGGTGGATGCAAGTTTAATGAAAATAGGAAATTCACCTTATTCATCTCTCTCTCTCTCTCTCTCTCTATCTACATATACACACACACACACACACATACATATACATGCAGAAATTGGGTACATATATATTGGGAAAATACATATAAAAATGCAAAAACACAAAAATAAGTGAATGACTATCCAACCCTCCCTGTCTATCAAAGTTGCTTAACTGAAATAATTTTATATAAAAAGCACTTTACAAAAACAAGAAAATCTCTCCTCCTTTTCTGTTTTCCACATAAGTATTCCCACACTGAGCCTGTAAATAAGGACTTACTTTCCTTAAAAAGGTTATAAAATCTAATTAAATTTGCCACTGATTGCAAGGTACATCTGAATGAATCATTGCTCTATAGCAAATTAGGATGTGCACCTTGGAAATTAATAAAGTCCTCAAGAATGGTAGTAGGCCTTCTTTCCAATTCTTTCTGCATGCCAATTTTTTAAATAAAAATAAGAAGAACAGATAACTTAGGGAGCAAATGTAGTTTGTAAAAGGAGCTGTTAATTGAAAAAAGTAAATGAAGCTCACTGCCATGCACTTCAACAACATGAGCAAATATAAATAATTAAAGAGTGAAAAATGCTGAAGTTAATATAACAAATTCTCAACTCCATTAATTTGTCTTAAAGACAAAAAATGTTCAATTATCTATCACACAGCACAGCGTTTACACCTGTAAATATGTTTCAGGTACTGCAGGCACACAGTGAAGTGTTCTGAAACACGATAAATCTTTCTTCATACTGCAAGTAGTAATCCCTTTCTTGTGAGCTGCCCATGATTTATGTACACAGAGAACCTGTCTGCTATGGTTATTGCAGAGCTCTCTTGCAAGGCCTGTGGATGCCAAAAGCATTCAGATCAGCTTCCTAGTCCTCTGATGCTGAAAACAGTGATGAGAAAAACATTCTCAGAGGTGGACAAAGTGTACCAACCCTGGGACTCAATACAGTCATGAGGACCTTGAAGGCAAATGCTGCTGTGTGCTTTGTGGCAATTAATTGAAATCTCATTTAATAGTTTTGGGAAACCTCATTAAATGTTTTTTGTAATGTATCAATGCCATCATCAAGCATGCAAAGGCAAACTGTGTTGGGTATTTTTAATATGAAAGCCCAAGAAATTCCAAAAATCCTTTTATCCAGCCCTATCACAAGTCAGGAAAAATTAAAATAGCTTGCAAATATTACTGAATTATCACTACAGTTGAAGTAACTATTCTAAAGATTCAGTTTGTAGTTATGTATAGTAAGAATCTTCTTTAAATTTTATTCTGCCAAACATGTCTTTAACTGCACAGCCCACCTAAAAGTCCGGGTTTGGAAGAGACATGGTTTAGATCAGTGTTTGTCAAGCTTTTTTATCACACAGCACACACACTTGAACCTATAGTTAAACTTCTATGGCATACTTATGTTGATTTGTTTAACAAGGAGTTAAAGAAAAGATTATACTTACTGTGTTTTGATTTCTTTCAAAAATAATATAATTAATGATCTTTAAAAAATTTTGTGGCACACTTCAGATCCTCTTACTGCACACCTATTGAAAATCACTGGTTGTGATGGACTTGATGATTTGCTGATTGAGAATCACTGCCAACTGTTTTAGCCAACAGGTTTCCCAGGGAACCTTCTTCGGGAATACCCTTCCCAGGATAATGCCCATGGAACATGCCTGACTGTGTGCTTTCCACTGCCTTTTTCTACATTCCTTCTGCACTTAGCATGTCCATTTCAACCAGAAGTGCTGTCATAAGGAGATGCATGTCTACTTTTGTTTCAGCCTGCAGTTCCCTAAACCAAACTGCCCACAAAACTCTTGTATGCTATAACATATATTAACATACACAGAACTGTCCTTTGAGAATATGTTCTGGGAAGCTTTTGGCAATCAAATTTATTATAGATGCAATTTTTTCTGAAGCATCATGCATTATTTTAAGTAGAATCATCAAATTTTATAGCTGAAAGTACTTAACGTGGTCTAGTTCAAAGCCCTTGCTTTACAGTTGAGGAAAGGAACCACAAGGCCATGCAGTTAATAAATCACTGATCTGGCACCTGAAGATTGTGCTCTGCAGATTCCTATGCCAGGGCTCACTCTCTTACGATGCCAAAAGAAAAATCTCTTTTGCACTCATCTTGATAAATGGTTGAAATAGAACAAAAATTGAAATCCAAGGACCTGAAGATATTTTTAACACTTAATAACTATATGTACTTAGGCATATAGCGTTTCCTTCTAGAAAACAGGCATTTTAATCAAATCATATTTCATCTGCCTAACTCATAGAATTGTCAAGAAATCCAAAGAAGCTAGGAGTCCATGGAAAGCACTCTGCATGACGTGAAGCCGGCACGTGGTCCTGCTTCTTCACTCTTCTGCTGGACTTCACTGACCTCCATTTGGAAAAGACCAAAACCCTAAGGTAATTTTTGGTAATTAATTTTATCAGCTGTTACTTTTTCTGGCTTGCTAATACAGTTGTGATCTGTGCTTGGAAGAAAAGACAGATGGATGACTGGTTGTTTTGGAGCTTATATTCATTCATTTGAAAACAGTAGGTTTCCTAGTATTTAAAAAAAAAATGAACAGCTAAAAAAATCTGAATGAATTCAAAGAGAAACAACATTCTCACGTGAGGGAAACTGGAGTTTATAATAAAATGCTAACATAATTTCCTCTAAGATGGTAATGAACATAGCACAAGGAATCTTCTCTTATTTAATTTGAATAAAAACAAATTAGGAGTTTCATAGGCATATTGTTTTGTTTAAATGAAATGGTTAAAAAAATTGTGTCAGAATTATCACTATTGTTTTCCATTTTATTTTCTCCAAATATTCCTTTCTTGATCACTGCATCTCTAATTTTATTATGAAATTCTAAATTAAATTGATTTGATCTTTGCCAAATAGATGGGAAGACTATTCTTTTCTGTACTATTTACTTCTTTTCATATATTTTTATATTTTGCTTATATGATATTTAGTTCTTTAAGATATGTTGGAGCATATTTTATGAAAGCTGAGACTCACCAAATTGAAGTGGTGAATTTTATCTCATTTGGACCAAATCCAGATTCTTTTTATCTGAAGCCAGCTGGGAGTTGAGTCTTTAGAGTCTCCCAGACCCCCGTAGGCTTAAGTTAGCTTTGCTGAGACCTGGCATCGCTCCCTAACCACAGCTGCCAACTCCTTAAGAAAGGAGTCTCTAACGTTGAAAAATAAGCTATTTGCCAGTGTCATAAGCTGTAGCATCTAGGACAACAGAGTGCTGTTCTCCAGAGACCTGTAAATTAAACTACAGAGCTCCTAACTTCTGCTGATCCTCAACTTGGGCAGGCATCTTACAGAATTTTGTATTCCAAGGGAACAAATACTATTTCTCTAATAAAATGCATAAATCACTATTGATTATTTTGGAAGCTGAAGGGTTGACCCAATCCCAATTGCCTAAAACAGCTATATGTGTCCTGAGAGGAGAGTCACGGCTCAGATCAGAAAAAGTCACTAAACGCTAGATGTTGGATGATTCTAAAACAGAGCAACAGGACATGCATGCATTACTGAGAAGCAATGACAGCACAACAGAGGCTGGTGTGTCTCTGATAGAAGGCAGCGTGTGTCAGTGCCTCAGCAGCAGTGGGGGGGGGAGGGCTCAGCACCTCCCCAGCAGTGGGCAGGGCTGGCCTCAGCACCTCCGCAGCAGTGGGTGGAGGCCGGAGTCAGAGCCTCTGCAGCAGTGGGTGTGACCTGGGATTGCTACTTGGAGAGCCCAGTACTCACCAAACAGGCACTGAATACCTTTGCAAGTTAGTGAGATGCTGAGACATTCCTGGAGGTGTCAAATCACTGACAAACTATAGTATGATGTCAAGCAGAATAGAAGTTGCATTCTTCACCCCATTCCTACTCTCTAGTCATCCCAGAATTGGTCTAAATGTTCCCTCAGTCACTATGCATAAGGGCTATCGGATTAAAGTAAACAATGAAACCATGAGACAGTTTTATTTTGTAGGAATTCAACAGTACACCACCCTGGAAAAAACAACAACAACAAAACCTATAACCTTTAATTCAACCACCATAAAGCAGCAGCACTTGGAGGATGACTGAGGAGGGAACAAGAAGAAATAGCTACTTTTCCAATTCTACAAAGCTGGAATTTTCGGTCCTCTATCATTATTTGCTGTTATTTTAAATAACACAGCTCTCTTTTCTTTGACGTGACCCATTCTAAGGAACGTGGATAAAGAATATCATCTGAAAAATCAAGTGAATTAAAATAATGTACTTTCAAGAACTTTTCCTAAGTTCTATAACTCCCCATAAAGTAATTTATGGCATTCTGTGGTTAGTCAAATCCAGGATTTCTCTCAATTAATGCCTGCCTCTGAATTATTACAAACTCATCATCAATTTGAAAGAGGAAATTTAAAAATTAGACAAAGAAAAAATTATTTACCCCCTCATTTACAAGAAAAATAATCAGGATGGAATACTTGAATCCAGTTAAGCAGCACACGTACACATCAGGAGTTCTTCAGGCACCCTGACCTGAGTACACTGCCAGCTAATTTGTCTCTCATCCCGCCTTCACTTCATTTATAGCTATTTCCCAATTAAGATTTCCAAAGCTCTGAGATGTTCTCTCCCTGCCCCATTTGCCCAGATTGTATCCAAACTCCTTTCTTGGCATTAAGCCCCTTCAGTTTTAAATGCAGCCTCGATTTATTCTTCTGCCTCAATACCGTCTTTTGCTTAGAGCAAACATCAATCCAATGTGAAGATCTCTTATTTCCAGTTGGATCCTTGCCTTCCAGTTTTCTGGAATACTGGAACATAGTATATACTACATATAAATAATTGTGATCAAATTGGAAGAAATAAGCATTGTCTCATTTGGTGGGAGGATCTGTCTTCTGTGAGGAAGTCTTCATGATTCTTCCAGATCTAGGTTCAGTATTATCCGCGTTGTGAAGCCACATATGGTCCTCCCAACTCCATACTCTTTCATCTGAATAAGAAGCTACCTGGGCTTGTACTGACCTGGAAACTTTATCAGAAGTTCTTTCAGAGCAAGAGTCACGGCTGGTTCATTTGTTATCCTTATAGTACCTCATCTCAAGATCTGGATCTTTCCATCTGAGATCTTATGAAAATTTAGTGACTAAAAATTGCCACAATATAAACCACTGTGCCAACTTACTGGGGGAAAATATTTTTGGATGTGTTCTTTATTGGTGCCTCTCAAGTCACAAGAAGCAAAAGAAAGTTAAAAAATCTATCCTGAGAGAAAATACAGCATGACTCAGGGAAGGGGGAGGGAGTCCTGAAAGCCTATACGCTAATGTGCTGTGTGATTCGTGAGAGGACAGAGAGATGGCGGGGGGACAAGGAGAACTGAGAGAACACAACACCATCTTCTCTGCTCAAAGTCTTTGCTTCAATACAAAATGGTGTATACACGTATAAATCTATATCAAACAGCTGCCATTTACCCCTTTGTAGAGAGAAAGAGTATTCATGAGGTATGGAGGAAGCATAGCTGGGCTTGGAAGATGAATGGGGCGACTGACACCTTGGAATGCTGCAGGACACATACAGATGGACAGAGACTGAGAAGAGGACATCCTCACTCTCAGATCTACGGATGAGAGCACCCTCACTTCTGGGGACAGGGAGGGAGACACCTGAAGAGAGGTTACTCTGATAATTGTTACCGTAATCTGCAAATGTCAGCAGCAAGATGTAAGAAGATGGACTGTTTGTTAAGAGCTTTCCATTAAATGACAACCCAGTGATTAATTCTGCTTAATGGAACTTTTCACTGCTCTTGTCTCACTTTCAGTGATAATTAACACTTAACAAATCTTGCTACAAATGAAAGTCATATTTCAGAGAAAGGGCTGACCTGAGAACACCTGGCATTGCCATGGCAAAGGTAGATTTAGAAAAGGCTAAAGTATATTCGTTGAATTTATTTCTGCCCATTAACCCATTAGATCTCAAACAAACTCCACACATTATAGTAAATTAACAGAAAGATTTCAAAAATTGATGAAAAGTGAAGATGTTACAGATGAAAAGCTTGTATTACTGTATATATGCAATGAGCAAATTTGTACATCAAAATAAAGTAAAAAAAATACAGAAAACTTCATAGGCTCTTATCTACAAAAGTAGATTTTATAGTCCATGAAACAAGACATAGCAGCCATGCTGCGTGCGACAGACGCCAGAACATGAATGGACTGTAAGCTCCCTGCTCTCTATGTCTTGGTGAATGCACACAACAATTGTTAAAGGGACAGAAACCAAAGCCAGATGCGTTCCACAAGCCCCATTTTCCCTTTAACCATGTGCTTTGGGGCAAGTCATTTAATTGCTACTGTGCATCTGTTTTTTAGTCTGTGAAATAAAGATCAGAAGAGCCCCAGCTGTACGGGACTGTTATGAGGATTATAAAATGCTTACCTGCCGCATACCAGTTGGGTGGGCGGGTCAGGGACTGACCCCTCTGTGGCTTTGCTGTTGTTTGTCTGTTTGTGTGGCAGCTATGGTTCCTCCACTTGTTGCTTTTTTGATTAGACCCTTCCCCGCCTGCCTGGGGCACTGCTGTGTGTCAGCCCTCTCAGATCAGCACTTCCCCACACTTTTCTTACCAGCTGTTGTGAGTTGTGGTTTGTTTTCCAGAAAAAGCCGGTGTTCTATTTTTTTTTTTAAGTACTCTTCATAGTGAAGTCAGTGAGCAGTGTATTTGTGTTTAGTGAGGATCAAAGAATGTATGACTAAAAATATGGAATATCTGATAATTCTGTAAATACATTTATGTCAGGCAAGAATGTCTTTTTCTCATGATACAGACACAGATATGGCAAAGAGGTGATATAATCAGTTGGTAGCTGAGATACAAGAGGAATTGACATTGTCAGATTTTGAAGAAAATGATGAGGACGTTTTTACGAGTTCAGATAGTAAACAAGAGGAACTCGAGAAAGAGAGTGAAGAGGACGAAGAGAAGATAATAAATGGAGAAGAAATGCAGGATGTGGAGGCCGAGAGAAGACCTCTCCTGGTTGCCAAAGTAGAGCAGCCCACAGCTGAGATGACAGCACCATCAGGAGCGACAGGGGACTCACTCCAGCCAAGGGTCGGGGAGACCACACTCCCCCAACACATTAGGAGTGATTGGGAGAGAACGCAAAACTCCATCAGATGCTTTCCAACTATTTATTGATAATGAAAATGTGGATGTAAATTATCAAGTTTACAAGCCAGAAACTACATCTAGTCGAAGAGTTATGGAAGGACATATCCATCCAGAATTCTGGTGATTTCGTAAAAGAAGAAATACTAAGATTAATTGGAATTCTTCTAAATTGGGCGTGTACTGGCAAAACAAAGACAATACCCAAAATCTTTTCAGTGAGAGATTTCCAGTTTACCAGGCTACATTTTCGGAACGCAGAATGTGATCCCTACTGAAATGTCTATGTTTTGATGATGCTGTAACATGTGATTCTTCTACAAACTACTGTTTTGTGGCAGAGCCATTTGCAGGGAAATCAGAGAACCTTCAGAAAAATTACAATAGTGGCTCCAAGTCTGTAAAAAGACTAATTCTGAACTGTCGTTAGATCAGTTTGGAAGAAATATTACCATGGACAGAAAATTTACCTCCATTCTCCTGACTGCTGGTTTGCTTCAAAAGACTGTGAGCACAGTTTGCATAGTTTTCAATGATAAAAGGGATTTGCCTCTGTTTATTTTTTGTTTTGTTGCTTGTGTTTTTGCAGTTGTGGTCATGAGACCAATGTCCACAAGAGTTTTCCCTGGGTCTTCTTCATGCATTTTTTATGGTTTTAGGTCTTACATTTAACTCTGTAATCCATTTCACTCTGTAATCCATCCTGAGTTACTTTTCATAAGAGATGGGGATCTAGTATGACACTTTTCTCCACACCATTTATTGCAAAAGGTGTCCTTTTCCCCAAGTATGTTCTTACCTACTTTGTTAACGATCAGTTGGTTGCAAAAATGTGACTTATTTCTGGATTCCCTACTATGTTCCATTGATCTGTGTGTCATTTTTATCCCAGTACCATGTTGGTGTATTACTTTGGCCTCATAGTGTAATTTGAGGCACTGAGCCTGTAAATTGCTTTCGATGGTATCACCTGTTTAACAATATCAAGTCTGCTGGTCCCAGAGCAGGGGATGTTGTTCCCTTTACTTGTGTCATCTACAGTTGCTTACATCAGTATTTCCTTGTACAGATCTTTCACCTCCTAGGTTAAACACATTCCTAGGGGTTTTTTGGTCTCTTTGTTTTTTGGTGTTTTTTATTTTTCATCTCCTTTATGGGATCGCCCTCTTGTTTTGGTTCTAAGTTTTTTCTACTTGTCTTTTTTATTTTATTAAATAAATGTATTAATTTATATTATTAAGTTTATCTTATTGTTTATTTTCATTTTTAATTTATTTTATTAAATTATTTTATTTTTATTTTCTTTTTTATTTGGTTCTCATAATTTTTTATGCAGAAATGCTACTAATTTCTATATACTGATTTTTTATCCTGAAATTTTGCTGAATTCATGTATTCAAACTAGATTTTTCTGGAGACTTTATGGTCTTCTAGACCTAAGGCCATATAATGGGTTTGATAAGGGACAACTTGACTTCTCCTATTCCATTTGGATGCCTCTTATTTTATTCTTCTGCCTGAGGGCTGAGAGATGCCAGATATATTTTAGAGATGAACATTGCATGCTGAAAATACTGGGAAATAAAACACAGGAAGATGTTCAAAAATTTAACTGCATGGATAAGCACAGGAATGAGAAGGTCTAACATAAAGGTTAAATAACAACAAAAATCAATAAATTTACTCTAATTTTCACATAAACAAAATAACAGAGAGGCTATGAAAGATCTCAGGATGACATTAGAAAAACTCTAAATGAATTGATTAAAAAAAAAAAAACTCTAGGAAAAGAAAGATGAAGGGAGAGAATGAGAACTAAATTTGTAATATGCCAACTTGGTGTGAAATATCTTTAAATTGCAAAGGCTATAGTGGGCCTATCTGTACTATTTTCATAAGAAAATCCCATGTTACCTAAAAACAGTGTCTTTCTGGTGGTGAAATCGACCTTAAGGAATGTGAAGCAGTGTCTGCTCTCTGAGACTTCACCTTTCCATGGAGTTTGCTGCCCTGGCATGTACAGCTGCTTCTCTTAAGCTCCCACTGATAACCTCAATTATTCATATTCTGGATTCATTTTTTTGTTTGTTCAGGTGAATAATCATGAAAATCAGAGTGATATGTTCTTGAGAGGAGAACAAACTGATTAAACAGCACATAACTGAATCCGCAAATACATCCAGGCCCCAATCACTACATACATAGCCAGAATTTCATGGAAAAAGCCATGTAAAGAGTACTATTGGATTCCATCATGGTAACAGTCATTCTCATCACTGTCATCTACTGAATGGCCTGTTCTATAACGAGATTTATTAAAATCCACAGGAGCATTGAATCCTTACTGTTGATTCTATGCGTAGCCTATCCACCATTTACTTAAAGTGAATCTATCACTGCCATACATGTGAACAGAATTTAAAGAAAACAAATATTGCTGATGACAGGTAAATCACTCCTTTTTAATGTGCAGTGCAAATCACTGTCAGAGTGTCACACTGGACTTCATTCCATGAAAAATAGTTTTGGTTCAGTGCTTCCTATTTCGACTAAAACTAAAGATCAGAAATCTCATGTTTTATACTGTTCTATACGCTACTAATGTTATTTGCCTCCATAACTATTGTACAAATATACTCTAATTTATACCAACATCTGCTACTACTCTAGCTGGATAATACTTCAGTACCATAAATGACTATTAATTCTAGAAGAAAAAAATGAACTAAACTTCAAAATGATACTTCTCATAATTCCATCTATCTTGGAGGCAACTAAGATAATTTTTGAGACTTCATTGCATCAGGACATGACTAATGCACACTCATGTCAGTAACTCAGCTGGACGAATTGTAACATGCTGGTTTAAAAGGAAAAAGAACATATAAAACAAAAATGAGAAAAAGGGGAACTTACTATGATTCAATCAATATGCCCCCAAAAAGGCAAAAGTGACAATAACACGCCTATACCAGAGGTGAAAAACAAAAAAGGACCACATGAGTTGTCACGAGGTATTAGTTGGGGTTCTCCACAGAAACAGAGCTAAAGGAGGGTATGCGTGTGTGTATTTATCTCTCTGTCACTCATCTATCCACCATCTGCCTATCCTGAGAGAGAGAGACTGAGACTGACTTTAAGGAATTGTTTCATATGACGTGACAGGGGGAGTCGGCAAGTCTAGAATCCACAGGATGGGGGGCACAGTGGCTCACACCTGTAATACCAGCACTTTGGAAGGCCCAGGTGGGTGGACTGCTTGAGCTCAGGACTTCAAGACCAGTCTAAGTAAGAGCAAGAACCTGTCTCTACTAAAAATAGAACAAAACAGCTGGGCATTGTGACAGGAGCTTATAGTCCCAGCTACTTGGGAGGCTGAGGCTAGAGGATCACTCCAACCCAAGAGTTTGAGGTTGCTGTGAGTTATGATGTCATAGCACTCTACCGAGGGCAACTAGTGATTCTGTCTAAAAACAAACCCACAAAAAACCAAAAATAAATGATAAAAAAAAATCTGCAGGGTGGGCTGACAAGCTGGAGACCCAAGGAAGAGTGGACATAGTCCAAATCCCAAAGCTATTGGCTGGCAAAATTCCCTTCTTCTTGGGCATAGTCAGTTGATTTCCCTTAAAATGTTCAACTAACTGGATGAGGCCCATTTCTATTTGGATAGTAATCCACTTTACTTAAAGTCTACAGATTTTTTTTTTTTTTTTGAGACAGAGCCTCAAGCTATCCCCCTGGGTAGAGTGCTGTGGCATCACAGCTCACAGCAACCTCCAACTCCTGGGCTCAAGCGAATCTCCTGCCTCAGCCTCCCAAGTAGCTGGGACTACAGGCACCCGCCACAATGCCTGGCTATTTTTTAGTTGCAGCCATAATTGTTATTTGGAGGGCCCGAGCTGGGTTTGAACCTGCCACCTTGGGTATATGTAGCCTGCGCTTTAGCCACTTGAGCCACAGGCGTCGAGCCAAGTCTACAGATTTAAATGTTAATCTTATGTAAAAAAAGTAAAGCCTTCACAGAAATAGCTTGAATAATATTTAATCAAAAATCTGGGTACTGTGGCCTACCAAGTTCCCTTGAGTGCCTGCTATGAACAAGGCACTATGACATGCCTATGTGTGTGAAACATACACTTAATTTAACTCATATTGAGTTGAAAATAAGTTCTGGGACTTCAATGGATTTGAAGCCTTTTTTTTTTTCTTCTCATTTCGAGCTTTAGAAATAGGTTTTTAAAAATTGGACATTAGTGGGAAGCCAAAGAAAACTTCTAAGTTGACAAGATTTACAAAGACTCATTTTGTTACATCAGCTACAGAAAACAGAGAAAAAAATGAAGTTTTTATAAGGACTTACTTTTATACAATTTTAGAACTCACTGAAATAAAGGGAGAGCTACTCAAAGAACTGCTGCATGTTTTTGAGCTTACACAGTCATCCAAAGGTGCTATACAAAGACCTGTCGTTTTCAGGAAAGGATCCCCCGCACACACTCTAGTCATAGGGCTCTGAATTCCACCACGCTCCCACCACCCCCACCACTCCCACCCCTGCACCACCCCCACCCCCAGCACTGAAAGGATCCAGGCACAGAGACAGTGCCTGCTCCCTCAGGGAAGTTCCTTCCCTGTGATGTGAAGAAGGAAGGAAGACCAGTGACCCTTGATTTTTTGGAAAATATACTAAATACAAAAGGAGAAATTCTGTTGCATTAAAATAGAAATATAAACCGTGTCCTTACAAACTGTGACTCAGAAAAGATAATAAAATTGTGAAATAGCAGTATCAAAATGAATACTAAAAGCCCAAGACATAAACTAAAACAAAATCAAGCCTTCCAAGATAAGAATTGGGGAAAGTGCCAAAAGGCATTTTCCAACACTAGTCTCTGATCTCCTGTTTATTCGATTCCTGGCAGAGTGTTTGCAGCAAAATGCTCACATCACACATGCTGTGGGCAGATGCCTGGGCTCTTTGCTTCCTGAGGAAGGGAAGACCAAGGAGGTAGCAGTGGTTAAAGATGAAGAGGGTTTCATAATTTCAGGATGAATTCATCATTAATACTTTATCCACTCAACCAGTCATTTATTCTTCTAACTAAGCTATTCAGGTTTCATCTACTAAGACTACAGTTAGGTGCTGTCGTGAAACTGCAAGAAGGTCACTTTGTGGGTTTTGCTTCCCTCCTCTGGCCCGGGCAGCACCCACCCAGGGTTCATAGAAACCTGGCTGTACTGTACCCCTCCAGTAGCCAGGACCCTGTCTGCCTCCCCACCGCAGGCAGACCAGGGAATCTGTCATTAGGACCGAGAGCCACAGAACCAGTGCCACCCACCTCTTCTCCTGCCCCATCTACCCACCTGATCACCAAGCCTTTTCTGTAGTCAGGCTTCCACCCAACAGCTCTCCCTGTCTACCTCTGACCTTGACAGCACCGAATGTCCCCTGACTAGGGCCTGCTAACCTGTGCCGTGGGGAGGGCCAGGAGCAGAGGAGAAGCTGCCAAGTGACTGGCCATCATCAGTGTGTCTTTTCCTGTTATTTTCAATTTCTCTAAATGTCAATTATAAACTATTTTTGTAAAACAACTTGAAACAATTTTTCCTATGTTTTGATGGGCATTTTTTCTACACTTTGGTGAAAAATCAAGGTATGACCAAATGCTGTGTAATCCTAGGATTCCTATAAGGCACTGAATTCCCCTAAGTCTCAGCATCCTAATCCATTGGAAGGAGTAACAGGAGCCCCAGATTCATAAGATAAATGTGACCCCCCTGGAGAAAGCATTTCCACAGGTGGCTGACCCAGCAGATGTTAGCCAGCATTGTTCTCTTTTAGCGGGATCAAACATGTTATAGCATAATCATCTATGGTAGAAAGTCTTATTCTAGGGAATTCCACGAACATATTATCTTTAGAAGTTATGTATTATTCCCACCTCCTACTTTTTATTTACTGGGGCAATGGTTATAAGCATAGGCCTATAACAAATAAAAAGGACAATACTGAAATTTTTGTTCTAGTAAGAACAAGGGTCAGGACACAAGAACAATTGTTAGGGCCAGCACAGTGTCCAGCAGGGACTCTGCCTCCTACAGCCTGGAGTTTCTCATCCACTGTGGGCCCATGGAAGATGCTGGGATACGGATTTCCTATCAGGAGAATGTTTTTGTTTTTGTTTTTTCCTCTTTATTGTTGAAAACACTGGTCAATCATAAATACTATAAAAATGTTAGTAGCATTGCTGCAAACTATTGTGCCTGGAAGAAAACACTGGATAGAAATGTTCTTTAAACAGTTCTGCAGGGGGGAAAAAAAGTCCAGCTCTGCTGGTGAAGTAGAGTCTGCACATAATGGTCTGAGTAACTAAGCTGCACCTACAATAGTCTCTCGGGTGCCAACATTTCCAGTTGTTTTATTCTTGCCCAAGCCAGCATCTAAGATTCTGTAACATGCAGTTCTGGCAAGTAGAAAAACAGTTTTTAGGATAGTATTTTAGTAAAAGCATATTTCCTTAAATATGATAAGTCTCTCTGCTTCTAAGAACACCATTCCTTAAAGGATCACAGCCAAGTGCAGGCCAGGAATCCCTTGCATTTCCTTAGTCTGCGGAAGACTTTTACTACTAATCAAGAGTAAAACTTGGTTTACTGCTACACACCATTATCTCATCATGTCCCAACAAGGCAGGCCTGTCTTTGTTTGTTTTGTTTTGTTTTTTCTCCAGAGGCAAGAAGGTCTTTCTCTTTGTTGCTGTGGCTGGAGTGTAGCGGGGGTGCCATCATGGCTCACAGCAACCTTAAACTCCTGGGCTCAAAGATCCTCCTGCCTCGGCCTCCTGAGCAGCTGGGATTACAGGTGCATATCACCATGCCCAGATAACTTTTAAGATAGTTTTTGTAGAGATGAGGTCTCTCTATGTTGTTTAAGGTAGTCTTGAACTCCTAGCTTGAACTGATCCTCCCTCCTTAGCCTCCTAAAGTGCTATGGGGTTATAGGCATGAGCCACTGCTCCTGGCCCGTTTCTTTAACCAAGAGAAATACAAACCCAGAAAGTCACAGGAGTCTCGAGGAGCAAAATGGAGGAGGAACAAAATGCAGCTCTGTCTAGAGCTTTTTACAGTGTGACTTGGTCTCCCCCACTCACTGATGTGTGGCACATGTGAGCACCTGTTCATTCTGTGTCTGGGTGTAAGTGTATGTTCCTCAAAATAACACATGATGTATTCAATAGAAGCATTTCATGGCTGTAAGATTCTCTGGATGGTAACATATCTAGTCTTTTTAAAGATAATGTAACTTACACTCCAAGAAATAGATGAGATGTTATAAAGCCATATTTCTAATTACTATCAAAGATGCAATCAAAATCTCCATGTTAGCAGTCAAATCAGTATGTCATGCTGTAGTTGGCCTGGAAACACACAATTTAATGTAGCTTCTCTTCATCTGGTTCCTTGCTCATTAATTGCTGTGCTATCTTCACTCCTCAATATGGGTGTAGTTTCCTATACATTCCAAGACATCCAACATGAAATGCCCAGTAGACGTTTGCCATTGGACCAAATCCATACAGATTGAGAGTCAAGAGAACATGACTAGAATCTGTTATGAGATGATACTTGTAAAGAATGTCATGGAAACATTATGTGAATATGAACATGAACTGTTAATGTCTAACATGTTGCATACACACATTCTTTCTGAAGCATCAACTATGGTACTTAAAATTTCAATTATACATAAAGGTTTTTATAAAACAAATCTATTCTCCAAAGAATAGCAATTATAAGATGTAGCTTCCCTGTCCAGCTCACCCGATCTCAGTTCAGATCAGGTGCATCCAGGCTGGTCTTAGAACATGCAGTATGAAGATGGCACAACTCCAACGCCGGACAATTCAGTTTGTGAACTCATCCTAGAAAAAGTGCTACACACCTCATTGCTAAATGTCACAATGGTCACCAGATGGCCGGGGGACCATCTTCAGAGGTGACCACAGTGATATTCACCAGTGATGGACAAAGTACTTTTTCCAGGATGAGTTTGTGAACTTACTTGGCTGACCTCATAAGTCTCAAGCAGATTTTGAAATCAAATTGTTGATGCTAACTAGTTGCAAGACCTCGGGTAATTCACAGGTCCCACTTTTCTTATTTCAAAAGCACAGAATTTGAACTCCAAAGTCTCTCCCACTTTAACCCTAAAGGACTCTAATGGAATTCATTACCACTCGTGGATCAGCAGGTATGCTGTGCAGATGAGGAAAGGTTACTGTTTGTCTTCTAAAAGCCAAGTGTGAATTATTACGTGCTTCCACACCAACACTGAAGCACAAATATACACAGAAGCATTATTCATAATAGTCAAAGAGCAGAGGCAGTCAGAGCACCCACATTATTAAATGGATAAACAGAACGTGGTACCTCCACACAATGAAGTGTGGTTTTGTCGTAAAATGATACGTGGTACTGACACATGCTTCGGCCCACACGGACCTTGGAAACATCATGGGAAAATGCCAGTTGCCAAAAAAGCACATACCGTATGATTCCATTCATATGAAATGCCAAGAATATGCACATCTGTAGCAACAGAAGTGGATTAGTCATGCGTAGGGCTGGGGAGGGGCGGTAGGGGGTGACAGCTGGTATGCTGACTACATCCCTAGAACATTACTGACTCGGTGTCCGCTGGGCATGGCGGCAGGTGCGTGCAGGACCACACGCTCACTGAGGTCAGCCTGCAGACAGGAAGTCTGTGTAGTCTTATTTCTCAGAGATATTTAACTTTTAAAAATAACAGAAAAAAAATAAAAAAAATAAAAATAACAGAAAGGCCTTGTCCTCTTTTTCCCACCCTTCCACGCACTTCATCAGCATGCCCATCTTGGGGCAGCAAGCAGGGAGGAAAAAGCCCTGCACCGTGGGGTAGTTTTCCTCTGAGCATGATTTCCATAAATCAGAAGGTGCCCGTGATGTGACTAAACAGTTTCCAATGGAAATATCAAGAATGCGTCCCACTTATATTTAGTAGTTGAGAAATAATGAAACAGATAAACAAATTCAGAAGAGCTAATTAGATAAACTTCATTTTTATATTGCAAGGGGAATATGTTTTACACATCAACTAACAGATCAAAAGCACACCCCTGGACACACAGACACACGTCTCCAACCACAAAATATTTCAGGCTTTCATTGAAGCTATGTTTGCACTTTTATGAAGGTCATAACCTCTGCTTTGGAAATGCAAATGGAGAAATATTTCTCAAAATAATAAAAATCATCTTTGTACTCCACAGCCAGTAATGATTCACCTGTGCTTGGATGCTGTACTGTTTCCAGCAGATAATTATCTTCATTAGGTTTCATACTAGTGAATTTCCAGAGGAGGACTGACCAGCGGCTGGGCAGTGGAGCTGCAGGGTCGCCTCCTCTTCAGGTGTCCATCTCACTCCCATGGCCACCGTCTCTCCCATCTGTCAGCAGATGTGGCCCCCCGGAGGAGTTAGGCCCACAGTGGGCTGGCGGTGCTGATCTGTGCTTCTGTAGGCCAGGCCTGGTCCTCTCGGCTGTTCTGGACACCTCGAGGTGGCTTTTCTGCCCCCTGCCTTCCTTTCCTGGCCTTCCCATGCATTCACATCCCTGACCTCTTTCTAACACCAAAGAGTTACATCTTGAATCATGGAAGAAGTTCAAGCACTAGACATTAGACAGCAAGGGCCTCTGTAAGAGCAAGATGCCTAAGGCCCACTACCAGGCCCCATGTCACCAGCCCAACGCAGAGCCATGTCCCCTTTCAGACAAGTCTGGAGAGTCCGACGAAAGCAGCAGCCATGGGTGCCATCTGAGTAAGGAACTGGCTCAGACTCACCAACACTCCAATACTCCAGGTTTTATGTTTACCTGCACAACTAGGGTCTTTGCCTTCTGGACAATGTTCTCTTTCCTGTGGGGCTGCCTCACCGTGCATCCTGCTTACGCTGACCACTGGCCCAGAGCTTCGGGCCCCTCTGTACCCTGCACGCATAGCAAAAGGGGAAGCTCTCCAAGGACAAATCCACTGCCAGCCAGGGATACCCCCCCACCCCCCGCAGATTTTTATCACTTACTTATCTTTAATGAGAAACAAATTAATTGACTTACTCTTAACAAGCACTCAGTAGTATTCCTTTGATTTTAAAGGACTTCATGCTCAGAAATGCTATTCACCACAAAAAAGGGCCAAGCTCACGATGTTGCCTTGGGTGCTGCTCTTTTCAGTAACAGACCAAAGCAAAATCTTTCCTGAGCATTAGCGAAGGTGCTGTGAAACCATTGTGGTGGCCCCCACAGCCACGCAGCACTGCACATCGTGAGGGCTCCAATTCACCACTGTCTCCCCAGAGAGGTCAATGCCTTTTCTAGGTTTTTCTCATGCCTATCTACCGCATGGCCAGTAAGCTCCAAGAAGCCCTTGGCCTTGTTTCCTAAGCTCTTGGCAAAAGAATTTTCGAGCCATATATATCATCTCATTTTCCGTGACAGTTCTCTTCTGCTTTCTCTGATTTACATATGATTCTTTTCCATGCTGATTTTGTTTTCTCCAGCTAGATAGAACTCTCCTATGTGTCACATATATCAATTTTTATGTAGGACGTTATGAAAGTTTTGAGACAATGTTATGGCCCCATAATTTCACTTTCAAGAAACACAGTTAATAGTGCCCTTTCTAAGTCTCCGTGCTGGGTGTATGGGTGTGACTGAGAGGGCTTTATGACCCACATGTTTATTTAAAAGGAGTCATTAGTAAAAAGGCTACACAGATTTTAAATTCTGATTTGAAATTTTTTACATGTTGCAGAAAGAAATTTAAATTTTTACATGTATAGTAATTTTAAGTTCTTCAATGGCATAACTTAGGGATTTGAACAAAATACAAGGTATGATGAGTTTAAGAATCTGTGAAGTCAGTTTTACAGCACTGAAGCAAACCCTATAAAAAAATCCTTGGATTGAATATCTAATTTGACAAGGTCTAATCTCTGAGGATAACTGAAGTCTTGAAATTTACTCTGCTGTTGTGTAGAGAGGGTCCAAGTGTGTCTCCTCAGTGCTGTCAGAGTTGATGCAGGTGCTCAGAAATGGGACGCCCAGGCACAGCCAGGCAGGTGGCATGTGGCCCAGGGCGAGTCTGACCTGACACGGCTGTGTCTACACCCACGTGTGCAGGTGGGACCTCAGAAGCGTGAATAAGATCTTAACTTAGACAACCAGTGATTAATTTAGTGTCTCTCTCTCTCTCTCTCTCTCTATATATATATATATATATATACACACATATATGTGTGTGTATAAATAAATTATATATATATACACATAGTTTTTACTATTTCGATTTTCTTATTTCCCCACTTAGCTTCATTTAAGCCAGATACAGAAAGTACAGAAAGATAAAAATTGCTGGTTTTCACTCACATGTGGGATCTAAAGAGGATGAACTCATAGAACCACAGCAGAAAGTTTGCCAGGAGCTGGGCACGTTGGGGGAAGCAAAGGGAATTGGGGGAGGTGAAGGGAATTGGGTCAAAGGGTACGAAATTTCAGTCACAAGAAGGATAAGATAATTTAGTCTTTTAAGGCAGCACAGTCAAAGGCTCTGACTAAAGTCCAATAGCCCGTAACCCAACCCCATAGAACCACACCATTAGAGACAGTTCTGTGACCCTAACCGTGCTCATATGCTCTTGGGAAACAGGTGTGTGGATCGTCCCATTCTCTCAACACAGTGATGCTTTGTAAGTAAGAATAGAAACAGCAAAATCAGCAAAATGCCATTCTCCTGAGCTAATTTTAGTTATGGCTGTCCTATATTTAGTATATATATGCATCTTTTTCTTGTTATGAAATGAATTCTTTAAAAATGCACTATTAACTTCAGTTGTTATTTTTCTGTATGTTCTTCTATTTCACTGCTCTTGTACTTTGTCTAAAGTAGTTTTGAGCAGTGGGAGTCGGCACAGCCATGTGTGGGAGGGCGAGTGTGTCATGACTTGTGTGTACCCCCTTTCACCACGGCAAGGTGCGCAGTAAGCTGGATATTAAGTCTCCTGCCATTGAAGCAGTGGGTGGCTTGGGCCCTACTGGAAGAGAATATCACTTCACTGCATGAATGCCGTCTAGTGAGTTCACTTCAGGTTTACAATTCTTTTAGCACATCTTTTCACACATCTTTTAGATGAAAAGTGATGTGTCCAATCAGTACACACACAATAGATTCAGGAGATAATCAATATACATGGAGATATATTACACAAAACCTTTGATCTCAGAAGGAAACAAATTATTCCCAGTATTTTGGCTAAGGATATTCTGGCTCCTGACATACATGGATTATGAACCTTTAATACACAAAAATACAGAATATACCTAATAAAAAAATGGTGCCAAGCCTAATTCTTCTTTTTATGTTTATGGAAATATTTCAATATTTTTTGTAGTTATTTATAACACCACCAGTCAGAGATGCCAGTTATACGACAATATACTTTTAGCATATGTAGATCTTATATAACTAAAAATATTGTAGTTTCTGATTTCTTTGGAGCAAAACAATAAGACATATATTACTTAAAATAATATTATAGACCAATAAATCAATACGATTTTGTCCTTTTATGGAAATAGAACATATTGTTATTGGAAAAGTTTTGACATGCTATGCTAGAAACTTCTAATAATAAACGTAAGCTTTGGAGTCATTCCTGGGCTCAACATTTCATGGGAGGTAAGAGTTATTGACTTAACCAAGGGATTTGTCATGTAAAATTTCAATTTACCATGACAATTTAGAAATAGAAAATTGGATTTGAACAACAAATGAAAGACAGAAAGGAGAAGAGAAAATACACGTCCCAGTTAATTCAAGTTTTGCTTTTGACTTCATATTTCTCTGTGAAAAAAATTAATACAAATTAAGAAAATATAACCCAATCACTTTTATAATTAGCTTTAACTTATTGTACTTAGTAGATTTTATAGCCCAACATCGATTCTATTAATGAGAGCTGCTGGTGCCTTTTATATTTGATACATTGTTACCAATCAAGTGCACGGACCATTTAGCTATTTGATATCTCTCTGAATGCATTCTTCTAATTAAATCACTACACATTTTGACAACATTCACTGAAGTTTTATTTACTAGTCATATGGGATTCTCTCTGTGGTAGAATTTCCTTTGAAAAGGTACCACATGCCTACAAATCTTTCTATGCAAATCATTCTTATAACCTTACTAATCATATATTCTACATCTATAATTTGTTTATAATAGAAATAATAACAGATGATTTTAATCATCAACATTTTCACCGATAAAATACAGGAAAAAAATATATCTTGAGACCTGTATTCCATCTTTTGGTTTCTAGTCACAGAGAATTTTTTACTGCAGATCTAACAGACGTACTTGTAAAATAAGGGCAGGATGGGAAAAGCCGCAAGTTGTACTTACCACCCAAAATTATTTCCGAAGTTGCTTACCCAGAGCTGAAATACTCTTTTAATCAGAGATATGATTTCCAATAAATAAACTGGCTTTGTTTTTTGTGCAGAGGCAGTGTTTTCCTTCACTCTACGGCAACCCGAGCTCAGCAATAACAACATCAACAACTGCATGGCCATAAACTTTTCAAGGCAATTTCCAGCATCTAAAGTAATTTAATTCTCATCATACCCTGGTGAGAGAACAGAATAGATATCGCCTATATTTCCTTTGTATTTTATGCCATTAAAAGTAAGAAAAAACAATTTGATCTCTATGATCGTGGTTTAAAATATTTACTGTCTGTGTTGGGCACTTTCTATTGGATCCTTTATGTGCCCCTCCCCCAACCCTGTCTACAGGCAGCACCACAGGCACCCTGGCCTGGATGATTGTATCCAGAGACTCTGGTAACCTCCAGATTCCAGGGTGACCTGGCCACATAGGCAGCATCCACAGAGGACAGGTGGGAGAGGAGAGGAGCATAAAGACGGGGCCTTTGTTCTCTGGGTCCCACCGGGGTCCTCTCAGACTCTCTGGGTCCTTGAGGAGCAGGTCCAGTGGACTGTCTGCTGTCTCCGTGAACTCATGAGGTTGGTGGTACACCAGCTAGTGGCACCTGTGAGGGTAAATCCCTGCATCTGATGTGACCTTTGCTTCCTATTGAGACCCTGACTGACACAGTCTCTTTTGCTGATTTCTCTTACTCTATCCTCCCTCATTCCTAGACTTTAATCTTGTTGACACCCTTGGTAGTCTCCTTCATTCTAATAGATATAAATCTCATCTATACCCTAATAAGTTCTAAATGTATATATATTCAACTCAGACTCCTTGGAGCCCTGGATGCATGTATCTACCTGTTGACTGACATGTCTGCAGGCCATAAACATCTTCATTCATCTACATGGACATACCTCATACTGAACACCTCATTTCTACCACCCAAAACTTGTTCTTACCCAAGTTATCTCCATTCCAATAAACCAGACCCACCCAACTAGTTTGCCCAGTTAAACACCTGGAAAATTGTTTTGGTTCATTTTTCATGATCACCCATCAAATCAAATCTATCAACACGTACTCTATATTTGATTCTAGTAACATGTTCCACCTCTATCTAAATATGTATGTCATGGGTCCAGTCCATGCTATCTTGATGTGTGCCATCAATGGCTGCAATAGCATTGGATTGCATATAATTCCAACTCTGCCCCATCCCCAGCCAGGCACCCTTCAGTAGCCACTGATGAAAACAGCAACAATAAAAATACAGGATGGATCGTACCATGTACTTGCGTAAGTCCCTGTTTCTCTATTGCTTGTTTCGCTAATCTATTCTAAGCCATCATCTCCTTCATTCTTAAGCTCCTGTCACAGCAGTTTCTAATTGCTTGGGCAGGACAAGAGCTTCCCATGTCCACACCTGTGTAAGAGTCATTTGTCTTATGTGGAATGCCCCCCTCCATGGCTGTGTGCAGCCTGACTCCTGCCCTGCTGTGCTCACCCACATTCTTGCCAGACCTCTGCATTAGTTAATGCAACAGCACCATAAGGTCTTCACTTTGTAGAAGTTCTCATGAGCTGGGTACTATCTTTCCTCAGAAGCTCTGTGAGGACAGGAGCTATGTCTGTTCTGTGTATCATTTTATTATTTCATGGCATTATGAAACACAGCACATGGTAGCTGGATAAAGAGAAACAGTGGAAGCAGTTCACTGTAAGAACAGTCTGTTCATTAGGAAGACATTCAAGTCTAAAATAACATTGCTGGCAGAAAGTTTTCTCTAGACTTGGAAGTCTTCTTGAGATCAATCCAGCTCTGACTATTCTCATAACATGACAAACAAAAGAGCAGTTCTAGGTGATATATTTATTGGAACCCACCCTTTCTACTTCCTGAATTCACAAATTGCCTAAAGGAGTTAAGTGAATATTAGTCAAGATTCATGCTTTCCAGTAACGGTGCTGCTGTTTCCTGCTTATCTGACCAGGGCAAGTTCATACACTCTCTTTGCTTCTCTGATTTTCAGCAGTAAAGTGGACTAATTATATTTGCCTCTCAAGGTTTGCAAGGATTCATTTAAGTATTATATTTAAAGTCCAAACATAGAAGGTATTTTGTTAATAGCACTGATTATTATTACTTTAATTTCTTAGCCCAGTAATTATTGGCCTTTTCTCTGGTAGAATATCACTTGCTTCACTTTTAAACATTTGCTGTAGGATAATGGGACAATGACTTAGATCTCTGCTTCTCCACCTTCCCAATGCCACGACCCTTTAATACAGTTCCTCATGTTGTGCTGACCCCCCAACCATAAAATTATTTTCACTGCTACTTCATAACTGTAATTTTGCCACTATTATGAATCATAATGTAAATATATGAAATGAAAATAATTTTATGGTTGGGGGTCACTACAACGTGAGGAATTATATTAAAGGATCACGGCATTAGGAAGGTGGAGAACTACTGACTTAAACGTTAGCAGACTTAATGTCTAGTCTTACTTTGGACATTTTTGCATAATTACCTACGTGAAGTTTGAATAGACATACATTTTTTTCTAAGTCCAAATTTTACTATTCTCAAAAATGCAAGAATAGATGAACTTAATACTCCCTGCCAACTTTCAGATTATAAATATTTTATTATATATAATGCTAATGGGAAAAATAGCTATCTCTGCTGTCTGGACAGCAGATTTACAAAATTTAAAAAAAATATTGAAGTGAGCAATTTGAGAGTAAAGAAATGCACAGCTTCAGGCCAGTGGCAATATTTTCTGGAACCCTGGGAGGATTTCACACATCTTAGGGCTCTGAGAAGGAGACGACAGCCCAATTTGCCTTCAGTATAACCCACGCTTAGCAGACAGGAAGGTGAGAATTAACAATTTCTACGTGGCAAATAAACTGCCCAGATATTTAACACATAATAAAGTTTATCATTTTCGGGAAGCAAAATACATTCTCTTCATACATCCCTTTCATGACAAAATCTGAGATTTTGATATGGTGCCTCTTACTTGATTGGCAGAAATAAGAATTTTACCTGAAATTCTGGTTCCATTTAAAAAAGAAAAAAAAAAAAACTTAAGTGTTAGTACAAATAGAAACCACTAGAAGAATAACATGCAAAATCTGCATACTTTTTCAAAACCTTTGCAATTGTAATTTAAGAGAAAATAGAAAATAAGTTGTCTGATTTTATCAATCACGTGTATGTATTCAACTTTAGTTTTAATTGAAATTAAGCAACCAACATTAAGTTTGGTTTTATCTAGAAAAGAAGAATCTGTGGTTTTCTAAGATTTATCTAGAAAAGAAGAATCTGTGGTTTTCTAAGTTTTATTTAGAAAAGAAGAATCTGTAAAGATCTAATGAAAATGCTTGTCTTTTGAACTTTCCTTTAAGATCAAAATACTCTAATAACACTGAAATATGCCTGAGAATTTCAACCACTGACAATCATATCCACAAAAACATTACCAAATAGGCTCAGTGAGCCCAAATGAGTGTGCTGACAAATACTGCCTTGTGCTTTTGGCACATTCCAGCATTCTCAGACAGTGCAACCTACCTCTGAGCACATGGAATCCAGATCTCTTAGTTGTCATAATTATAAAAATATAAAAATAAAAAACATCCCTGAATCCATCTGTGAAGGACTTCTTTTTCTGAGGAAAAGCTACACATAGGTGAAGATTGAATAAAGCTAACTCTAAACTTTTCACATAGATTCATGCAATTAAAATAACTAAATAGCAATTAAGGTGTTATGACTTTAAGTTCATGCCTATAAGACAAGAAAAACAGAGAAGTCTTCTCTTAACAAAAAACAGAGAAGTCTTCTCTTCACAAAACTAGTTAATTATATATGAAATACAGGGCTGAGCAATGGTTAGTGCAACACACAAAGGTTTAGTATTCATTCTTGACTTTCAATTCAGCTATAAATTGCCCTTTTCATGGGAAATAGGGTACTCTGACTATACTATTTTCCCCCATGATGACGCAGGCTTCCAATGTTTGAAGAAAGTCCAGCACCACTTCAAGTGACTCAGCAGTCACTAGGCACAAACCAATGACCAGCCACATGCTTGAAAGAGCAGCTCCTAGAACTATCATCCCTGGATAGAGCCAGTGTGACTTCAAACACTATGGTGTGTAAAATGAGAAAACCCACAGGAGTGTCCTGCCAGGCCTGAGGAAGCTTTGGCCCCAGGGCTGGTTATGTTAATGGGCTCACTGACTGACACCTTGAAAAAGTGGTCTCATGACTTGATACCTCTGGTTAACTGAGCCAATTCAAAAGACATATGCCAGGAATTTAACATACAAAAATCAAGTGTAGGACATTGTGTTTTATTAAGTGAGCATTTACAATGAGTGTCCTCAGTGATCAAAAGCCCTTAAAGCAGTGGTTCTCAACCTTCCTAATGCCATGGCCTTTTAATATGCTTCCTGTGGGTTGTGACCCACAGATTGAGAACCACTGCCTTAAAGGGCTATGACAGAACCACATGTCCTGGGACTCAATATTCAATTAAACCATCCATTTACAACTGGCTACAAATGGGCAATTTACAGATGAGGCTGTAACGGGTGATAAAATAAAAGCATTCACTTGAAATAATAGAATGCAAATTCAAGTGCCAACATATTAATTTACACTTATCAGACAAGAAAATTAATGTGTAGGTTATACCACAGTTTATCCAGTATATAAGAAAATAGAAATCTTCATATACTAGTAGAAAGAATATAACTTCCAATAGCCATTCTAGAAAACAGTCTACAGTACTAAATGAAATTAAAAATGTAAAGAGCATCTGACCCAGCAAAGCCATAAATCAATAGGAGATATATGCAGAAACTTTACTCCACTACTGTACGTAGTATGTGGTAACTGAAAACAACCTAGGGATTCATCTCTAGAGACAGGCAGTTAAAATATAGTATGTTATCACCATGGGAAACTATAACACACTTAAAAGTATTGAACTATAGTTTCATAAACAGCATGGCAAGTCTTAACAAACATTGCTAAAGGAAAAAAGCAATGAATAAGACAAAATTTATTACACAATACAATTTGCCTAAGTTTATAACAATGTAAACTATGTTACCTATTTTGTGATATTTCCTTATTGAAAAGTATGAAACACTTTGATGAAGGCCAAGAAATAATGAAGAAAGGGGAAAGGCAAAGAGAGAAAGATAGAGAAAGAGCAACAAAAGAGAGGAAAGAAGAGAAGAAATGTTTTGACCCTGGCAGAAAAGGCCAACAGTTGATTTGAATCCTGCGTAGTCATGATTTTACCCAATTTAACACACATGCACCCTGTTGCTTCATCTATAAAGTAACGGGGATTATGATTGTTATTTACCTTTTAGGATTCATGTACAGATTAAATTAGTTATGATATGCAAAGTGCTTAGCACATGTTGAGCTGATCTTTTTATTCTATCATGGGTTCTAGATAAGATCATAGATAAGATTAGAGAGACAAGTGGGCTTGGCTTGAGAATAGTTCTGCAAATTATACCAAGGAGTTACATGATCAGTTGTGGGCACAAAGTAGAGGTCAATGGGTAAGGCCATGAAAAGAATAGGATTTGTGTTTTAGGAAATGAGACTGAAAGTGGTGTGAACTTGAAAAGAGTCAGGAGACCAATGATGAGGCCACGCTGAAAGGTTAAGAACAAGGTGGCATTCAAGACTCATTGTTGATAGGCTGTGGAGAAAGGAGAGGCTGTCAGTGAACTATGTCCAAAATATTAGCTTGTGAGTCTTTTTGGAGCAATGTTTCACAAACTGAGGAACCCAAAACAAGAGAGGGAAGGAGAAAGAGCAGAGAAAACACTGACTTCATGATTTCTCAGAAAAGAAATGTCAAATCAAGGTTCAGCAACATCACACATCAGATTGGGTTGTCATTTTCTCATGTCCCCTTTTACATATAGCTTTCCTTGTTATTATTTGTTTAAAAAGACTGGCATTTGTCCTACAGTTTCCACATTCTGAATATAGCCAATTGAATCCCAGAGGTGGTGTTTGAGATATCCCATTGTCCTTTATGTTTCCTGTAAAACCAGAGGTAGATCTAGATCAGCCCACCCCCCATTCAGAGGGGTAAATGTGAGCAACAGAAGTAATTTAAAATTTTCTAGTAGCCACTTAAAAAATACAAATAATTTTATAAAGAAAAAATAATTTTACAACAGCTTTATTGAGGGTAATTCATAAGAAACAAATATATTTAAAGTATACAGTTTGAAAATATGGCCACAAGCAAGGTGTACATGCCTGACCCCTGAAAGTTTCACAAGTCTCCTTGCCACCCCTTTCTCTCCTTGTCCTGCTTCACCACCTGAGCTACTCCTGAGCTACTTCCTGTCACTATGCCTTGTACTTTCTAGAGTGTTATGCAATTGGAATCACGGAACATGTACTCTTTTTTTGTCTGGCATAATTATTATGAAGCTCATCTAGGAGGATATATGTATCAATGGCTATATCAAATTTAACGCTGTTTACTGCTTAAAATTATTTCCTTGTATGGATGTACCAGTTTGCCATCCACCTGTTGGTGGGCATTTGGGATGTCTCTAATTCTGACTAGATGATGGTGCTGTGAACATTTGTGTGCAAAAGGAGAAGAAAAGGGAAGAAATGGAATGACTAAGTAGAAGGAAAGATTTTATATGAGTAGTGACACATTTTTTACAAATCAGAGAAAACAGGGTATGTTGTAAAAAAAAGCGTAGTGTCAAAGTGAATGTCTTGAAAAAAAATTGTTGATATTTTAAATTCTCAAAAGTATTTACGATATGTTTATCACTTCACTTGAGCTAATTTGGAAATTTATATATTAAATACTAAACATGTAATGGTATACTTCTACAACAATTCTCTAAAATTACAAGATGTAGGATGATTCTTAAAAGAATGTTAAGCACATTGTAAAATCAACTCAATGACAAACAGATTTGTAAAAGGGACTTTGATATTTTCAGCACACAAAATTTTCAAAGAAAAGAATGAGAGGAGTTTTGACAGGTCAAAACTAGAAGAAAATGTTTGTTTTATCTAAATCAATTTTTAAATTTATTTTTTAAAAGGTAACAATTTAGTTGACATAATTTTGGTTAACTCTATTTATGGTTCTTACTCCCATAGTGAGCGTTTTAGATCATGTGCACTGGATCGTAATGACCCCTAGGTCCTTGCATTTGGGAGATTCGGCCACAGACAACTATTGAATCCATTTGACCCATTCTAATTAGGATTCTTTTTAGTGTCCATAATTTTTTTTCAACTTGCTTCAATTTTAATTGGATTCACTTTCATATAATCCATTGGTTTCTTTAAATCACAAATGCCAAAGCTCACCATGTCTGTATAGGAGGAAGATCATAATATTGTGGCCGGCATTCAAAAAATGGAGAAGGCACAGTTATACTCCACAGTCCAATAGGGAAATGAGGGGAAAATGAAGATGGAATAAAAGTGTGAAAGACCCTGAATGAGGGCATCTGCCATGCTCTTTGATGACTTGCAGAGCTAGATTTTGCAGGTGCCAGGGTTTGGGAAATCTGGCCTGCCTCCCTGGGCCACAGGTTGGGACTAACTGTGCTGAGAACATGGAAGAGGATGTAGAAGAGTGGGGAGGATGAGAGAGGATGATGGGGGAGCACAGGACAGGACTGCAGAGGGTGGGGGAGAATGGGGGTGAATGAGAGAGGACGGGAGAGGACGGGGAAGATGAGGGAGGACAGGAGTGTACAAGGGAGCACAGGATAAGATGAGAGAGGATGAGGGAGGATGAGGGAGGATTGGGGAAGATGGGAGAAGATGGGAGAGGACAAGAGAGGACAAGAGAAGATGGGGAAGAACGAGAGAGCACAGGGAAGTATGGGAAGGATGGAGAGAATGGAGGAGGAGGGGGAAGGAAAGGCAGAACAGGGGAGGATGGAAGAGGACAGGGGAGCATGGGAGAAGAGAGGAGAGGATGGGGGAGGATAAGAGAAGACAGGAGAGCATGAGAGAGGACAGGGAAGGACAGAGGAGGATGGGAGAGGACAGGGAGGCATGGGAGAGAACAGGGAGGCATGGGAGAGAACAGGAGAATGCATCAATCTGAGTCCTGCTAATCTGGTTTCAACACCATGTGGGGTCTTAAACAGGACTGAAGGTGGTAGCCAGCATGCATTTGGGGAAAGCTCCTTTCTATGCTGCGTGATTTTTTTCTTATCTCAGGTCTCCCTCCCCACTTCTTCCCAAGACCTAGCATTTCTCATGTGTAAAATTCATGTTAAGCATCTCTGGAGCCATTGCAGGCCTGAACTTAACACCAAAATTCAATTACGGATTTGGGGACCTATCATGAGAGAAAAAGTACTGGGTCCCAGAAGACATGTTTAAAGTCTTTATTTCAGTAGACTGCTCCACAAGCACTTCTTATCAAGAGATATCAGATGGAAGGTTGTGGCACACAGGCACACACATACACTTCTGCTTGTCTGCTCTCTCACTGCACAGAGAAGGTTAAGACTTAGCAGGTCTGGAATGGGCTATTGTCCACACTGTTAAAAGCCTCCTACAACAGCTTGACCACTTTTATTAGTCAGTGATCTAAACAATAACTTTTTCTACTTTCCTCAACTTTTATGGTACTGAATGGCTTAAAATTACTGATAGTACATAAGAGAAAATAATTTCTTTTTGAAACACATTTGATTTTCTCTTCCCAAAGTACAAAAAAGAGTACTTCCTTTATGTCTGCAATTTTCACATGCGTACACAAACAGGTTGCTCTGATATTTGCAGCTGTACTTTTGGTGAAATATCATGTGAACTACAGGCATAATCATGACAATGATCATTATTGTGTTTATTTTGTAAATATTTCACTTTCTATAACAAACATTATCATAACACATAGTTTTCAGGGATGTGGTTTTTTTTGGGGGGGGCAGTATGTAGACAGAGCCTCACTCTGTCACCTGGGTAGAGGTAGAGTGCCCTGGCATCATAGCTTACAGCGCCCTCAAACTCCTGGGCTCAAGCAAGCCTCTTGCCTCAGCCTTTTGAGTAGCTGTGACTACAGGTGCCCACCACAACACCTGGGTAGTTTTTCTATTAATAGTAGAGAGGGGATTTTGCTCTTGCTCAGGCTGGCAAGGACATGCTTTTCAGTAAATAATTCAGTTCCCCTTCTCTCTGATGTATCTTCTACCCTCACATTAGTCTTTACTTTCTCTACTACAGCATTTTCTCCTTGGATCAGGAATTTAAAATTCGAGTGAAATTTCTCTCAGATCGTCATGAATTGCCTAATTCACAAAAACCATTCTATTATTCTGTCCTTCAAAGAAGACCAATATGGCAAGAACTGTCTGATGAGAATGATATGGCAGATAGATCTCTATGGTAAGTATGACCAGGAAAGATGTTTGCTGTAAGGAAAGCTATGCATAATCAGGAAAAATATCCACATGAGTATACTTGATAGATACCAGAGAATATATAGCCAAATGTAGATTAGTGTGTTGGGTAGCAGCCTAGGCCCACTCACTAAGAGATTTGCTCTGACACACTGTTCACATAGATGTACTGTTCACTGTTTGTCTTGGAATATTTGATTTCTGTTAGAAATTTATTGAGCTACAGAAAGAAGCAAGCATCTTGTATGTAAATTTTAACATATACTTATTTTTTCATATTTGTGTGTTTTCTCTTTCCCAAATAATGTCTCACTTAAGCAGAGACCAAAAATATATATTGGTATCCCTGTCAAACCTCCAAAACTGAGTTTAGGAGGTTACCAATAATATGTATCACCTGAATTAATTAATATCAAACAAGATTGAAAAGAATTGAATGGGCTCATAGCTGTGTACTTCAAATCTCAGTGCAAAGATGCAATAACAAGATTGTGTGGCAGCGGTGTAAGAATAGACTTTCACATCGATGAAATTAAATTGAAACTTCAAGAAGAAATCCTTATAACTATGACCAATTGTTTTTCATTAGTGTGCCAAGATCACTCAGTGAGAAAAAAAAAATAACCACTTAAACAAATGGTGCTGGCACAACTGGAAATCCATATGCATCAATAAATAATTGATAAATAAAGTTGGCCTCTCTTTTATATCATGGCTGATATAAAAGTTTGCTCAAAATGAATCAAAGATCTAAATATAAAAGCTAAAACTGTAAAATTTATGGGAGAAATGTAGCTTAAATCTTGAGCTCTTGAATCAGGCAATAATTTCTTAGATATGACACCAAAATCACAGAGAGCAAAAATATCATTAGGTGAATAGAAATTTAAACCACACCGAGATACCACTTCATTATCGACTAGGATGACTAGACTTAGAAACACAGACAATACCAAGTGTTGGTTAGGAAGTGACAAAAATCAGAACCTTCACGCATTATTGGTGGGAATTAAAATAATGCAGCTGCTTTGGAAGACAGCTTTGAAGTCCTTCAAATGTTAACCCAAAGGATCATGCATATGACCCTGCCATGGCACTCCTAAGTGTATACCCAGGAAAACTGAAAATATAAAAACTTATACCAGAATGTTAATAGGAAACTTTATTCATAATAATCAAAAACTGGAAACACTAAAATCTTTATTGATTAATAAATGGATAAATATAATGTGGTGAAACAATACAATGGAATATTATTCATTTATGAAAATGAATGAATCACTTATTCATGATACCATATCAACAAACGTTGACAACACTATGCTAAATGAAAGACGGCAGTCAATAAGAACACATATTTAAGAATTCATTTTGGGGGAATGTCCAGAATAGGAAATCCATTGAGACCAAAAGTATATTAGTGTTTCCCAAGGGCTGGGAGGAGAGGGGAATGGGAAGTGACTGCTAATGGTACAATTTATTTTTGAGGTGGTGAAAATAATCTGAAATGAGACAGTAGCAATGGCTGCACAATCACTACACTTTACCCTTAAAAAAGGTAAATACTATGCAGGTGGCACCTGTGGCTCAAAGGAGTAAGGCACCGCCCCAAATAACAGAGGTGGTGAGTTCAAACCCAGCCTGGCCAAAAAAACTGCAAAAAAAAAAAAAAGGTAAATACTATGGGAATTACACTGGACATCCATAATGAAAGATAATGATATTAACAAATAGTAAATTTAAATGAGGATTTTGTGTGTGTTCATTGTACTGTTCTTTCCATTGTTTTTCTTTTTTTAAGATTGATATTTTTCAAATAAAAAGTTAGCAGAAAACTGAATGGAATTGCCTTACACAGCACAGCAAAAACTGTGTATTAATTGTCTTTACAATAGCGGACATTCACTCACTCAACAAACGTGTTTAAGCACTTACGATGTGGTCGACAAAGGAAGCCAAGCCCTGCAGAATAAACAGAAAGGGAGGAAGTCTGGGTGCAGAGCTGTCCCTGCCACCAAGTGGGTTTGGGCCTTCATGAAATGGGAGGAATGAGGGAACAGACTTTCTTTCCTGTTTTGTTTTTTTCAGTTATGTTAATTTATGTTTTTTTAATTATGAAAATTTATGTGCATAAAATGTGTTTTATTTTGTATTTTTTAAATATTATTTTTAAAGCTAGCAACTAGCAATGACTATCCAAATCAATGTAATGGATAATGCTGGAATCTCAGAACCCTCCCTCCTTTCCCTGGGGCTGCCCCACACTAACACTGGTGCTATTCATTTTCTATACATTAAAAAACAATACTGTTCTGCCAGTTTGGGCCCTTCATTCAAATGGAATCATAATGTACCATTTTGCTTTTGCATCTGGATGTTTTCCCTGGATGTTACCATCATGAGATGCGCCCCAGTCCCCGTGCAGCATGCAGTAGTCTCTCGTTGCCACTGAGGGGTAGTATTCATGCCATTATTTAATTTGGTTCGTTACTTTGTTTATGCATGTTTAGCTATTTTTACCTGGATTTTTATAAACTATTTTTCTATGAATTTTACATGTATTCAGGTGTATATGAGCAAGAGTTTCTTAAGGGTAAGTTCTCTGGTTTACATGATGTGTGTACATTCAAATTTAAAAAATAAGGCCAATATATTTTCAAAGTGTGTAACAATTTACACTCCCACCTGCAATGTGAGAGTTCGTTACTCATCAAAAGCTTACTAGATTTAGTATTTTTAAATTTTATCCATCTGGTTTTATGGTTTTAATTTTCATTTCCATGATTATCAAAAATGTTAAGTGTCTTTTCTGTAAGAGCCATGTGGATAGCCTCTTTAGTGAAGTATATTGTAAAGTCTTTTAACATTTCTTTCTCTCAGATTGCCTCCCTTTTACTTACTGTTTCATGTAAATTTTTACTTTTTGATCATTCTTAATTGTTACATGATCACTAACAGGTACATATTTTATATGTATCATTTCTATGGATATGTTATGTACATATGCTGACATCTAAGAATAAAATATATTTTTGAATATTCATATTGTATTTAGCATCTTTTCAGAGTGTTATTAATTTTAATATCTTATCTATCAATTTGAAGAGATTTTCTATAATCAAATATTAGAGAGAAATAGCAGGTATTTTTATATTCTGCTCTAACCACCATTGTGTTTTTTAGTTGTTTTTAATCTGTTTTACTGTTCTGGAAAAGGCCTTCCATGCAATATGGAATGGAAGTGGTAGTACTGGCCTCCTTTTATTCTTGATTTCTAATATAAAAATTCTGACTTATAAGTACAGTAGAATCTCCATAGCTGGCCACCTCCCTACACTGACCACCTCCTTAAGGTGACCTAAACTTCAGATAGGACCTGCACCACATGTGTATCAGGACAGTAGGCCTAGTTCCTTATGGTGACCCAGCTCTGTATGTTGACTAGTTTGTTATGGTCCCTTGGGTGGTAACTTATAAAGTTTTACTACATTAAGAATGATGATTTCTGTAACCTATATGTGTACACATGCAGACTCAACAGAATAAGGAAGGCCCCTTTTATTCCTAGATTGCAGATTTCTTGAAGGTTTTATTATGATTTTAAATATTGAATGTTAATGAAAGCCTATCTTTTGATACTAAGATGACTTTTTCCTCACAGTCTATTAATGGTGCCCATGCTTTGTAACTGTTCCTGTATAATTATATTGCTAAGCTGCTATATGTGTAATGAGATCATGAGGAACAATTGTTTTTAGTGTTCCTGGATATAGTATCCTAATAGTTTATGTTTTGATTTGTTTGCTTTCATGCTATTTTGTTTTTTAGGTTTTTCTGGTTTTCTGTCTCTTCATAAAACACTTTGTTAAAGTGCTCAACAGTCCCAGGATTCAGGGATCTCACCAGAGTGTCAGGCTCCCCTGACAGTGCTGATGCTGCCTGGAATCAAGATTCCAGGTGCCTCCTTCCTGACTCCAATGCTCACTAGCCTGTGTGGAGGTCTCCAAGTGGGTTGCAGAGATTACCTCACAAAACATCCCAATTTCAAACCCCAGAAAGTCAGACAGCTCCCAGGACGTTCTTCCAGAACCCGTTCCTCACAACCTGTAGATTCTATGCTTGTTTGCTGTGGTCAGCCCTAATCAGGAAGGTCTGCACACACATTCCACAGTGAGAGCTGTCCTCCCAGCAAATAGCACTGACCAGGAGGCCAATTATCTGCATACTCAGGAGGAGATTAGAATGAGTCTAGACTTGCCTCTGTTACCACGTCCTGGGGAGAGGAATGAATCACATGTTTGCTGCTTTCATTCTTTCCTCCAAGAGAATTACAATTTTCTAGGAACTTGTAAGTTCAAATGAAATTTTGAGTACATAATATACTATTGGCTGTTTAATAAATTTTATCCTGAGTTGACTTCCCGGTTTTTCCTCTTTATTAATCATTTATATTCTGCTTTATCCCTGATGCCCTGCTATAGGATGTTCACTTATAAACCTATTACAAAAACAGTCTCTTCTTTGTTCATTTTCCATCCCATTCTTGCATTTGTTTCTGTTAATTATGTTCTTATATTATAGTCTTTCTTCCACTTCCTTTAAACTTTTGACATGGATACTTTGTTTAGTTATTTTTTTCTTTGTTTCTTTCTAAAAGTCCACTTAAGGTTAGAGAATTCTAAGGTTTTGAATTATCTCTATCACATAATTTTTATGTGTAGTGTTTTATAATTTTTCAGTTTTAAATATTTTCTAATATCTCTAAGACGTTTTTTCTGTCATGGGAAAAAAATGTTTTTTAAATTTACAAACATGAAAATTTTCTAGTTAGAAAAAATATCAACAGACTTTGTTATTATCTCTTATTTTGTTTTTCATTTTTTATTTTTGCTAATAAAGGAAAAAACAATGGTATGAAATCTGATCTGTTTTAAAACTATAAGTGGTCTTTCTAGTACATAATATTTCGGACATCAAAGTACGTGGTAAACATAGAATGAGAAGATAACATAACTCCTATGAGTAGTACAGTATTTAAATCATAAAATAACCTGTACATAATCACAAAGTACAACTGGGAAGTGATTCACCATGCGGCCCATATGTGACTTACCAAAACTGTCACTTGAACAACTCAGTACAGCTTAATAATTAATTTAACAATGTAGTACCAAAATACTCAGATCAAATACAATGTATTTAATCAAAATAATTTTTTTAATTGAACTCGTTTCTTTCTAAAATCAAGCTTTCCTCTATTCCCTTATACCCATCCTTTTCCCTTCCCCAGCACTCCCAGTCCTGAAAGTTTCAAAATGTGTACTGTTGCTAGGTGTGTGAATATAAATGCTACTTATGAAGGGTTGCATTAAGCTTCTTTTTTCTTCAAGTTTTTTTCTTTTGTCTAGCAGTCTGTTAGGCTTAAGTTCCTGTGTTGCATACCAATGTTATCCCACATAGCAACAATCTATGATTTCTGCTCTGTACTGAGGAATGGAACACCCCCACCCCACCCCCACACACACACTCACACCCTTAAACCAGTGACTATCTAGTGGGAGTTATTCATTGCTCTTGAATGCCGCAATCACCAAAAATATATCAAGTATTACCTGGAGGCAATTTAGTACATAGTTTGGCTTAAACATTTTTTTTTCTTAAACATCAGCACTAAACTTAAAGACATGACACTGACAAGTTGACATCATCTTACACTCAGAATTCAGTCTTTCACATGGTAACCAAGGATAGTGGTAAACTGTTACAAAAGTGACTTTGCTACCAGAGACTTTATTTTTTTAGAGCAGTTTTATGTTCATAGCAAAAGTGACCAAAAAGTACACAGCTCCCATTCATCCCATCCCCCCACCACAGGACTCCCCCACTGTCAACATAGTATACACACGAGTGCTCCATTTGTTACAGCTGATGAGCCCCTGTTGACACGTGGTCACCCATGGTCCACAGTTCACTCTTGGTGCTGTGCATTTTATGGGTTTGACAGTTTCACTGCATTAAAAGTCCTCAAGGCTCTGCCTATTCATTCTTCCCTCCTCTTAACTCCCCCACCACTGATCTCATTACTGTGGCTCTAGTTTTGCCTTTTCCAGAATGTCATATCATTGGAATTATGCACTATTCAGCCTTTCCAAATTGGCTCCTTTCAATTAGTAACATATTCTTAAGACCTTTCTGTGCCATTGTAAGGCTTGACAACTCATTTCCTGCACTGGTTAGTATTCCTTTGTCTGGATGTACCAGAGTTTATTTATCCATTCATCTACTGAAGAGCAGCTGAATTGCTTCCAAGCTGGGCATTATGAACAAAGTTGCTATAAATACTCCTGTGCAGGTTTTCTGGGGAAGGAGGTTTTCAGTTTATCTGATTAAATAGTAAGAAGAATGACTGCAAGATTGTATGGTAGGAGTATGTTTCGTCTTATAGGAAGCTGACAAACCCTTTTCCTAAGTGGCTCTGCCACTCTGAATTCTCACTAGCAATAAATAAGGGCCCCTGTTTGTCCACACCATGTCAGTGTTTTAGATGTTGGTCTTTCTAATTTTCTATTTTTGAGTGTTGTGAATAACGTGGCACCTCGTTGTTGTTTCACTGTGCAACTCCCTGATGACTGATGGTGTGGAACATCTTTTCATATGCTTATTGCCATCTGTATATCTTCTTTGTGTGTGGACTTCACTGACTTGTTTAATTTTTTTGTAGTAAGTCCTAAAAAATTTTTGTTTTATTTGTATCATATATTAGAAACTAGTGCTCAGAGAACAAATTTAAAACTTAGTATGACTGTCCCAAGTCCATTATTCCATCCCATATCTTGCCTGCCTTCTCAATGCACATCATTAACACATCCTGCTAAACATTCAAGAGCATGAACAGTGGGATGCGCTGGTTATCTATCACTGAGTAACGAAAAGCTCGTACATGAATGTGCATGGCACCTTTATTCAAGGCAGCCCCAGGTGGGTGCAGCCTAAATGTGCATCAGCTACAGAGTGAGCCAACAGACTATTAGATTTATACCATAAAATACTAATTAGGAACTATCTATTCTTTGTTAGCAAGAATAAACTGATACACGCAACAACCTGGGGAGTTCTCAAGGGCATTTCTCCAAGTGCAAGAACAAGTTGATCTCAAGTGTTACACACTATATGGCTCCATTTATGTAACACATTCAAAATGGCAACATTATTAAAATGGAGAGGACAGTGGTGGTTTCCAGAGAAGGTGTTTGTGGGTCACACCATAAAAGATAGAAAAAATAGTTATTTTGTGCTGATAAAACAGTGTGTTTCTTAGTAGTGATGGTGGTTGCACAAATGTAAACATGGGATAAATTACACAAAACTACATACACACACATGCAAATGAGTTCAGGTAAAATCTCGTAAAATTCAAATAAGGCAATTTGGGCAGCACTGTCTGGTTTGGGTTTTATGCTATAATTATGTAAGGTGTTACCACAGGGGAGTACTGAATGAAGGTTTCATGAAAAACTATATCTAGAACTTACTTTGATTTATAGTCATTTTAAAATAAAAAGTTTAAGAAAAATAATTGTCTAGATATAATATCCCTATACATACTGCACCTAGTATGATGGAAATGTCAACAATGCTTTTTTCAAACTCTGTAGGACTTAAATTTCACCTCCTCACTTACTCTTTCTCAATATCCCAGATTGCTCACTTCCTCTTTCAGAACCACAGTTCCACAAAGAGATCTCCACTAAACATTATCCAATTTCCCTTTGCCATTCTTAAGGTATCATCTTTAAGCATACCTTAATTTATGGTTCTATCTCAATTCCTCATGACTAAACTTGAAACCTGAAACAAATTGCAGCCAGTTTCCAATGATTGGTTTTCTACCCTGATGATCTGTGATGATCTGTGAGTAGATTTCCAGCTTTAATTTGTAATGACATCATGATTCTGTGATAACTTCTCTTTACTTCATTGGCCTTTAATGTCCTGAGTTTTTAAACACATCTGTATTGCTTCATTTTGCTGAGATGGCCTGAAAACACTTAAACAAACAGGATTAGTGAGATACTAGCTGTATCTGCTCTGTCCATCAGCATTCTGGCTACTTGGTGTTAAAATGTAAGAGTCTCGGCCATACCAGCAAAACAAGTGTTGAATGTAGATTTTCTAACAAACACTTTTTTTTTCCTTTGCAAAGCACATTCACCTGTCTTTGTGAAGACTAAATAATTAAAATGGCTGAAATACTGTATCTCCAGGTATTAACATATGAATATTATTTTAAAATTCTGTATATGATTGAAATTTAAGGGTGTTTCAGCATAACTTTATCAGTTATATATCCCATGTTGTTAGATTTAGCAGAGCTAGTTGACATACTAATCTTGTTCATTAAAAATTAAACTGCTTTGAATTTTCCTTCAAAATATCCTAGAAAATTCTAAGACCACTGGTGCACTGGTGTTATAGGAGAACATTTATTGCTTTAACAATTCAATATATAGATCTCATAATGTTCTCTAAGGCTTTGATTCAGTATTATCTCTTAAACATTTATTGCTAATTCACTTTATAACATACTTTATTAAAAGTCATTAAAACCAGCAGCTGCATCCTGAAATCATTTCCTAAATATAAAGACAGTATTTATAAATGATCTCCTTGTTCAAAACACTGCTATACAGCTCACAAACTCTTTGTGGGAAGGCAGAGAGCCTTTATTCTTTACAAAAAGAAATGCTAACTAATTCATCAGATGCCAAACTTTTTTTTTTTTTTTTTTTTTTTTTGCTGCTTATTGGACTTATTCCAAATGTTCAAATTCTAATGTTCATGGGGAATAGTTATAGTCTGAGATAGATGCTTGGAACTTTCCTCTAATTGAGCACCATCTCACTCCTAGGATTTTCTTAATTAATATGTACCCTTGATAAACTTGAAAAGGCACAGTAATTTGGCTCACTGTAGTGAAGGTCTTGTGCAAATATTCTGGAACTATATGTTGAAAGAAGACGCTGTTTCACTTGGAGTTTTGTTAATTGTGTTCAGGAGAAAATAACCTACTGAAGACTTTATAAGATTATAAAAAATGTACAAGATTTCTAGCATCATTTGATTATTTAACTATTATACATACATCATCCATAACTGGCTCCTCAAAATGTTTTAGGAAATAAAACTTGCATAAGATTTAAAGAAATTTTATTTTAAAAAGTAAACATTGTATTGAATATAGTAGAATGGTTTATTTCTCCTTTGAGGTTTTTTTTTTTTTGCAGTTTTTGGCCAGGGCTGGATTTGAACCTGCCACCCAACCCCAGGGGCCGGCGCCCTACTCCTTTGAGCCACAGGTGCCACCCAGAATGACTTATTTCTCAAAGCAATTTCATTCATTCATAACCATGACTGTCAAATTCTTAGCATTTGTCTATATTTTTGACAGTATTTTCTAAAAGCAATGTAGGATGCCTATGATTTATTCAGTAGAATAATAACATGTTTGTGCATGTGTGTAATGGTATGTAACATGTGTGTATGCATGCATGTGCGTGTGTTAGTATATAACATGTGTGCATGTGTATAACAGTATGTAACGTGTGCTCATGCATGTGTAATAGTGTGTAACGTGTGTATGTGCATGTGTGTGATAGTATGTAGTATGTGCATGTGTGTAAAGTATGTAATATGTGTGCATGCATATGTAATAGTATGTAAGGTGTATATGCATGCATGTGTGTGCGTGTGTGTATTGCTCAAAATATGATCCATAGGTAAAATAAAAAAATCTTAAAAAAATTATCCAGTTGAAATTCTAGATATGCCTGATAGATTATCAATAGGAGATAATGATTAATAAAGTACACATGAATCACTGAAGTTACCAGTAAGTTTACATAGAATCATAAGAAGGGTCAGAACAAAAAAGAGTAACATTTAGTAAGTTCACTTACATCTAAGTAATTGATTTTTTATAATTATCAGGAAAAAAATTACCCCATTTCACAGACAGGACCAGTATGAAAATATCTAAAAGTCACTACAAGAAAAATAAAGGAGTTTATTTCCCAAAGAACCTTTTATGCAAATCTATAACCAGATAACTCCTTGCGGCCAAAGGTTGCTAATTTGTCTATTATTGCTAATTAAACAGATAATGATACAGGAATTCCATCCAGAACACAGCTGCATTTTTCAAAAATAGGGTCATCTCATCCTCTCCCTTCCACTCTCCATGGTACTAAGCCCCCTCTACCATTGTCCATGATGATAAGCCCCTCCTCTACCACTCTCTATGGCGCTAAGCCCCGCCTCTACTGTTCTCCATGGCGCTAAGCCCCTCCTCTACTGTTCTCCATGGCGCTAAGCCCCTCCTCTACCACTCTCTATGGTGCTAAGCCCCTCCTATACCACACTCTATGGCTCTAAGCCCTTCCTCTACCATTCTCCATGGCTAAGGCCCTCTACCATTCTCCAGGGTGATAAGCCCCTCCTCTACATTTCACCTTGGTGCTAAGTCCCTCCTCTACCATTCCCTATGGTCATCAGCCCCTCCTCCACCATTCCCATTGCGCTAAGCCCCTCCTCTACCATTCTCCATGGCGCTCAGCTCCTCCTCTACCTTCCTGGTTTGTCTTCACAGAGGCTGGTGACTCCATGCTCCTCTGTGATTCAACTCAAGAGCCCTGGTGATGAAGGAATAAACTTCCCACCTTGTGGTAGAACTCCTTTGTGTTACTGGAGAGCCTTTTAGTGCACTGAAAAGGCAATTTGTTAACAGGCACAATAGTGTTGTAGAAAACTTAATTGGCCTCTAGAAAGTGGATAATTTACTCCTGCTAAGATGAAGGCAGGCAGTTATCTAGGGAATTTGAGTGGATTTGAGAGAGAAATCTGAATATCAGAACAAAATTAAATTTTTATTTGCCTGAACTGTGTGAAATTCCAGCTGTTCTGACAAACCTGGCCTGTGGTCTTAGTGGTCATCATCCCCAGTGAGAGACAGATTTTCAGATCTGTACTCATTCTTCATCCTCACAAATTACTCTTAGAGGCCACACAGTAGCTTACTCCTGGCATCCCAACACTCTGGGAGGCTGAGTGGGTGGACTGCCTGAGCTCACGGTTGGATACCAGCCTGAGCAAAAGGAGACCCTGTCTCTAAAAATAGCCAGGCATTGTGGTGGGCACCTGTAGTCCCAGCCTACTCAGGAGGCTGAGGCAAGAGAATCACTTGAGCCCAAGAGTTGGAGGTTGCTGTGAGCTACAATGCCACAGCACCCTACCGAGGGTGACAAAGTGAAACTCTATCTCAAAAAACAAAAACAAAAGCAAAAAAAAAAAAAAAGAAGAAGAAGAAGAAGAAGAAAAGAAAAAGATATAAGAAATTTTAGGAAAACATAAAACTTTTACACAAGATGACAGAGAAGACTAATACTACAGATAAGACATAATTAAAAAACAGTATTATTTGAGATTAACATCAGCCTCTCAAGTGAAGGTAACACTATGTTATATGTCACCAGCAGGGAAAACTTAATTTGCCAGAGGCTACAACAAACTTGATTCATTACTGAATACTGCATATATTTTTTGCATGATCACTTAAAAATGAATATATATTTATAACTAGCTGGAGAAGACAAAATTGTACACAGATATCTTCCCAGGTAGTATGTGTACCTTTCTCTCACCAGAACCCCATCATTAGACCAGACAGAATGATCTAAGGATCTAAGGTGACAAAGCATTCACATTCCTGGAGTGCAGTGACACCAAATTCTACAGCAGGCTGTGAACTGACAGTGACAGAGCAGACACCACACAGCACCAGCAACAATCCCACACTGCTCTTCCCCTTCTGGAAAGCTCTTCACTGCTCCTACCACTTTCTCAGAATGGACGTGGTCTCACACTTGATTAGATCCTGAGGATCTGATTATGACAACCAATTTTCAGAAATTGTTCTCTCCAAGATGCCCCAAGTTCTGCTTGTGAACAAATCCAAAGGCATCGTAAATCTTTAACCCTTTTGCTTCTGTGCTTCTGTGCAGTCTCAGCACTCAAGAGTTTTATACTGTTTACCCTTTTCCCTTACACACCATAAGTACTGTTTTGTGACTTTCTTTGATCTTTTTCTTTCTTCCTTTCAAAAATGTGAGTACTTAGGTGCATTGGTTTTCCTTCATTCTGTCAAATAGTTGATACATTTTCATACTTTCAGTAACAATCTCCATTGGGATTACTCTTAAGATGTAAGGTTTTTTCCTTTTTCTGAAAATAATGGTTCTTTCACCTGCCATTGGCTGTTACCCCACCTGCCATTTGGCTGTTACACCATTTCATCACCCATTTGACATGTCCCAAGTCTGACACGGTATCTTTCCTTCCAAACAGGAGCACTTTACACTTACCAAACACTTCAGCATTTATCTAGCTTGTCACGAACACATCATCTCCTTTGGTCTCCTCTCGATTCTTGCTCTGTTCATCAGTGACACCACCAGCATCTGATTACTGAGCCTTAACTGACTCATTTCTAACCTTCATCCCATTAGATCAAGCTCTCTTCGCCTTGGACCTGGATTCTGCAACAGAATTGTCCCTGATCTCTCATGACTCACTGACTCTCCTAAAATATGACATTCAACTTACAGTTATGCTGTTCAAAAACCTCCTTTTTGTATAGGATTAAAGTCAAGATAATACATGAACCTTTCAAGATCTTTGATATCTAAACCCCTCCAATCACCTAGTCAGCAAAACTAAAGTCAGTAATATAGAGTTGCTCAGCCTTTTGGTTTTGTGTCTGTTCATGACAATATGAAACAACTGAAGTAAATAACACGTGGAATAAATGGAGCGGTTCCTCCAAAACTACCAATAAAAAGTAGAAATGTATTAAATATTGAACCTAAATCCTAATTTTGATGTACTCTATAGAGATTCATTTAACTCTCTTGGACCTTAATTATCTAGTTTTTTAAAAACAGAAATCTAAAAAGTCAGCTTGCCCATCCTGCTTGGCATGGGATGCTGCCCATGGGATGCCCTAAACAGGACTGCAGAAATCACTGACATCACACACAAATCTGGGGAGTGACACCACAGATGGGAACTAAGCTAGAGAGTTATATCTCTTAATGTATTTATTCTTTTCTGTGAAGAGTTTATACATCCACAAAATGCTCTAACTCAAACTTCAAGGAACTTTCCAATAACTTACTATCATGAAAAGAAAATGCAAAATGGGAAATAAAAATAAATTGATCAGGTAGATAATGGGTTAATTTTATTTTTCTCTAATCACTTAAAAGGATGAGTAAGCAGAGAAAATTACTTGCTTAGAGAGAAAAGTAAGAAGGCTTTTAGAGAAATTAATGAATTAGACAAGCCACCATAATCTGACCTAGTCTGACTCTCAACGTGTGCTATTGTGTTAGAAATAGCATCTTTGTTGTTTCATATGAGTAGTGTAAAATGTAGGCAACTAGATTAATTTGCTTTTAGGAATTTCAGTTCTTCAAGATTAAAATCAAATTGGGAAAATAAAAGGCAAGTAATTCAGCTAAATTGGAGCAAGCTTACAATATGATAAATAAGGAATATTATTTAAATCCATTGAAAAAAATCACCAGATATAGAATAAAAAAACACTCAAGAAGAAGTACTTTTGTTCCCACTGGTACTTCACTCCATTTTTGTGTCTTTTTGATATTACTTTTTTTTTTTTAACAAGTAAAAGAATACCCACAAAGCTTTGGTATATTAATTACCTTGATGGTCACACTGTGGACATTCATTTTAAGGTGATCTTTTCTTTGCAGAGAAAGCTTTTAGAGAGACAAGAGGCTGGCGAGCCCACTTTTGCTGAGCATTCCATCAACAGCAGACAAATTAAATGACTTAGAAAACTTTAGTAGATTCTACAGCACTATGGTAGCCACAATTGTTGTTCTTTGCAATGACAGTGCCCACCTTCTGCTGAAAACAACACCATGATAGTTATTTCAAGATGACCCTTCTGTCAATGTGGCTTTTGTGGCACCTGCTTCAAGATGCAGACTTCACATGCAATGGTCCCAGAGCCAATTCTAGGGCATTGACTGCAACTATCTAGGAAGGTAACTGGATGTGGAGAAGGAAAACATTTACCTGGAAGCAGCGATGAGGAGGGGCTGTGAATATGTGCTCGCATGTGTGTGTGTGTTTGTGTGTATGAGGAGTGGGAGAAATGGAGAGAATAGGGACAGAGGCAAACTGATCATGTGAGCAAACCCTTCTTTAGGATGAAGACAACATTGAGAAATGCAGATGATAATGTTTAAATGTCTGAATCAAGCCATGTCCACTCTAATTTACCGTTGAGCCTCTAATAAAAAGATACTAAAAAGAAGTTAAAATATACAGATACCAGTTAGGCAAAATGAGCTCCTTTCTTCCATCAACCATGGTAGAGCTGTTTCCCCCCTGGCCACAGTTGCTGTTAACAAGGTTGCAAAGCAAGGACTTACAGGGAATTGTGTCAAGCCCAAAGGGTGCTCCTACTGCCCCCATGCATGTGCTCCTGAAGACTTCCGTGGCTGCACACACAACAAGCGTTTTACTTCCTAGATGGGGAATCCAGCAGAACATTCTATACAGTGTGTGCTGTTTTCTGCTGCTGAAAATGTAAAATATAACTTTCTAAAGAAATTATCTGGCTTTTAAGCATATAAGGATAAAAATAGAAAGTGTATTCTGGGGAGGGGAGAATTTGTATTTATTGACTACTAATAACTGATTATTGTTCCTTAGTCTTACTCTTAGTCAAGGATATTATCTAGGTTATTGTAGCCGTTGCATGTATGAGAGGCAAGTTGCATGTATGAACAAAAATAATTTTATGGTTGGGGGTCAGCACAACATGAGGAACTGTATTAAAGGGTCGCAGCATTAGGAAGGTTCAGAACCACTGTCATAACAGTAAGAGAGCTGGAATAAAACATACTATGGACTATTGTTGACCCATCTTCATTCCTATTCATTCCATGAGCTGTTTTTTCCCCACAATATTTTTGCCCATTCAAAAAAAAAAATGGACTATCTATTTCATCTCAATCACTCATTATTTTTTGAGATTTATTTCTTGGTTGACAAGAAGTTAATTTTGAAATTTATAAAAAGAATAAGCCTTATTGCCAAGTCATAGTTCATTCTCCAAATTGTTAAGATGAAACCAGATAGGACTGGAAAAGAATTCTGATTATGTTGGGTAGGGTTTTTAATAAATGCTTCTGAACATGAAAATGTGATAGCTCTATAGCTACTTGCCACAGAAGGCCCCTGTGTACTATACCTACTACATAGTCTGCTTATGTTTTGTGCAAAACATTAAAGATTAAACTAGGTGAAAATAAGTAGATTCACACAAAATTGTATTATGTATTGCGGTTTCTGTATATTGTATTATGGTTCCTGTGTTGGCTCGTACTGAGTGGAGAACTCTTTTGGCTGTCTTGCTCTGTGCAGTGTGCTGCCCACTGCTGGCTAGACTCACTCTCACATTTGAATGTATAATGATGCAAAGAGATGTAGTCCTGGATAAGTAATCAGAAATAGGGGCAGTCTAGGATAGAGCATGAAGAAAAGGACTAGGTAGTGGCAAGCATATTATGTTTTTAAGAGAGTTCACAGGATGGGGGGAGATATCCAGAGAAATGCTGAGAGAACGAATAGTCTATGAGAGCCCCTGATTACAAGCTGGTCTAACAAGCTAAGACCAACTTCACTGCATGCCTGCTGTGTATGGACAGGGTAGGAGCCTGACTATGTACCTGGTCACATTAACTGTGCTCAATGGCACACTGAGGTGAACATTTTCTTTTATTTTACATATAAAGATAAATAGACTTATAAAAATTACATTATTTGCCCAAATTTGTTTCATTAGATCATTTCTATACCAGGATGCAAATTCAGGTCTGATTCTAAATCCCATGCACATCTCACCATAAACATATGGACATATTTTCAAGAGGAATTGTATGAGCAAAGTGGAAGAAGTGTTTTGAGCTCAACTAAACCTATGAATTTTATTTATTTGTTTGTATGTCCATGGACACAATAATGATTCCTCAGCAGGACTAAGAAAACAAATGAGCTATTAATTTATGGTAAAGTGATTTACCCAAGATCACATTACCAACTAATGAGAAGCCATGTTGGACCCCAGATTTCATATATAGCTGATGCATTTTTAACCACATGACACTCTTTTCTTATCCACATTCTTAAATGTCTCAATTTAAGATAATTATTTCTCACCCTGGCTCACTCTGAGAAGATTCAAAGAAAATGCATTACTCTTTTTTTGTCATTTTACATAAGAAAATGTTATTGTTAAAATTCCTGTACCATTGCTAGAAGATTTCTGTGCTCCCTTCATTTTTTTAAGTAAATTTACCAGGTAAACATTTATTCCTTTATAAAATTAAATCTTGACCTGAAATTTTGAGTGAATATATGTGCTAAACAAAACTGGAGTTATAATTATTTCACAGATATTAACCTAAAAATATATGCAGGTATGTACACTAACCTTGATGAAATGATAATTAGTATTCAAATAGTTTGGTTTAAAGACTCTTACAAAAAACATTATTGCTTTAGTTTTGCTGACAAATTGAGAACAAATTCATGAACATCAAAATGATCCTCTGATACTTTGAGTGTGTAGAATGTGCTGAATAAGCTTTATGATGATAATTCAAAAATGAAGTTCTTGGCCCCAAAACACTATTTTAATGACCTCTCTTATTTCCTACCCTTTTCCTTTATCTATTTTTTTCTTTATATATTTTTGTAAGAGATAACAAATTAAACCACAAGATTCAGAATCATATTGCCAAGTAGGTAATTATATAATTTTTTATCTCTGGTATAGTTGAACAGTTTAACCACAAAACTCTACTGGAAATAACAATAACACCAAGTAGAAATTTATATTTGTAAGAACACTATCAGTACATTTTTAGTGATAGTCCAGAAACCAATATAAACCAAGTGTTAATAAATTACATTTAGGGAAATCACGGTCATTTTTAAAACTTGAAATAAGAAAAGCAAATAAGCAATCATACATGGCTTAACACGAGGTTTCCTGAGGAATCTGTGAATAGAATCTAGGCTTTGGACTAAATCAAGGCTGCGACTTCACAGCACTTCCTGTCTCCCTTGGATCAGCCCTATACTGTCCACATTTCACTGCATCCCCATTAGCCAGAGATCAAATCACGATGCTGTCCGGATATATGTTCATATATTGAGTTGTAAAGTCCATTGAATCCTATGGATGACTACTAATCCTCCTTTATAGACTAGAAAATTATGACACAAAGACAGTGATGAATTCTTCAAAGGTCAAAATGCAAGTTGTTAAAGTGAACTCAGGTCACGTTTGACCAATTGGTGTAAACCATGGTGTCAGTTCTGAGTGATAAATATTTTTAAACCAAATTCTGCTTGCATTGAAATATCATACCATTAAGAGATATACAAGTCCTGCTAAATTATCAGAAAAATATATTACCCACAATGAGAGTTTTTAAATGTAAAAGAAGTGCCTGCCATATAGTACCATTAAGAGATATACAAGTCCTGCTAAATTATCAGAAAAATATATTACCCACAATGAGAGTTTTTAAATGTAAAAGGAGTGCCTGCCATATAGTAATTAGCAGGAAAATTCTCAATGAATGAATGCTACTAGAAATTATTTAAAATGACTCACAAATATAGCACTTAAGTTTTCAAAGCACTCTCAAAAGGATTGCATTTGAACTTCTTATTATTCCATAAATGAGGCATCATTCATTTATCTCATGAATATTTAAGTGTCAATTGTATGTAAAACACTGGGCCATAATTAGCAGGTAAAGTTTCTCCTTTTTAGGAAAAGAAAATTCAGTTTCCGTGGGTTTAGTGACTTCACAAGATCTTCTGACCAGCAGCATGGCGAACATGACCTTTTGACCGTCAGACAATACCTGTTTCCTACGTGATGATGCATAACATGTTTCAGACTGCCGCATCCTGTCTCTTTCAATGCAAACTACGTGAACTCACTCTGCTCATCTTAACAAGAAGAACATACCAAATAACAGGTTTCTCTCCCTTTGAGTCCTATTTTATGACTCTCTGTATAGGTTTCTGGGCAGGGGAGATGACTATAAAAATAATTTCTGCCTTTATAATATGCTTTCCTTCATAAGTAGAGTGATAGAACCAGGTGAAAAGCCTTGAATTTACATCTTTTAGATTTGAGGGAAGGCAATAACCAATTTTAAAGAGCCTTCTTAAATTTCATTAATAACCATCTCTTACTTTTTTTTTTTCTTTTATAAATTTTTGAAATTGGTTCAAACTTAAGCACAGAAATCCAAAAGCAAACTTTGGGCATTTAAATCCAATATGATCTCGTGATATCATGGATTACATCAGAAGAGCCAAGTGATATTTAGATGGTCTATATAAAATGTTATCCAGAAAGTGTTTTTACAATATTTTATAATTTAAAGTTTCAGGCCAGAACTTATAGTTCCCCACTCTTTACAACTTTCTTGTTTAAAGGAAAAAGAAATTGAACAGATTCCAGGACTTACTATTAATTATCTTCTCTTCTTATGTACACTTCACATTTTCATGATTGTGCAATCCTATTTCACTTTTTCCTTTTTGAGTCTCAACAGTAAAGAATAGCCAACAACATTTAGCCTTATTCAAACAAAGCCTTGAATAAGGCTTTACCTTTAACTGTAAGGTAAAATGTTTCCTTTAGTGGAGTACAGATGTCTTTAAATAAAATACTGTTCTTTTTTTTCTTTAAAGAGAAATGATTCTGTAAAAAATGACGCTTGGTTTTTCACTACCTCCCTCGTTTTGCTTGTCTGGTTTGCAGTTAGAGACTGGCATTTCAGTAGGCATTAAGTTGGTTTACAAAACTCTGTCTCAGTGTAATGAATTTCCTCAGAAATAAGGATTGATGGAAGGGCTTCCATGAACTTTCGTGAGTTTTTAAGAGTGAATTAAGGTTTTTATTTCTGTGTCTAAATCTGTAAAGGCATTGGGCAAAGGAAACTTTTACTTCGGGAGGTTTCAGCTATACCTAGAGAAAGTCTGCCCTCTCTGCGGCTGAGAGGAGAACTGCGGCCCGTATCCACAGGCACGCTTCCCGAAAGAACACATTCTTCCTTTTCATTTTATGCACTTCAGACCAAGGGAGTTCGGCTATGTTAATTAAATGCCAACAAAAATAATAGTCTAAAAACACGATTTAACTCTCTTAAAACATGCTCAAGTTTTCCAAGCATAATTTTATTTCCACGTCTCCACAATTAGAAAAGAAATGGGTTATTAGGATCACGCTGCGGGATTTCTGGGAAGAAATCCAAATCAATGATACATGTTTCTGCTCCTCAGATAATCATTTGTGACCTATATAGGGCAATGGAGCCCCCAAGGAGCTCAGTGACATAGATGCCTCTGCTCCCTTTCTGCTTACCAAGCAGGTTCGTGGTAACTGGTAAGTAACAGTTAAGAATGATTTTTCCTCTGAGAGTAATTGCTACTCTCAGCCAGCACAAAACAAGGGGCCATCAGCCCACCAACAGTTGCCATTGTAACTGCCTCACATGATTTTTCTGTTAAAACTGAGGAGTATAGCTATTTTCAGAGGTATTTAGTGCCAGTTACATATACAACTTATGAAATTAAAAGAAAAATCTAAAGAAGTCCTATAATTTTTCAAAGGGCAACTCCTTTCACAGCATTGGTTATGCACATACCATCACATCTATTTACAAGATTGTAAAATTCCATCCTTGCAAGTTAACATGCTCCTATGAACTGAATGTATTCATTGGAATTGATCGAGTTCTTAGTGAAATGTCAGGCATGGGCTATAAATTTGTGTAACTGCTTTTACCCAGTGAACCCTTTTTATTAAAGCAGAATACTTATCAAGGTCACTGAAAAAGACTGTAATTTTAAAGTTCCAGGAGAAGACTCCAGAAATAAGAATCAACAGAAAACAAATTTAATTAACATTTTAAAGTTTATGGTATGTCAAGAACCTATTGGCCTCTTTCACTTTCTGGATTTCAGTGACAAATGTATTTTGTAGAACTAATCAGTCAGACTGCTATTGAAATCCAGCTGTCCTAAAGAGACACACCAAAGCTGCTCATTTTCTGCCTTCCAGTGGATCTGGTTTGAGCAAAACCCCTTGAGCCTTACAAGGCTAGAAAGGGGCTGCTGAGGGAAACGGTGTTTGTTTCTTTAGGTGAAATTCTACAGGTGTAGTTATACTCAGGGGTTAGGATGGAAAGAACACCATGTGTATGGTTTGGCAAATTATAATCATATAATATATATTAGAAAGCATGGCTAAGCCATCTCTATTTTAACTTTTTGAATCTTACATACTATATAACACAGGCAGGATCACTTTTAATTGTGTGCATAAGACAATACAATGCTCTTGACAAACAACAGATGATATTAGTTTTAAAAAGGATACACACCAATCCAAAAAGATAGTAGATAAGCTACAGAAATGTGGCAAACTAAAAGTTTATCATAATTATGTAAGATAGCATGTATGTTATTTATACTGTTCTTGACACATATGTGACTTTGGAAAAGTAAACTATCTATTTTATTAGGCAAGAGATTTTCTAAAATCATGATCCAAGAACCATCATTTAAAAACGAAATTGCTTGGCTTATCTTTAATCCATGAGGAAAAGAAAACATTGTGTATGTTTTTTCTGTTAAACCTTCACAGAAGTCATCAGAGTTGTAAAAACAGACATAATAGTATCATCGCTTACCTGTTAAGTAGAGGAATTAGAAGTCTTTCCAGCACCTCAAAGCAGAATTTTGAGTAGATTTCCACAGAGCTATCTCCCAAACAGTTGCAATCTTCTGAAGAACATCCTGTTTATTTCAAAAGTGTGAGCCTTTGAGCATTTCAACCCTTACCTCACAACCCATGATTTCTCAGAGCTTCTAAGAACTTTCACTTTACTCTTCTGCCTGCATTTCTTCCAGCCCCCCTGTAGCAAAATTATTTGTGAAGTTGCTGCTGAGAGTTGAATCCGTGGAGCCAGAGAACTCCTCAGATGCTGGTCAGTAGGCGCAGCGTGTGTAGAGGGAAGGGTACTTTTCGTCCATGGAAAAAAGGGACCAGGAGGCAAAGGGGTATTAGCAGGCACCGCCTTTTATCTGCGAGAAGCCAGGATCTTCGCTGCCGGTGGCTGTAAGCACAGCAGCAGAGGCCGCGGCGGCGGCAGCGCTGTTCCCTGGCTGTGGCGGTAGCCCAGTCCGGAGACGCTGTCCATCCCCTCTGGTGCTGAAGGAAGAAGAGACTGCAACTCCGGAACCCAGCACTTTCCTCCACCAGCGAATCCAAGCAGCTTCCTCCTCTTCCAGCCTCTCCTTCTTTCCTCTGGTTATTTATTTTTTTGGCAGAGGTTTATTGTTTCTCCAAAATAATACTCTCATACTTATTTGGTGGCAACGTTTCCGGAAAGGCAGGAATCCGTGGGGAATAAGATCTGAACCTCTACTGACTTTTCAGCGGCCCTGAACGAGTTTCCTAATTCTAGAAATGAAAGATAAGGCACGCACACGCGCGCACACACGCGCAAGGGGTGGGGGACACAGAGGGAGGGGGAGAGAGAGAAAGGGAGGGGAGGGAGGAAGGGAGGGAGGGAGGGAGGGAGAGAGAGAGAGAGAGACTGAGATTTGTACCATGGAAAATCCAGATCTTTGGAAAGCTTGTGGTTCTCTAATTACATAAGATAAAAAGGGCTATTTTGAAATACTCCGCAATCTTAATTATTAATTAAGGGACCATATTTAAATTCTGAGAAGCCCATTATGAAATTCCTAGATTAAAACATAGTAAAGATTCTTAGACTCTGGGCGCAGAAATTACAGCTTATTGTTAAAAAATAGACAAAAAGAAAAGAAATAGCATCTCGGCTTTTCTACCTTTTAAAACGTCGCTGAATTGGTTGGGAATCGTTGCAGAGCAGTTAAGAGGACCCAGAGGCCGCTGTTGGTGTGCGTGTCCGCGCCGGGCTCTGCGAGCTGAGGCGACCCGAGGCTGCGTTCCCAGGGTGGTGCTCGCCGGCCGCCCACAGCCTGGGCTCCTGCAGGGGGGTAGGCAATGGCTGTTTTCACAAAGAATGGGAAAGAAGGAGCCAAGTCAGCGGGAGGGCTCAACCATCCCTGCCTTAGTAAAGCCAGAACAAAGTCCAATCCTCCCGGCCTTTGGCCTAGGTGTCCAGCCCATGTTTTCTCTGATCTCCCACGCGGCCCCTCGACTCCGGAGGCGGCGCTGTCCCCAGGCCTTGCAGGATCTTCGCTCCGGCCCCTTATCGCCTCTCTTGCCCCCCTCTAACCCTGTTTGCCCCACTGCTCTTGGCACCCCGCTGATACTGAGAGTAAGGAAGGGTTTGAGAGAGTGACCCCGATTACTGTCACCCTGGGCTCCCCCACCCACACTCGGGACGAGTGCAGACGCGAGTGGAGAGAGATCTGGAGTTGACATGCACAGCACTGAAACAGTTAAAATCCGATCAAGATCCAAGCTACGCGCTGTAGAGAGGGAAGATGTAATGGGCGGGGGCGGGGGTCTTAACGCCACCTCTTGGTCAGGCTTTGAACTTGTGCAGTGCAGATTTCTGCACGGGGGGTGGGAGGCTGTTAATAGACTTGAAAGGGAACTCGCGCAAGACTGGCGAGGGGCGTGCGTGTGTGTGCGCGCGTGTGCGTTTGCGTGTGTGTGTATGTGCGCGCGCGCAACGCTAATTTCTCGAGATCAGCGGGAAGGAGGCGGCTGCTGCTCCTGGCCTCAGCTCTCAGGCAATTCTTCCTCTGATTCTGACAGCAGAGGGGAGTCCTGGAGTCCTGCTCTCCTCCCAATTCTCCAACGAAGACCAGAGTGTGCCCCCGTGGTGCAGAATCAGCCGTTCAGACTCTGCTCTCCAGCTCCCGAGGTGCCTGCTCAGCCCGGCGCGCCGGCGCGCGGGGAGGCGGTGGCGGCTGGTTGAGTCGCAGCCTGTCGGGAAAAACAGAACGGAGCCGGGAATCCCTCTGTACGGAAAACCAAACAGGCAGCTTGCCTGTTCACAGGAAAAGACCAAGTTTTTGTAGGACTTTGAGCCATTTCGCTGTAGCATCAAGGCCTCTTTACACCCCCTGGGGTCACCTCGGCTGCCGCTGCCGCCGCGTTTCAGGCAGGGTTCCTGCGAGGAGCTGCGCTCCGGGAACGCTCGGCCCCGGGCGCTGTCAACTCCCCCCCCCCCCATCCTTCTGCCCCAAGGCTCTACTGAAAGACGGGCAGGCTCTCTGAAACCGTGTCTGCTGAAGCCTTCTGACCTCTCTGAGATACACAAACTTCAAGAGAGCGTTCCCTACTTGAGACACCTTTTTAACGGGATGTCTTGTTTTCCGCTCAGAATTGTGGTCAGTGAAGTTTCCCTTTTCCTTAGACACATGTAGATAAACGCGTGATTTTTGTGCCTGCAGACCGATGAAAAGAACTTTCAGAAAGCTCTGGCCGCTCGTCAGAGGCGGCGATCGGCCCTGCTGGTATGCCGGCTGCACCCCGGCGCCCGGCGCCGCTCCGGGCGGTGGAGGCTGCTCGCTGCTGTGTTTATGCCTGTGCTTATTTCAGTTGGTTTAAATAGTTGTTTAAATTGTTTTCTCAGGACGTGTAGGAACATGAATAATAGCAGAAAACACGCCAAGTAGGAGAAGAGCATGTAAATGAGGCACAGGTACAAAGATGTTGCTGATTAAAAACAGGCACTTGATTCTTCACACCCAAAGGAACAGATTTTCCTCTGGAGCGCTGACTGAGGTTAATGCAGCCGGGCTGCCTCTTCCTCTCCCCTCCCTCTGTCCTGCCCTCCGTGGAAGAAAAAGAAAGAGCTGATTAATTTGAACTGTCGTTCCCAGTACGATTAGGACAGTTTGGATGTCTTTTCTTGAAGAAGCAAAATCCACTCCATATTTTTCCTCATCTGGTTGTATAACCACTTATGGAAATTGAGACGATGAAAATTAAATGCAGCCTATCACCTGCTGCTACAAATGCCTATGAACAAAGTACAGTGCGACAAAACCAGGCGTGGAGAAGCAGAGGCGAGTTAAGTCGTTTCATCCCAGAGCAAATTTTTAAACATTTATTTTAAATATATACTTTAAATTCTTAATCATTATTTTGAAAAGTCAAGCATAGAAAAATATGAATGTAACTGGTTAAAATAATGTTGTTTGCACAGGAAACTGCTACATCTGGGGTCTAGGGTTGTCACTTTGAATCCTAAGCCAGCTCATTCAGTCTCTCTGTGTGCACAACACCAGGATATCATCCCCAGCTAACACTACACAGTGTGTGAATCATGAAAACAAACAACTTGTGGAACATTTTGAAAATAATCTGAGTGCGCTGGCGAGAGTTTGAGATGCAGAGCCAACACCTGTCTGTATACAATATAGTCTGGAGCAGTGTTTTCAACCTTCTGTATGGCACAGAACACTTCCTAAACTATAGGAATTTAGCCTATGGTTACACTTCCGTGAAACCTTTAAATTATGCTGATCAAAAAGGAGAATATACTTCCTGTTCTTTGGATTTCTTTTGAAAACAATTTAATTAATGATCTTTAAAAATTTTCACCCACCTGAGATCCTCTCACGGCATATCAACGTGTTTGAAAATCACTGATCTGGAGGCATCATCATGATATGTGCATGAAACGCTACCACTGTCTGTGTGGCTTCCACAGACATCTTATCTTAAGCCATCTTGTTGCCATATATAAAATGGTAATAATATAATTTCTGTCAACCTCACTGAATTGTCATACACAAAATACAACTTATTTAAAACCTTCATGTATCTTATACTAGTGATTCTGTGTAGGGTTTCCACTTTTGTTTAACCTTTCTTTCTTTCTTTCCTTTCTTTTTTGAGACAGAGTCTCACTTTGTCACCCTTGGTAGAGTGCCATGGCATCACAGCTCACAGCAACTTCAAACTCTTGGGTTCAAGTGATCATCTGGCCTCAGCCCCTTTTACTAGCTGTGGACTACAAGTGCCCACTACAGCATCCCGCTATGTTTTCTATTTTTAGTACAATCAATGTCTGGCTCTTGCTCAGGCTGGTCTTGAACCCCTGAGCTCAAGCAATCCACCTTCCTCAGCCTCCCAGAATGCTAGGAATATAGGCATGAGCCACTGTGCCCGGCCTAGCATATTTCTCATTATTTCTGTGCTTTACTTCATGCTTCCCAATAGAGATAGAGCTATATGATCCCAACACCTGTGTCTGAACACATTTCAATCATGGTTTTGATATCTTCTGTATAGTTTTGAGCTGATTTGTTAAGTTGGTTTCAAGTATAACTAAATACTATCCACCAGTTACCAACAATTTCTGAATTAGAAAAATGTTCTTATTTAATATCCTTCTGTGGGTTTCCTAGTGAAATATTATTGAATTTATATTTTATCCCCTTTATATTTAAGAACCCTTATTTAATCAAAGCTTTATTCAAAAAAAATGTTCTGACTTGCTGAATGATGATGACAGTCTTGAATCCTCCATGTGCACTGTATCAGGGGAACTCAGTTCACTTAGATGCAGGCCAAGGCCAATGGGGACTTGAAACTACAGTGGCTGAAAATTAACTGAGATACAAAAATCTATCAATTGTATTTGTTTGACTTTCCATTTTGGGGAGGTAACAGGTAGCAGTCAGAGTACTTAGGAAACTGGACACTGTGAACCACACTGCCCCCGAGGGATTTCCCTTTAGACCGTGGCTTCTTCAGCACAGTCCTTTTATGTTTTATGATCTGAAGTTGACTCACTGGAAAAAGAGCGCTATTTCCTGCCACCTGAAGAAGTCACTCAACCTTTTTGAGTCTATCTCTTCATTTTAAAATGGAAATGATATAACCTACTTAGTAGAGTTAACACATCAGGGTCTTGGGTATAAAATGCTCCATATATGACTGGCAACATCTCTCTGCATCTCTCTGACAAGGGCAACACCAGGAAGAATTGTTCTCATTAATTTGCATCAAGCAGGAAATACTACTTTATTCATAACATATCAATGTGAGTAGAGTTTGTGTATAAATATGTGGAAATTCCACACACAGGACTGTGGTACTATGGAAATCTCTTCACAGCTCAACAAATCCTCCATGGTAGTGGTTTGCTAACCATTCACTAAAAGATCAAAAAACTGTCCTTAAAGTGCATTCTACCATCTTTGCCTAGGAATTTGAAATAGGTTTTAAACTCCCTGGTATTTTACTCCTTTTCTGGTAGCATATATGTATATAAAAATATTATACTTAATATTTAAATACACTTTTAAAATATTTTATAATATATTTATTTTAATATATCATATTTAATTTATGCATATTACATTATATTTAATATTTAACTAGGAAATAATGTATGCATATATAGTACATATACTATACACACACTTTAGTAACTTCTTAAAAAAATAAGAAAGAAGTCTGTGTGTCCAAGTACATGTATCTAGGCACATTTGCCTATAAATATACATAGAAACCAAAAATAAACAAATATTACATTGACACTTTCATCTGGTGCCCAGTTATTTACAAAAGAAAATGTTTGGAAAAACTGTCTGAAATGGTCTCATCTCTTGTGTTATTTTTTTCTCACCTTCTATCATTCTTTTTTCTCATTATGTCATTTAGTCAGTCTCTCCATCAAGGGTACCAATAAATTCTCTCTTTTCAAATAGCATTCTCTCCTCACTGTACTTAGTTCCCTCACCTGACTTGCAGACTGCCTTTGAGCCATTTGATGAATTGTTCTTTGAGGAATTCTTCCCTGGGCTGTTGTAACCACATTCATGCAAATGGTCAAATGGTTATTTTTCCTCTGTTTTTCTTGCTGATACCTTCTTTGATCCAACCGCTTAATATTGGATTTCCACAGAACTGATTGCTTGGTCCTCTACTGTTCTTTATCTGCATTACCTGCTTAATTACTTTCATCCATTCTCATTCCTTTAAATATCATTTGTAGGCTTGGTGCCTGTAGCTCAAGTGGCTAAGGCACCAGCCACATACACCTAAGGTGGCGGGTAGGAATCCAGCCCGGACTCGCCAAAACAACAGTGACGGCTGCAACCAAAAAATAACTGGGCGTTGTGGTGGACGCCTGTGGCCCCAGCTACTTGGGAGGCTGAGGCAGGAGACTCGCTTGAGCCCAGGAGTTGGAGGTTGCTGTGAGTTGTGAAGCCACAGCACTCTACCCAGGGGGGTAGCTTGAGGCTCTGTCTCAAAAATAAATAAATAAATATCATTTGTATCACATTCGCAGTCAAATTTGTAAAGGAGTCCTGACCTGTCTGTTGAGCTACAAAGGCATATGTACAGAGAGAAACAGAGACATAAGTCACATATTTGCTCACTAAGGACAATCTAACCTTAAAGTAATTGAAAGAACACTCTGAACCACCACTCCTATGAGGCTGTTCCTCCAACCATCGTCAACTAAGCACACTGTCACCCACCCCAGCAACAGTCAGCTCAGACTTACCTCCTCTCACCTGCCATCTGCAGACTTAACAAGCGCTGTTGTGAACTAGATCCCAGCTCTGTCCACTTTTTCTAGTATAACCTCTCTCACTCTAGTCCAGGCTGCTACAATTTCTTATCAGAATGAATGCAGTAGTCTACTAATTTATGTCATTGTTGCCCCTTTTTTCCCCTAAGAATCCTTTCCTGGCACAGAGCAGGAATGAATTTGTGACAACATAATTCACACCCTATCAAGCTACTGTTTAATCGTCCCCAAGTTTCCTCATGCACTTGGGGAAGCACCTGGCTTTGCCTGTCTAGGTAGCATCTCATCATTCTTTCCCCTTTGTCACCTGTATTCCAGGTCCTCACACTGGAGTTGGCCATGAGGTTTCCATAAGCTGGAACACCACCTCCAGATCTACACATGGCTGGCGCCCTCTTTCCCCTGTGATCTCAAGTCAAATGTCACACTCTCAAACAGACCTCCTCTGACCCAAGTTAACAGATCTGTATAGCCTCATTGTCTATCCACAACTTTTCTTAATTTCTTTAGTGTGTATCACAGCAGAAATTATTAGTGTGTGATTCTGCTTACTGTTTCTCCTCTTCCTCTATTATACAGGCAGCATTTTAATACAGTGATCTTGTGAGTTTTGAATGTCTTTTCTCCTAGAACAATGTCCCAGCATGTAGTAGGTGCTTAGTAAACATTTGGTAATTAAACATTTGGAGCAATAACATTCTAGATAATTGTTAAGATTATAAAACTAAACAAAATGCTGTGTTTGCTCATAGCAAACCTGGGAAATATTTGTTATTTATAGGCATAAGAGCCTAATACTGTGATTACATCCTATAATAATGGCTTTTTAAATATATACTCAGCTATTTTGGAACTGTCCAGAGTATATTTTCAATGTTGAAATAAAGAATTTATTTTTAGAGAGATCTGCCTTGTATGTCTCCATAATTATAATCTTTTAGTTTAATTACCTGGATGGATATTCATGTGTAAAATTACTAAAATTATTCAGAGTGTGGCAAAAACAAAAGTAGAGGCATAGACATAGATTTTATTGTAAACATTCTCATGTTCTCTATCTACACCTCTCATGCTTTCAGTATCTGTACTTCTATAGAAAGAATAGTATGTGACAATTTTTATTTATAAATGTATCTTTTATTATAAAATCCAATATGATAACTATAGAAAAATTAGAAAGGAACAAAGAAAACAGTCTGGCACTGCCTTACCAATTATATCCCAGTTTTATAGTATTTTTTTCTAAACTTTTTTTCCATATGCCACCTCCCCATTAATTACCACAGTATACTTACAGTTTTTACTAAGCCTTTTTAATTTAACACAGTATCTACGATTTTTTTTCACGTATTACATAGTCTTTATAATCACTTTTTTTTTTTCTTTGAGACAGCCTTACTCTGTCACCCAGGCTAGAGTGCTGTGGTGTTGACCTAGCTCACTGCAACCACAAACTCTTGGGCTCAAGTGATCCTTTTCTCTCAGCCTCCTGAATAGCTGGGACTACAGGATCCCACCACAACACCCAGCTAATTTTTCCATTTTTAGTATATATAGGGTCTTGTTCTTGCTCAGGCTATCCAATTCCTGAGCTCACAGGATATTCCCCCCCAAGTCAGGGCCTCTTGAAGTGCTGGAACTGCAGGCATGAGCCACTGCACCTGACCATATCATCTTTATAATCACTTTTAAATGCTGCATGACTCTACTGGGCAGAAGTAACATAATTTGTTATATTTTTATTTTAGGACAACTAGTATATTTTGTATTTTTAATTCCTGATATTATATGAATAGCTTCATGATAAACCCTTTTTATCATTTGCATTATTGGGGAGGGATAGTCAAAGAAATGTAAATATTATGCTTATTTTTATGGTTCATAGTATCGTAATAGAACTCTGCAGAGGAGCTGGTTAAACTTAGGCAACAAAAAGTGTCACTACAATGAGCCCATGTTAACATCAATTTACCTGAGAAATATATCTAGGAGGTGGAGAGTGAGATAGAAAAATTAATTTGTGGATAAATAAATAGATGGATGAATAAATATTTCAGTCATAGAAAAAAATTTAAGAGTTTAGCAATGTTATATCTTAATTTATGAATTTTTCTCCCACTAAAAGATATAGAGAGTACAAACAAGTTAGAAAGCTAACTTGTTGCAATATGGAAGAGCGAGTTATCTGTTTCTACCTAAGGGACTCTGAGAATTCATTGCAAGTTTCCAGGGCTCTCATTTTGATAAAAGCCACCATGGCCCCTGGGTGGGTAAAGAGGATGACCATGGAGTCTTCATTGCCACTGAAGGAGAACTTGGAGGTAGCAGCCCCTCCCTGCCTCAGATGGAGCATGGCAGTGTTGTGCGGGAGGAGTGTGCCTACACAACAGAGTGTTGGGCTCTTCCTTTTGCTGGCTCAAACTCTTGAAGTCTTGACCCCAATTCAGCAGCTGAGAACATCTCTAATTAAACTACAGAATGCCCTTCTCACTTCAATGCCAGGTGTCACCCTAGCCTAGAGTGAGCCAACATTCCACACTCGATAGAGGGTAGCCTTGGCAGTGGGGCGGTCCCAAGGCTACTGGTTCCAACAGAGACTCTCAGGATCAGGATTGGTACAGGGGCCATGTCAGTGCCCAGGAGCCATTTGTGACCAATGGGAAAGTGAAGCTCAGGCAGCTCCCTTGCTCTTTGGTCCCTCCCTACAGGGAGAAATGCAACAGCCTCCAGAAAGTGGCCCCAGGGGTCAGGCCATGGGTACAGGCTGAGAGCAGAGCAAGCAAAGCGGAGTGTGAGGTGAGAAGGTTGTAACTGCACTTACTTCCACTCTGAGCAAGTCAAATTTCAGATTACATTAAAAAAGGAAATGAACTTAAAGAAAGAAAATGTTAGACTTTCCAACTTACAGTTGATTTGCATCTTGAATATTCTTGAAAAGATTTCTGCCCAAAATAAGAGTTAGAACTCTTTCAGACATGTCTCAATGTCTGAAAAACGTAAGAAATAAGTTAAATGTTGCTGAAATCTATCAAAATCGTGTCTGACGTGGCTTTCTATCTCTAATCATACCACTAACAAATTTATAGAAAAGATTGGAGGACAACTTAGCAGTATTATAATACTATTATTATAGTATATTATAATACTATTATTATAGTATAGGCTATTTCTGGACATTTAAAAAATCCATTTCTAAGGAAAGTGACATGGACCAATTAATGTAATCATTAACAGTCAAACAATTCTCAATATCAGAAGCATTTTTTTAAAAGTGCTATATAAATTCTAAGAACTTTGGCTATAATTTTCTACTTAAAATTCTTTACACAGGTTAAAGGAAATTTTGTTTATCTATTAAATATTTGCTGCTTTGTCTGCATATATTCTATTTAAGGAAAATTCTTCATAAAGATGTCTTTTTAGTGTCTTCAAAATTTTAATAAATATATTTGAAGAATTCAGAGGATAACCTTAAAATTCATCCACAGAGCACTACCTTTTATATCCCCAATTATAATTGTTATTTTACACTTAAAATATGGTTAGAACTATCTCATTTTTTACTATAATTATATACATATGCCTTATTTCTCTATTATGTATTGTAAAATGGTATATAATAGAAAAATAGAGCTTAATCATTTAATTTGCTGAAGGGCTTCATATTAAATTTATGCTAAGCACAACTTCAGAATGCTAATCCTTTTGGATCAGAAGTGAGACAGAAATCTAAGTGTGAACTTTTGTGTTTCAAAGCTGTAAAATAGAAAATTATTTACATTTTTAGAAGTATTGCTTTGACAATTTCTTCTTTACCCTACTGCATCTTAGATAATATCTAAAAGAAAATATCTTTCATTCTAACTCATGATATTTAGACTAAAGTGAGCCAGATTTTGGGATAGGAGGGTTCTGTAAAGAGTTTCTACATGTCTTATGAGAGCTTCTGTCCTATACTGTCTTTCCAAGAACATTTGCATAGCAGACATCCTTGGAAGATAGGTTTAGTACAGTGCCTTCCTCCAGGGCAAAGAGAATATTTTTTCTAACCAGGGTAATAATGATAATCTTTCCCTGTGAGGCAAAAGTTGAGCAGGTTTATTTGCCTTTCTCTTATAAAACTGAGGGTTTCTTAAACTCAGAGTTCCTCAGCGATGGCACTAACCCTCTGAGAGTACATCTACTCAAGTAGAACTCTGCACCATCCTCAGGTGATTTAGAGGACCAGAGAGACTGATGTGAACATGAGTCTTTATCTCTGACCTTGGAGTCTTATGTCTTTTGTCAGAGTGCATTTAACTGTGGCAAGCTAATTTGTTAGCTTATAAATAGGAAAAAAATCCCAGTCCCCTCACAGTTCTTGACACCAGAGAACAGAAAATTCCCAGAGTGTGACAGGAGAGATGGGATTTTACCTGGGTGAGGACATGAAAACAGTTTGGTCTGTTAGTCTAGATCTTTAGCTTTGGATTTATTTTAACCCAAGTGAGAGGGGAAGTAAAAACATCTAAAGTGCTTCATAACTCATGCAGAGAATAAATTAGAATTTTAACTTAATATTTTACTTAACCAGTTTGTCTTAACCAGTTAATATTTGTCTTAACCAGTTAAGACAAATCCAGAGACAAGTCAATTGGTGAAATTAACTGAGGCTAATTTATAGTTTTTAATGATCTAACCTTAACCAATGTTTTCTTACTTAGAAAGTCTTGAAAGTCTGGTTGAATCATCACCACCAAATTATTCCTAAATATGGCAGTACAGTTTTTAAGTATGAGGGATCCAAGGAGGATTAAAACAACACAGTTTCTAATAATTGACTAGATTAATTGATTTTTTTGGTCAAATATTGGCTTTTAAAGCTAAGTCAATTCATTCTGTCTTTGCTGAAAAGGAGAAAATGTATATCTACCCATCTCAGTATTCTGCCTTTTCCAAACTATTTGTGGCATTTTATATACTTCATAACAAAATTTTTTTGATAATACATTTATTCACCTCTGACCTTGTCTTCCAGTTATTTAAATAAATTTGTTAAAAGAACTAATGAATTTTACATTATAAACCTGAATTTTATCTCTCAAATGAAATTATATAAGACAGATGGCACATTTTACTTTAGAAAATGATATATAAAAATGTATTATTTTATGTGGGTAAACATGAGAGGCAGTAAAGTGAACCTTGATTTCACCAGACCCAACAATGAAATCTGACATAAATTTTAAACAAATGCTCAGAAAAGCATCTCATTCTTCTCTAAGTAACCAGTAATTTATGAAGATGTTTTAAATTCTTAGTTCTACATTATTGAAGAAAATGATGAAGAGAAAAGGGAATTTCATACTCTTAATCTATGGCTTCCTGTCTCCATATTTCATAGCTTTCCAGGTTTCTTTTATTTTTTGTCCATCTCTCTGCAAAATAGCAGATTCATAAGGTTCTTATAGACTTGCATCTTATTTTCCTCCCAATTACGTTAAGTCTGCCCCTCCCAGAGATGCCCCTGGAAAGGCCCTGGAGAGACTTTCCCTGTGCATGATCAGAAAGATAAATGTATTTATGATCCATGTACAAATAACTTAATAAAAAAAAAGAAAGAGAAGAAAGAAAGATCCCCTCTGGAGCTGCTTGTGGCTTTCTTCAGCTTTCTCCAAGATTTCCATTTAATTTCTTTGTAAGAGACAAGTGGAAGTACAGAGAGGAGACAGAAATTTTCCATCAAGGAACCCTAACAATGGTGATGGCGACACAGAGGAGCTATGGAAATTAAATGAATTCTGAGAAAGAGAATGTATTTGACTTCTGTGAAACTTTAGGTTCTTAAAATATTCCACAGGGAACTGGGGAATCCACCCTTCGCCACAATGGCATAAAAACAATTTTGCTCTAATTATTTAGTTGTTTTATTTCAGTTTTTATTGCCATAAAATTTATATAGCTTATACTATTCATTTCTCTTTTAACATAAAAGCTCCATTCTCTGTTCTGTTTAATATTGTCCCCAGGCAGATAAAGAGTCCTATTGTCAATCTTAAAATAATCTTATCTAGGAAACAGTCTTCATAAACCGATATGCTAAAACCTTATTTATGTAAGAGGTACCTGGCATATTCAAATTCATACAGTCAGAAAGTATAGCAGTGGCTGCCAGGGACTGGGGCAGGGAGAATGGAGACTTAGTGTTCAATGGGGACAGAATTTCAGTTTGGAATAAGGAGGAAGTTCTGGACATGCATGGTGCTGATGGTCACGTGAGGTGACGGTAGTCAGTGCTGCTGAACTGTGCCCCTCAGCTATGCACAATAGGATAAATTCTTGCTTGTATATACGTCATCATAACAAAATAAAGCAAAAGAAAACATTTATTTTCTCACAAAACAAAAATCCCTCTTTTCTCTTTCTTGGCTTCCTTCTATAAAATACCACATAATTTTCCCAAGTTTTCTCTTTTTTCTATCCCCCCCAACATCATATGTAATTTTTTTCTAGTGTGCTTTTACATAAACTTGGGAGAGAAAGAAAAGTTATTTTTAAACATTTCCAATGTCTCATTTTTATACATCTCAGCCCAATTTATCTTTTTCCCAAAGGTATACTGCTATCAGTCTACATTTACCAAAAAAAAAAAAAAAGAACTTTTCTGTTTTTTTTAGAGACAGTATCTCACTTTATCACCCATGATAGAGTGCTCTGGTGTCACAGCTCACAGCAACCTCTAGCTCTTGGGCTTAGGTAATTCTCTTGCCTCAGCCTCCCGAGTAGTTGGAACTACAGGTGCCCACCACAACTCCCAGCTATTTTTTGGTTGCAGTTTGGCCAGGGCCGGCGTTAACCCACCACCCTCAGTATATGGGGCTGGTGCCCTACACCACCCTTTTTTGCTTTCTTTTTTTCATTATTTCACACCTTAGCTGGAATTTCAACTTTTTAAACTAATCTTTTCAAGGGAAAATGATAAAAACAAATAAGAAAATGGAGACTATAGATACAAGGCAAAGATATAGAAGTGCAATTGTTTGAGATTTTTCAAAGAGACTGTAATAGCTACTGTGTCTTCGTCAAAGCTCAAATTAGCTTTCTAAGTACTATTAGCTTAATAGTACTCACTATTAATTATCTAATTTCAGCACCAAGTAAAATAAGTGATCAATGGGAGATTATTTAGTAACTTGAAGTTACACTTTAACCTAACTTGGAGACGGCCCTGCAAATGTCAACATTACTTTTAATTTGCTCAGCTTCCATTCCATTCCATTACAATTAAGTATGACCTTTATAAGCGTCACACAAACCCATATGTGAGAAAGGAATTTGAAATGTTTGCATTTCAGAGGGTCCTATGAACCACAAGAATTGCATGCTGAATGGCTGAAATATAAAACGTAGGCATTGTTCTTGGTAAAAGTGTTTATAGTTCTTATGAGTCTCCAAAGTACCCATGGTACTAACGGTAATGGGATGATGTTATTCAGCTTGGGAAAAAAAGCCTGTGTACTGAAGAGTGGCCATCGATTATGTCCACTAACTTATTTAAAATATGAGAAGTAGGCAGCTTTTCCCGTTGTGAAAGGTAGAACTCTTTGATAATATGAGAGCATGTCATTTCTTCTTTGTGTTGTTATGATTTTCAGACTTTCTAGAGAAAAGAAAAGCCATTATGATACCCCTCCCTCCCAAAAAAGCCGAACCTCTTTTCAAAATAGCTTTGGAGAAATATTTTTTGTCTTTCACATAACTTGCATCACATGTAAAAGCACATCCATTAAGAAGGGCATTGTGGAGAATAATAGAGGAACACAAAAGGCTGAGCAACCTTGACACTGCCCTTCAAAGTGCTTCCCAGAGCTCAGGTAACAGCCGTGGGAGCAGCCTGCTGTGCAAAGATGCCCACAAGTCCTGAGGGGCATGTATAGAAATGGCAGCCTGATAACACAGGAGCCCATCTCTTTACTTTAAGGTACTGCCTGCTAAAGACCACATTAGCATGAAAGAGAGGAAGAGAGAAAGAGGAGGGAAGGAAGTGACATAACACCACCTCCTGCAGGGTTTTGGACTCTGCTGAGCACTGTGCATACGAGGCCTGTCTCCTTGCTACTTGTTGATGTGGCTGTAGAGCACCATAAATTACTTAAGGAAGGAGAAATCACCTCATCCATATGTAAAGACTTTAATTATCAGACAGCATGTCTCTGTAAAAGGTACACTGTGTAGTAATTTAACTGACATTTAAATTCACTGAATTGAAAACGTTTATTGCTTTTCAGATATGTGTTTATTCCCATCAGAGTTATGCTTAGTGCCTTTATCAGATTGGCCCACCTGAACTGATTTAGCTTAAAGAGAAGCAGGCTGCTCTCTGTGGCATGAGAATCCTCACTAGGCATTGGCTGAACATTGTAAGTTTCCCTGATGTAAAAAATTCCTACGTACACAAGACATGATGATAATGAAGATAGTGATAATTGCAATAGTAAAAAGAGCCAAAATTTGTTGGAGTTTTCTAAGGGCTGGGCCTTCCTCAGAGTTCTAGGATCCCCTTTTGATGGATGCCAAACTGAGGTTCAGAGAGGTAAAGTGAAATGATTTGGCCAGGATTACTCAGGCAGTGAGTAAATCAAGAGTCATTACTCAAACCTAAGCAGGAGCTCACACTCTCCTACTCAACATCCCTCCACCCCCCTCAAAACAGCTTTTTCTCCAGTATTTTTAGTATTTTAATAGCAAGGTCAAACTGTAGAGTTTTTACCTGCTCTACTTTTATTCTGAAGGCTGTATGTTATTTAGCTATCTGATATGTCCCCTCTTGAATCGGAATTCTACAATATAAGTGATAGAATCAGGTGTACCTACCTGAATAAACCTGCCCTGCCCAGGCAGGTTCAGGTTCATGACCTGCCCAGGAAGGGTCAGACTCCTGTCCCTCCCAGGAAATAGGAATACCACCAATTGTTATGCTCCCTGATCCTTTAAATCTCTATCTGCCATAACCCACATGTGGAATTCCTTTCGTGACTTCATCCCACTTGCATCCAGGTGGTAATAAAGACCACACGATTGCTACAGAATGGGGATTCTGTTTTCCTTTGTTTTGAGCCTTGGAATAGTCTTTCTCCTTGGTTCTCCCTTGGATCATTTTTGGTCAGTTAGTGAACCAGGTTAGACAGAAGGACCAAATGGGCAACCTGCTTGGGATCTTCTGGTGCCAGAGGCTTTTTATCTATCAGTAAAATCTATCTTGTCACTCACTAGCAGTCGGACCACATTCCTCCACAATTGAGAGCACATGTATTGAGAATAAGATGGAGTCTGTCAGGCTGGGGCTGACATGACACAGCTGGTCTGATTAGTTCAGGTCCCATATGACCTTTATCTTATGTTTCCCATTCTTGTTGTTTCATAAAATTACCTTTAACTTAAAAGTAAATATCTTGAGTAGTTTAGGGCAATTAATTTAGGAGATTAACTTTTAAATTAGAAATGTTGTTTGGGGTTATATGTTTATTATGGGTTATGGCAATCACTGTTGTTTAAGATAAATGTTAGTTACTGTTATTTCAGATAAAGGTTAATATGGTTCTTGCTTTAAACTTTCATATATAAAACTGTGACTTTGGAAATGGAAGAACAGAAAAGTCTTGGAGAGGGTACTCTCATTGTTCTCCAGGATTCTGGCCTCCTGACAAAGTTTGGTGGACCTAACCCCATCTCTGTGTATTGGCTGACAGTGATAGATGGCTGGACCCTCTTGTCTAAGAAACACAATGGCAGTTTTAAAATTAATTTCTGCTCACCACCACCACCACCCCACCCACCTGCAGGGTAAGAAAAGCTGCACATAAACTGCTAGACAGAAGGCTCAAATGGGAAACCTGCTTGGGATTCCCCTTCTGCTGCCAGAGCCTTTTTATCTCTCAATTTTATCTATTAATAAAATCTGTCTTGTTGCTCACTAACGGTGTCTGTAGATTCCTTCTTCAAATCTCCAAGACCAAGGACCCAGCAGAGAAGGAGATTCATGCTACAGTGATAAATCGATAATGGCTAATATCTGTGATTTACACATGAATGATAATCTTTCCATACCTATAAATTTGAGGATAGTTGAATGAGAACATTAGGGCAAATAATAGATTTAGTTGTTAATAAACTCATCATAAAAATAAAAAGTAATCTGGGAATAACTCAACTATCAAAACCAAAACAAATATTGTGTCAAGAGAGACATAAAATATAAGAGTTATGTCTCTTTCTTAGAAGATGTCAACAGGGAAAAAGCCATATTCTAAAATAATTTAAAGTGGTTCATTCTGAGCCAAATCTGAGGACCATGACCAGGATCCACACCCAAGAAGCCTTGAGCTCACTGTGGTGGGGTTGCAGTGTACTTTTATACATTCCAAGGAGATAGGAATCACAGATAAGGTCATAAATAAATACAAAGAAGACATACATTGGCTTAGCCCAAAAATGAGGGATATCTCAAAGTGAGGACTTACAGGTTACTTAAAGCTTCTTTAGTGTCAATTAATTGAAAGAGTTTAGGCTTTCTAATAGACCATGAGTTAGCAAAAAGGAATGCTGAATTAAGACAAAGGTGTGTTGATCAGAGACAAACTATTGGACATATGCCCAGACTCAAGTGGTTTGTTATGTATATTGAGAACCTGAAGATGTGTTTGGCAGAGCCTTAGGCATGTTCATGAGTCACACAAGACATCCCAAGAAGTGAGGGAGAAATGATAAGGGCTGCCTGATCTTTTTTCTCATAGCTAGGATTTAGGATCCCCTTAGCCAACAGGGGATTCAATCAGTCAGCCACTGGAGGAGGAGCCCTTAAGATTCCTTTAGTTCAAAAAGATATGAAATTTTGTTATTTTGAACATTTTATAACCATCTAGATGAAAATATTCTTCTCCATTTCTTGCAAAACTACTTCTGGGTATTTGTCACTGTGCTTGGTGCTGAAGATACAAGGGTAAATTCACTTCTTTAGTAAAAAGTAAATGGGAATTCAGAGACATTTTTACAGTACTCTGATAGAGGCATAAGTGAGAGGAAATACCTTGTTCCTCACTGAGCAATGGGGCAGGGACACATTAAAAATCTATCCTATGTCTAGTGATCTTTGAGATTTCAGGAATGAGAAGTTCACCCATCAAGGAATGCAGGCATAGTTTATTCAGGCACAGATTAATGAGTTTATTAATTGATGTACAAACTCAAGTAGATGAAAGACCTCATGTCATTTTAAGATGAAGTGGGCAGTTTAGTCTAAAACCTCAACTAACTACTTAAAATACTGGTATTTTAATACCAACTAAGTCTATAGTATCTTGCAAATTTAGGTGAAAAAGGAATAAAAAGAATAAAACTTGGGTTTTACATAGAACAGTTAGTAATCTACAGTACACACATATTGTTAGAAGTTTTTCATCATATTAAAACTAATAACAATTTTTATAAACATTTGTACTTCACATTGAAGGCAAAAAGAAGAATGTGATTCAGCTCCTGCCCTCAAAGAGTTTATAGTGAATGTTAGAGACAAATATGTAAGAACTCCTAAAGTAAATATACAAAGGCTAAGTAAAACAGCACACAGGAAACCATGGAAACAAAGGAAAAGATATCTGTTCTACACTGGGTGGGGTCAGAGAAGCAATTCAGAGAAGGTGACACTTTGCATCAAACAGAAATTAACCAGCCTAGGGCAGGAAGAGAGCAGGGCAACCACCTCAACCATGATGGAGTGAAGAAAGAGGCAAGAAATCCTCATTTTCCTCTCCTAACAAACAAAACACAATAAAACAGGGGTAAAAAAAACTATAAAACTAACCAAAATTATTAAAAACACCTTTCAGTTGTCAGAACTCCAGAAATAGACCAATGAGAAACACAAATAGAGAAGCATTTGCTTCTGGGGAGCTGCTGTGATTGGAGTGACAGCAGCTGTGTCTTCCCTGAAGCAGCTCCCAGCACTACCTCTCCCTGCTACCCACCAAGCTGGGTAGTGTGAGCAGGAGACACTGGCTGTGACAACCTGATGCTTCACTGACAAAGGGACTAACTTTGATTGAAACAGAAAGGATAAGCTCATATCCACCAGCACTGTTATGAATAATAGCAACCTCAAGGGGAAATGAGTGGGGAGAGCCTGCAATAAGCCTGCGCAGAAGAAATAGACATCCTTTTTGCTGATGGGAAGGTTACAGAGCCCCGGAGCAGGTGAGCACTCTACACATGCCCAACTCATTGGGAGGCTGTGATCATTCACGAAGCCCTGGAAGAGCAAGGCAGAAAAGAAAACTGAGGGCAGTGTTGAAAACTTTCAGCACATGGAATGTGGTCTGTAACTCACGTGGACACATCTGGCGATAGCAAATGGAATCCCACTGGCCAGGAAAAAAAAAAAAAAAAGATCACACACAGAGAGATCAGAGGCTGCATACCACTGGGCAGAGATTGTTTTCAGATTAAGTCCAAGGAAGCTACTAAAACACAAAAAGCAATCAGACAAATAGCAAAGACATAATTTAAAAACAAAACCTCAAAACCATTAACACTTAAGAAAAAAATTTAAAAAAGGGCTTCTACAATATAACATAGGAAATTACCAGTTTTTAGAAAAAATTATGAAAAAAATTAGAAAAAATTACAACAAAATGGGAAAGTGTGGTTTATAATCCAGGAATTAAAAAAGAAAACTAAAATGTGACAGGTGGAGGCTCAGGAACTGCTGAGGCATTGGAACCCAAGTGGATACACCTCCTTCCTAGCAGCAGCATTAATAGAAGATATAGAAGCAGCAGCATTAATAGAAGACCCTGTTCTGCCAGGGTCAAATTTTGGAGTCACCTCCCCAATTCTGTGGACTGCCAGAGGAAGCTAGATCTCATATTGCAGGGATACCAGAAGTGCAGAGCAGCTGGGGCAGAGGCACAGTCTCTGAGGGCGAAAAACATTTGCTGCTTTGTTAACCTCTGGTTCTGAACAAGCTCAGGTGGAACACTCCCCAGTTTCCACTGAGCAGCTGAGGTAATCAGAATTCAATTCCCATAGCCGGCTGGTGGCAAAGTGTGGTCACCTGGCCGAAGAGGAATTGACTTCCCTCTGACTCTGGCAGGCCCAAATCCCTGGCCTATCTGTTCATTGGAGAATATTGGGACAGAGCTCCATAGGGCTATCAGTGTCTGGGTGTGACAGAGGTGCAAGGTTGGGAAGGAGGCACCAGGCTCCCTGGACTATTTTGCTGGGTGGGCCTTTCTGACTCCACAGAACACCAGAGTAAGCTACACTTGAGCTGCCAGTGGACCCCTGGCTGCCTAGATGCTTAAGACCTTTTGAACTCTCACACCTGATTGGTGTTTGTGTTGACCAGGACAATTGGTTTGGAACTCTTGACCTGGGCCCATCACTCGGGGACCCACTAAGGTTGTACCCTAGTTGAGTTGTTGTGGGAGTGTGGGATTCTCCTCTTCCAGTTGTTGTCTCTTGGGTGGTGGTGTGTCTTAGTTGCTTATATATCTCCACAGCTGTGATTTCAGCCCAAAGCCACCTGAATTCACTAGGACTGTGAATTCAGACTAGCTGATTACAGGTCAGAGCCATCTAGCCCCACCACACCAAGCACTTCCCCAGAGTTTCAGGCTCTAGTACCTTTGTAAAGCTCTAAGGGAAAAGCCTCAATCACCAGTCTTTTGCAAAGGGCTGGTTAACAACAACCCCAGGAGCCTTCAAGTCAATTTCATCTTACCAGCTTCTCTAGCCAAATGCTGAAAAATAAACATGGGTCAGAACCAGTGCAAAAACTCTGGCAAAATGAATAATCAGAGAAGATCAACTCTCTCAAGGAATGACAAAGGAGACACAACAAAAGATCTCTCTCTTTTTTTTTTTTTATTGAATGGTAACTGTGTACATTGATGCACTTTGGGGGTACAGTGTGGTGTTTTCAAACACAATCCAAGACACTTCCATCAA
>NW_003852610.1:1947371-1948887 GCF_000181295.1 Otolemur garnettii | reverse complement strand
GAATGCACCTCAATTTATAAGAGAGACTCTAACAGACATGAGCAACTTTATTTCCTCCAGCACAATAGTAGTCAGAGATTTTAACACTCCTTTGGTAGTGTTGGATAGATCTTCCAAGAAAAAACTAAGCAAAGAACTTTTAGACTTAACCATCCAACAATTGGTTTTAACAGACAGCTATAGAATATTTCATCCTAACAAAACTGAATACATATTCTTCTCATTAGCCCATTGCACATACTCCAAAATTGATTGCATTTTGGTCACAAGTCTAACCTCAACAAATTAAAAAGTATAGAAATCATTCCTTGTCTTTTCTCCAATTATCCCGCAATAAAAGTTGAACTCACCAATAACAGCTATCTGCATACTCATATAAAGACATGGAAACTAAATAACCTTATGATGAAAGATAGCTGGGTCATAGATGAGATTAAGAAGGAAATTGCCAATTTTTTGGAACAAAATAATAATGAACATAAGAATTTTCAGAAAGCGTGGGATACTGCAAAGGCAATCCTCAGAGGCAAATTTATAGTGTTGCAAGCCTTCCTCAAGCGTTGCAAGCCTTCCTCAAGACAATGGAAAGGGAAGAAGTCCATAACTTAATGGGATACCTTAAGCAACTGGAAAAGGAAGAACATGCCACCCCAAAACCCAGAAGAAGAAAAGAAATAACTAAAATTAGAGCAGAATTAAATGAAATTGAAAACAAAAGCATTATGCAACAGATCAATCATTCAAAAAGTTTTTTTTTTTTTTAATTAAATGTTAGCTGTGTACATTACTGCAATCATGGGGCACAGTGTGATGTTTTCATATACAATTTGAAATACTTTCATCAAACTAGTTAACATGGCCTTTATGTCATTTTCTTAGTTATTGTGTTAAGATGTTTAAATTCTACTTTTAGAAAGATTCACTTGTACCCTTGTAACATAAACCATAGAAGTGATCCCTTCAATCACCCTCCCTCCACCTGTCCACCCCTTCCCTCTCCCCCTCCCTCCCATATTCTTAGGCTATAATTAGGTTATAGCTTTCATATGAAAGCTATAAGTTAGTTTCATAATATGGCTGTGTACATTGGATAATTTTTCTTCCATTCTTGAGACACTTTGCTAAGAAGAACATTTTCCAGCTCCATCTATGTAAAGATGAAGGAGGTAAGTCTTCATCTTTCTTTATGGCTGCATAGTATTCCATGGTGTACATATACCACAGTTTATTGATCCATTCGTGGATCAATGGGTACTTGAGCTTCTTCCATGACCTGGCAATTATGAACTGGGCTGCAATAAACATTCTAATACAAACATTTTTGTTATAATGTGGTTTTTGGTCTTCTGGATATATACCTAATAAAGGAATTGCAGGATCCAACAGCAGGTCTATTTTTAGTTCTCTATGTGTTCACCAGACGTCTTTCCAAAAGGAATGTATTAGCTTGCATTCCCACCAGCAGTGTAGAAGTGTTCCCTTTTCTCCACATCCACGCCACCATGTAAATTTTTGG
>NW_003852610.1:1914211-1947072 GCF_000181295.1 Otolemur garnettii | reverse complement strand
TGTATTCTTGGCTGTGCAGAAGCTCTTTAGTTTGATCAGGTTCCAATAGTGTATTTTTGATGTTGCTTCAATTCCCTGAGGGGTCCTCCTCATAAAATTTTTGCCCAGGCCGATTTCTTCAAGTGTTTTCCCTACACTTTCTTCTACTATTTTTATGGTTTCATGTCTTAAGTTTAAATCTTTAAACTAGTGAGAGTCTATCTTAGTTAATGGTTTAAGGTGTGGGTCCAGTTAAAAAGTTGGTTTTTTGAAAAGGTCAATAAAATAGATAAGCCTTTGACTAATCTAACCAGAAATAAAAGAGTAAAATCCCAAATTTCATCAATCAGAAATGATAAAGGCTAAATAACAACAGTCTCCACAGAAATTCAAAAATCCTTAATGAATATTACAAAAAACTCTATTCTCAGAAATATGAAAATCTGAAGGAAATAGACCCACACTTGGAAACACACCACCTTCCTAGACTTGGCCAGAAAGAAGTGGCAGTGTTGAACAAGTCTATATCAAGGCTTGAAATAACACCAACTGAAAGTAACTTGAAATAATACCAACACCAAGCTGAAATAACACCAACTATAAAAAATCTCTCCCAAAAGAAAAGCCCCAGGAGCAGAAGACTTCACATCAGAATTGTACAAACTTTTAAAGATGAACTAGTACCTTAACCTAGTACCTAGTACCTTAACCTTTTCCAAAACATAGAAAAAGAAGGAATATTCCCCAAAATTCTATAAAGCAAATATTACCCTGATCCCCAAACCAGGAAAAGACCCATTAAGAAAATTATAGACCAATATCTCTAATGAATATTGATGCAAAAATATTCAATATGTTCCTAGCAAATAGAATCCAGCAACACATCCAACCCATTATACATCATGACCAAGTGGGTTTTATCTCAGGGTCCAAAAAATAGTTCAATATATGTAAATCTATAAATATAATACATCACATAAACAAAATAAAAAATAAAGACCATTTGATTCTCTCAATTGATACAGAAAAGGCTTTTGACAATATTCAGCATACTTTCATGATCAGCTTAAGCTTTCATTTCATGCTTAAGAAAATAGGTATAGAAGGAACATTTCTTAAACTGATAGAGTCCATCTACAGCAAACCCATAGCCAATATCATATTGAATGGAGTAACATTGAAATCATTTCCACTCAGATCAGGAACCAGGCAAGGTTGCCCATTGTTTCCACTACTTTTTAACATTGTAATGGAAGTCTTAGGCATTGCAATCAGGCAAGAGAAGGCAATCAAGGGTATCCAAATAGTATCAGAGGAGATCACATTGTCACTTTTCCCAGATGATAAGATTGTATATCTGGAAAACCCCAGGGACTCAACTACAAAACTCCCAGAAGTGATCAAGGAATACAGTAGTGTCTCAGGATACAAAATACTCACAAATCAGTAGCTTTTGTATATACCAATAATAGCCAAGGTAAAAAAAAAAAAATCAAGGACTCTATTCCCTTTACAATAGTGCCAAAGAAGATGAAATAACTGAGAGTGTACCTAACAAAGGATGTGAAAGATCTCTATAAAGAGAACTATGAAACTCTGAGAAAATAAATAGCTGAAGATGTTAATAAATGGAAAAACACACCATTCTCATGTCTGGGAAGAATCAATATTGTTAAAATGTCCATACTACACAAAGGAATCTGTAGATTTAATGCAATCCCTATTAAAGCACCTCTGTCATACTTTAAAGATCTGTAAAAATTAGTACTTCATTTTATATGGCAACAGAAAAAAACCTCAAATAGCCAAGACATTACTCAGAAACAAAAACAAATTGGGAACAATCATGGTTCCAGACTTCAGACGATACTATAAATCTATAGAGATCAAAACAGCATGGTAATGGTGCAAAAATAAAGAGGTAGATGTATGAAACAGAATTGAAAACCAGTAGATGAGCCCAGACACTTATTGTCATTTGATCTTTGATAAGCCTATCAAAAATATAAATTGGGGAAAAGATTCCTTATTTAACAAATGATGCTGTGTGAATTGGCTGGTGACTTGTAGAAGACTAAAACTGGACCCACACCTTTATCCTCCAACAAAAATTAACTCTCACTGTTTAAAGAACTTAAACTTAAGATATGAAACTATAAAAATTCTTGGAGGGAGTGCAGGGGAAACGCTTGAAGAAATTGGCCTGGGAGAATACTTTATGAGGAAACCCGGGCAATTGAAGTAACATCAAAAATAGATTACTGGGATCTGATCAAACTAAAAAATTTTCTTCATTGTCAAGAACACAGTAAGTAAAGCAAGTATACAGACCTCAGAATGGGAGAGGATTTTTTGCAGGTTATATTTCTGACAAAGGTTAGATAACCAGAATCCCCTGAGAACTCAAACATATTAATAAGAAAAAAAACAAGTAATCCCATTTCATTGTGGGCAAGAAACTTCTCTATAGAAGACAGATGCACGGTCTACAGACACATGAAAAATGCTCATCATCTTTAATCATCAGAGAAATGCAAATCAAAATCACTTTGAGATATCATCTAACTCCAGTAAGAGTAGCCCACATCACAAAATCCCAAAACTACAGATGTTGGTGTGGATGTGGAGAAAAGGGAACACTTCTGCACTTCTGGTGGGAGTGCAAGCTAATATGTCCCTTTTGGAAAGAAGTTTGGAGAACATTCAGGGATCTAAATGTAGACCTGCTGTTTGATCCTGCAATTCTTCTACTAGGTGTATATCCAAAAGTCCAAAAATTACTTTGCAACAAAAATATTCGTACCAGATTGTTCACTGAAGCTCAATTCATAATCACCAAGACATGGAAGAAGCTGAAGTGCCCATCAACTCATGAATGGATTAATAAATTATGTCTGTATACCCTGGAATATGATGCAGCATTAAAAAAAGATGGAGACTTTACCTCTTTTATGTTTACATGGATTGAGCTGGAAAATATTCTTCTTAGTAAAGTATCTCAGGAATGGAAAAATGTACTTGGTACTACCGTGAAACCAATTTATAATCACTCACATTTTCATGTGAAAGATGAGTCACAGCTATAGCCCAGGATGAAGATGGGAAGGAGATGGGTATGGGAAGGGAGGGGGTTGGTTTGATGGAGGGAGGGTTAATGGTGGGGCCACACCTATGGAGAATATTGCAAGGGTACAAGTCAAATCTATCAAGTATAGAACACAAATGTCTTAGCGCTGTGATTAAGTAAATGAGACAAAAGCTATGTTAATTAGTTGGATATAAGCACTCCAATTTGTACAAATAATCAACACATTGAATCCCACAAAGGCATAAATATATATGACTTAATAAAAGGAAAAAAATATATCTGAAATTAAAAAATAATAAAATATAGTTTTACTACAAACAAAAAACAGAAAGGGTTATAAAATTACATTAAATATGGACAAAAGCTGGGAAATAAAATAAAACCAAAACCACAATAAGAGACTACTTCACACTCATTAGGAAGGCCATTATTTAAAAAAAAATAATAACAAGTTTGGGGGAAAATGTGAAGAATTTGAAACCTTTGTGCTCTGCTAGTGGGAATGTAAAATGTAGCTTCTATGGAAAACATTATGACAGTTACTCACATATCAAAAATATAATTCCCTTATGGGCCAGTAATCCCCCTTCTGAGACTAAATCCAAAGGAATTAAAATCAGGAACTTGAAAAGATAATTATACTCTCACATTCATTGCAGCATTATTCATAATAGCCAAAAGTAGAAGCAATTCAAATATTCATCTATGGATGAATGGATAAACAAAATGTGGTACATAAAATATATATTTACAATACAGTATTATTCAGCCTAAAAAGGCATGGAAATTCTGTCAAATGCTACATATATCCTTGAAGATGTTATGCAACATGAAATGAGAGTCAAAAAAGTGCAAATGCTACGTGACTCCATTCACATCAAGTACCTAGAATAGTAAGGTTGATAAAAAGTAGAATGGGGCTGGGGGGACAAGGATGGGAGTGAGGATTTCATGCATCTTGGGTTTCAGTTTTTGGAATATGAAAAAAATTCTGGAGATGAATGATGGTAATGATTTTTACAATAGTTTAAATGTACTTAACAACCACTGATCTTCATACTTGAATGTGGTTAACATGATAAATTTTACACTATGATTGTACTACCACAATTTTTTTAAAGCATAGGAGGAGAAAATATGTTATAATTTATTGCTTATTGTTTTGTCCTAATTTTGTTTTTTCTGTTTTTAGCAATGTGAATGCAACAAAGCTAAAATGTTTTGAATAAATTACCCACATAGGTCCTTGAGGTGCCACATCCGCCTGGTCACAAAGCTTCCATTCTGCTGGGCACCCCTGCTCTGTCCTGCCCTCATCCTCCAAGTCTCATCTGGAGGATTATTCCTGTGGGAAAAGTCTCTCTTACTTCCAGGATGTATGAGGTCACCTCTCACTTGATTCCAAAGATCTATTCAAAGCCTTCAGTTCTTGTTTAATACCTTCCTTTCCAATATCCTGTAAATTCTAGGAATGGAAAATAATGTTTTATAATTTTATAAAAATAATCACTGTTTAATTTCCTTAGATATTCATGTTGTCTCCAAGTTTTTCCTAATTCAAATAATGAAGATTTGTACATTGACCTTTTCTCACACCACTCTTCACTCTTTTCCAATGATCTATTTATAGAAATTGAATTGGTAGATCAAATACTACGTCCATCTGTGGACTTTTGGACTCATTTACACAATAAAGAGGAACTTCAAAAATATTGTGATCATTAGCCAGTCCTTTTACAAATTATATTGTGTGGAGTACATTTTAATTAAACAATATCTATTTGCAATTTTCATGAAGTTTGACAAAAGATTATAAATCATAGAGTGATCTGGGTTTATCAAGTCATTACCTATATGATTTGCCTTAGATGAATTATCCACTGTTTTTAAAGAGAGAATTTTTATTTAGGCTTGCTGAACTGAAAGAATATGTAATTATATAGTTTTAAGATGTTACAGTATTCATTTGCCTTATTCCCAGGAGCTCCAGAGCATGAGCTGGTTAAAGATGATGATAGCTCAGATGAGGGTAGATTTTACTGGTTCACAGGGGGACAAAAGAGTCACATACTGGAGACAGCAACAAGGTACACAAAGGTTGCCAAGCCAGAAAGGCAATGCGTTCTGTCACTTAGCTTCCTAGCATGGCACGGTTTGGGCAGAGCTGGTGAAATTCAGTCCAAAGTAAGCTGCTCAAAGACAGAATGAGACTCATGTTACAGTACCCACTAATGAGTATAAAATATAAAATTCGAAGTGACAGCTGTTAGGAAAAGAAATATTGAACACTGACATCCCAGACTGAAGCCAGATCCAGTTACAAGTAGATGTTGGCACCTCAGATGCTGGGGCAAGTGCGGCCCCTCAGTCCCAGGGCAGCCAGGCAGGCAAGGGCGGGAGTGGCTTACAGAAGGGGGGACTGAGGCCCCCTCAAGCCCCTCTCTCCCGGGAGGACCTTGGGAGATAGAGTCTTACACCTTTCAGGTTAGCAAGGGCGAGGGCTCAGCATATAGGCGACATCAACGCAGTCGGCACTTGGCACCTCCAACTCCCGGAAGACGTCTCTTTGCCCTATGTGTCTCAGGGTCATGGACTGCTGGCACGTCTGGGTTATTCTTCTTTTTGCTGTCTAAAAGCTTTGCCTTTGAGAACCATAGCTCTCCCCTGGAGTCTCGTGTGGCCAGGCTCTGGGAGACCCGACCAGCTCTGGGCCACCTGGAAGCTCCAGGTCTTCGGGCTGGATGTTTAGTGTCCTTTACATCCGGAAGCTCCAGCTGCTAAACAACTCCCTTCTGCTCCAGCCCAGGTCTGGTGAGAGCCTCCAGCCTTCCACTCACTCAAGGCATTCGCCAGAGGAAACTCAAAGTTATAGGTCCCTTCTCTGGCCGTTTGGTAAGTGTATTTATCTTCCTGGCACCAGAAGTGCCTTTCCTCTTGACCGCCACTACTTTGAAATGTCATCCTCATGGTGGGTCTCTCAGTGTCCCTGGGGGTAGCGCTGCCTTCTTGGGGTAGCCATGGACACGGCTGCCTGGGCTTTGCCCCTCCAGACCCTGCCACATTTCCTTTGACACATCCTAGGTGCATGTGCTTTCAGGTTTTTATTCCATGAGTAGAGCTTACAGTCCTCTGTCCTCTGCTGCAGCCACACTGAGCAGACTCACCTCACTGCCTCTAACCAGTGGTTCTGTGTCACTTTGCCATTTTGTGTTGTGTGAGCTCCACCCTGCCCTGCCTTAAGGCACTGTGGTCTGCCACTGTCTGTCTGCCTCACGTGAGCCACAGGGGCCTTCCAACTTAAGGAAAATCCAGTCACTGATTTGCTACTGTTTAAGAAGTTGACATCCTCTGTGGTGGCTAAGGGTACCGTGTTCCTGGGCTACCAAGCCCCAATCTCAAGTCACAATGTGTGGTCTACATGAGCCCCCTTTGTGGGGTCCTGGCTCTGCCAGGCAGACTGCCACAATGTTCATGATACCCAGAGGAATCTGTCTGGCCATGGTGGGCACAGACACAAACTGTCCTTTCTGTTTTCAGTGTCTTCTCAGTGGGGGACATGACCTTAAAGGTGTGTGCTCCATCTAGCCCAACTATTTTTCATATACAGTGGAACCTCAAAGATTTACCATATCTCATAAACACACTGTAACCTAGTTGTCTGTACCCTCACATTAACTGGGGAGGGGGAGAACAGGACTGCAGATGAGCTGCTGGGAAGAGTGCCTAGCTCTTGGACATGCTTGGAAATGTTAGTTATTATTGTTCTTATGACAGTGAAGCAGGAGACTCAGAACAGCATTCCAAGAAGGACTCCAGACTAGGAAGAGCCAAACAGGAAGCTACTATTCTGTGTGTGTGTCTACTCACAGAGTAAATGAGCAGACAAGAGAAAAGGCCACCCCTCCGCAGGAGTCTGAAAATGCCAACCCCAAAACACATAAAATAAGACTATTGACAAAATAGCCAGTTAGCAAAATCAGGATCAGGCCCATGAAAACATTCCAGGTAAAACTGCTTTATGGAATAACCTGGGGAGGACTTAAAACAAGCATATCTAACATGTCCAAGAGAATAATCCATGAGTGACAGCTACCAAAGAGGCAAAGAACTCTGATCCTAATAATAGGCAGAAATAAAGCAACTAAAAAAGGTCTTTATAAGAAATAATGAAAAATCTCACATGAAAAATATAGTCATGAGAACTAAAAAATAATAATAAGCAACATGGAAAGCAAAATTCTGCACAGATCATAGTTAAGGAAAGAAAGTAGAGCATTGCAGTACAGACACAGGGCATTCTCTTGCAGCACAACAGGGAAAGCAGACATGAATACATTACCAGGTGCTAAGAAACAGAAAATCAAGTGAGACATTCCAGTGCATGTCTACCCAGAGCACCAGATGAAGAGAATGAAGAAACTGAGAAAAACATAGTGTAGATTTTCCTATAAATGAAGTCTTCCAACAAAATACAAAAAACAAAACAAAGAAACAAAAACAAATAGACTGTCTGGTTTCCAAGAAAGATAGATAAATATTAGCCCAAATCTAGAAGATTGTAGTGAAACTGTACAACATACAAAAAATGAAGAGAAAAATAAAAGCTAAGAGAGGAACATTTAGAGTACAAAGGTCTGAAAGCAGGTTACTCACCCACAATGTAGATGCCAGAAAACAAAAGATGACCTTCTCAGGGTGCAGAGAAAAACCAACACACTGAGAGTTTTATCCCAAACAAGCCATCATACAGGAGTGAAGAAAAATAGAGATATTTACAAAGAAACAATGACGAAGATATTTCACTACCCTCAGGCACTAGATAAATACAGCAATATATCTGAACAAAAAGGAAAGTAATTCAGAGCCAAACGTGTGAGAAAGAAGAAACCCTGAAAAGCACCAATACTGATAAAATGTCAACACATATTTATTACAGAGTCTATTATAAGTACAGTCATGTTTAAAACAATCACATACACACCTCCTCAGAAATTTTCAAGTGACATTAAGATGGAGGGAGTTGGTTCTTGAAGAATATCTTATACACACAGTTAAACTTTAAGTTCCTTAAGTTCTACTGTATACCTGTGACTACAATATAAGCATATAGTGTATGTACAATTCACATGTAACCATTAAAAGATGGCAATACCCATAAAATCCAGCATCATAGCACTGACCCAGAGTCTGAATAATGGCTCCTTCATCACCAGTTTGGCGAGGGAGGGCAGGGAAAGTTCTAGACCTTTCTGGACTTCAACTACCTCATCTTTAAACTGGGAATTGTACTAACACGCTCCTCTTAGATTTAATGTGAGGATGAGATGCACTGATGCCTGAGAAGCCTTCCTCACCATGTGGTTTGTGTTCCAGAAGTTTTCATATGTGATTCTTCCAGTACAGTGATTCCCTCTCCCGATGTGTCTGCCCTGCTGTGGCCCATCCCCTGCATCTGATATCTCAAAGGCTATGCTTTTCATTTCAGAAAGTTATAGCTTATTTTTTTTTAAAAAGCAATGTGTATCTTTTAATATTTTAATATTGAATATTAGAGTATTATCTCTTTCTTTAAGGTTACTTCATCTTCATAACAATTTAAATATTTATTTTATGTTCCTGTTTACATTGTTGTTTAAGCAGCTTAGGTCCCTGCAATACTAATATTTCTACCAGCTCTGCTTTGACAATGCAGGTGGATTGTTCTTCCCATGGAGTTGTAATATATAGATGAAAATTCATCTCTAATGCATGTATTGGCCAGGGTGGAGCATTTCTTCTATGAAGATCCTTGGAAATAGCCTCGACATGAGACCAGGTTTTCTGTTAGTAGTCACTGAGAATCTGTACTCCAACGAAAGGTAAGCCCAAGGTTTACATCTTCCCACCTGCTGTCCAGCAGCAACAGGTTGCTTCCTTGTCTTCCTGGCCAGTGCCTGGAGGTGTTCAGTCCCTCTTGGGGTTGCAGCTCAAAGCAAGAGTTTTAATTCCAACTCTCCACTTTTCTCAGACCACAGACCTTATCCCTTCAGTTTATCTACAGGCACAGAAACCAAATTCCTAATAACTACAGGCCAGGCAGCACCACCCCCAGCCCCTGCCAGGTGGCGACAGTGCTGACTGGGTCTTGCCCTATGTTCCTTCTGCACTGCTGGCCCTTCCTTCCTATGTGCCTGGTCACACATCTTCTCAAGGTTTTTCTTTGTCTGAAGGGGACATTTCCTGCTCACTGTGCTGCTAAAGTTTTGTTAAGTGAGACTGTCAATGTTGTGATCTAATATACCTTTCTCTAGCAGCACTGCATATACTTTCAATTACTGTATGTCTTACGGGCCTCTTGCTTACAGATGTTCATTTAAAATTTTGTTAGAGGCCAGGCGAGATGGCTCACGCCCATAATCCTAATACTCTGGGGGAGGAGATTGCTTGAGCTCAGGAGTTGGAGAGTAGCCTGAACAAAAGTGAGACCCTGTCCCTGATAAAAATAGAAAAAATAGCTGGGTCTTGTGGCGCGTACCTGTAGTTCCAGCTACTCCAGCTGAGGCAAGAAGATGGCTTGGGCCCAGGAGTTTGAAGTTGCTGTGAGCTATGACAATGCCATGGCACTCTACCCAGGGCAATAGAGTGAGATTCTGTCTCAAAAATAATTAAATAAATAAATAAATAAGTAAATAAATAAAATATAAATTTTTGTTAGGAAAACTTTATTATCATCAGTACCTCTGTCACAATTTGGTGTGAACTTTTTAATTTGCTTTAGAAGAAAAACGGGAAAGTTTTCCTTTACCAAAGAAGTCCACATATTTGCATCTGCAGTTGTACAGTTAGAACTGCAGGGGAAGAACTTCAGGTGTTGATTCTCTGTGTTTGTGCTCTGATTTGGAAACAACACCACCTGTGGCCCAGTGGAAGACAGGAGGAGACAAAAGGAAGGAACACGACATAGTCACAGCATTGCTTACGGGGAAATGTCATCTTTTGAAAATGTTGGCTCATCAAAAAATTAATATAGGTCAAAATATATGATGAATGGTCCTATACATATATTATATGTGAAACATCCAGAGTTCTCTTCCTTCTTGATATAAACATACTACTTGGTATGCCACTGATATGGGTCTGTGTTTTCTATCAATTAAATTGGCAAGTGATTTTTTAAGAGATTTGATATACATGAAGTTTATACTGTATTTACATAGTATTATATACACAGAGTTTTAAGAATCATATTTTATCTAGCTTCAAATATTCCCCCTATACACAAGAAAGTAAATATTCTAAATATAATCGAGGCTCAACACCTGCAGCTCAGTGGTTAGGGCACCGGCCACATCCACTGGGACTGGTGGGTTGGAACCTGGCCTGGGCCTGCTAAACAACAATGACAACAACAACAACAAAATATAGCTGGATGCTGTGGCAGGTGCCTGTAGTCCCAGCTACTTGGATGGCTGAGACAAGTGAATCACTTAAGCCCAAGAGTTTGAGGTTGATAGTGTCACAGCACTATCCCTAGGGTGACATAGTGAGACTTTGTCTCAAAAAAAAAAAAAACTCCCCAAACTATATATATATATAATTGAAAAAAAAATCATCCCAATATAACGACTTTTGATAAGTACCCATGTGTTGCTCAAACCACGTTTGTGTACTAGGGACAGCATCATTTTCAAATGCATCTATGTACTGGGGTTAGAGAATACGGGATAAGTTGAATTACTGACCTGTTTTCTACCACCCTGAGTGTTCACTCCCCACTATCTAACTCTGGGGTTCTTCCCACCAAAAGGGAGAAACCTTCCAAGTCCACCTGGCCAAATGGATGTTGGCAGGAGTAATATTAAGTCATTAAATATGAAATGTCCAATTTTGAATCAAAAGTTTAGTTTGTTATATCTCAAATAAGAGGCAGTATGATTAATCAAAGTATGTCCTATAGCTGTAGATGTAGTTTCTCCATATTAACTGTAGTTTGTTCAGGACAGCAGCAAAGACACAGGGAAAGCAATGAAACCACAAAAGGTGTTTTTTATAGCTTGTTGAGAATTGAATATTTTTTCTTTCTAGAAGTAGCACAAAACCTAGAAGAAATGGTATTCAGTTGGTGAAAGTTCTGGTGAACACAGTGGAGGACAGAGAAATCCTGCTTCTGTAGTTTGAGCAGTGTTGTTTGCGAGACAGTATTGCCTTATAAGAGGACAGGCCTGCGTCTAGTGGCCAATCTCAGCTGCTGAATCACAGAACCCTCATCATTTCATGCAACTGGTTGTAGTAGACATCCTCTGGAAACATTTGACAAGATTTCATGAAGCTGCAGAGGATAATACCAGTGCTGGACCACCAAACAGACACCTTGAGCTTTTCTTGATGAATATTTGGTTTTGTGCTGTGTTTTGGTGCTTCATATTTATCCAACCATTGTTCTGAATGTTTGTGATTGTCAAAAAGAATCCATTTTGGTCACACTTAACCATATGCTATAGAAATAAATGGCTCTCCTTTATGTTGTAGCAGCAAAGAAAGGCAAACTTTGGACAGTGTACCTTCTGATGCTGTTTAATTCATGCAAGACCTGTCTATCCAGCTTCTTTACCTTGTGCATTTGTTTCACATGGTCTAATATTGTTGAAATGGTAACATCAAACCTTGCTGTTAATTGACATGCAGGTTGAGATGGATTCCTTTCCACTGCAGCTTTCAGCTCATTGTTATCCACTTTGGTCTCAGGTTGCCCATGTGGCTCATTTTCAAGATTAAAATTGCCAGAATAGAACATCTCAACCATAGAGGTGCTGTTCATTCATTAGCCAGATCCTTCCTAAACACATTTTTGATATTTCCAGTTGTTTATGCTGCATTGGTTCCAAAATGAAACTCATATTAAAAACTAATGCAAATTGTTTACCTATCCATGGTTTCACAAAAATTGCTCTAAACAAAAAAATTGAAAGATCATCATAAGCCATAACATGCGTTTGAAAAGAATAAGGATGTACCTTCAGTATAAAAATAAAACAAGAATTGTCAAAGTAAAATGTTAGAGATAACAACTGTCAAACTTAGCACTTACGGAAATCAGATATTTCATATTTATTAAAACGAGCCAAAGCTTGAAATGGACCAAAATGTTCTGTCTTTGCCTAGACTACATCTAGCCCCACAAGCCCACTGGCCCAGCAGGTGCGTGGAGGACAGAGACACAGAGCACTTCCTAGACCAGACCTGCTGAACCAATGGGCTCATCTGCACACACAGGAACCAGAGTGAAAAGTTACGATTTTAAGACATATGGTAACTGGGCTGGTTTGTTATTCAACATTTTTGTAAATAATTAAAATATGCCAGAACTGCCTATTAATTTTGTTTTTGACAGTCAAATGACTTTATGTACCTAACATATATTTTTATTAATTTTTCAATGACAAAGAAGTTGACCTTCTATGAGATCTTGTTTTACTATCCAGTTAATATAAGATAGAGCATTGAAGCTAATGTGCCCTGAAATTAGACAAACTAGATATTATCTAATTCAAAAGCCAGTATAAATCTTGAAATAGTTGAGTAGAAATTTATTCTAGCAGTGAAAGATTAAATAATTCAGACCTACCCTCTCACTAAGCATAATGAAAATTTCTCTGTGAAATTCACAAAAACTTATCCTTTTAAAACCTTCCCAAATGCTACCAAGCTAATAAGAAATTATGAGGCCAAAATCTATAGAAAGAGAGAGATATCTGAGTTTTAAAACCAGTATTCAGAACTGCTTTTGTCCTGAAAGTTTTTGGTAATCCAGGAAAAAGAAATAGATGTAATTAGTAAATTCATATTTGTATAGATGAAAAAGAAAATCAGTACTGCACATCATATATATATATATATATGTATAAATTCACTTTTCACTAAATGTGACAGGCTAAAAGGGAGAATATATGTTCAGTAGCAGATAAATGACCACGGGACTTGATGAAATCCTTGACAAAGGGGAGAAACCAAATGTACATAAAGACAGGGAAAAGTGTGTCACCTCCTTAGTTACTGAGAAATGCACATTAAAGGCACACTCAGACATGGTTACATAGCACTGTAGCCATATATTGGCTCCATAAAGACTCAGGGCATGGAGTAACGTGTGATCACATATACCACACTGGACAGCAAAAATCTTGTCTAATTAAGTTTAAGACACATGAAACCTGTGGCCCATAATTTTAATGTCATGTATATGTCAGCAAATGCCAAAGAGAAACCAACTTTGTATATTGCTTTATATAATTTATCCCCAAAGATAGAAACTTAAAACAACACAAATTGATTATCTCATATGATTTTTTTAATTTTATTTATTTATTTATTTTTTGAGACAGAGTCTCACTTTGTGGCCCTCAGTAGAGAGCTGTGGCATCACACCTCACAGCAACCTCAAACTCTTTGGTTCATAAGATTCTCTTGCCTCAGCCTCCCAAGTGGCTGGGACTACAGGCTCCTGCTACAACACCCAGCTATTTTTTTGGTTGCAGTTGTCATTGTTGTTTAGCAGGCCTGGGGTGAGTTTGAACTCTCCAGTCTCAGTGTACGTGGTCAGTGCCATAACCACTGAGCTATGGGCATAATCATGTGAGATTTCTTATGGCCAGGAATCTGGGAGAAATGCTGCTTTATTCTGGCTCAAGATTTCCCATGAAACTTTCAGGGAGGGTCTATAGTCATCTCAAGGTTTGATGGAAATTCAAAGTTATTCACATACTGTCTAGGGGGCCTCAGTTCCTCAGTAGCTGTTGGCCAGAGTCCTTAGTTCTCTGCTACAAGGGTCTCCATATAACTGTGGTTACAACATGGCAGCTGGATTTTCCCAGAGCAAAAAATATGAAAGAGAAAGAAACAGAGGGAGAAAGAGAGAGAAACACAGAGACAGAGAGACAGAGAGACAGAGAGACAGAGAGAGAAAGCCAGTGAGTGTCCCCGACAGATCCACAGACTTTTATAGCCCAGTTTGTGAAATGCCATCCCATCATTTGGACCTGTTGCTAACAGCCACACAAACCAGCCCTGCTTAAAGGTGAGAGGGGACCACAGATAATATGGGGGTTTGAAAGCAGAGAGTTCAGGGCCATTGGGACTAAACCATGAGCCCTGGAAAGACACTTAAGGATTTTCCATGACCACATTGTTTATAACAGACCAAAACTAGGAACTAGAAAGAGCCCAAGTGTTCATCAATGTTAGGAAGGATTCGAAAGTCTTTAGCATATTTATAAATGTGAATAGTATACAGCAATGAGGATCAATAGACTAGAGCTTCAACATGAGAACACTTCCTATAGACATGATGCGGGGAGCAGGACACGAGCACACCTCAGAGTGCTGCGGCTTTGGGTCCACCACTGCAGTAAAGCAAACCTAGCAAAAAATTGAGTCATGCTTATTTTTTTCTTTTGCTTCCCAGGGTATATAAAAGTTATGCTCACACTACACTGTAGTCTATTAAATGTGCGATAACATTATGTTTAAAAACACCATTCATATATTAATCTAAAAATTATTGCTAAAAAGTGCTAATGATCACTGAGCCTTCAGCAAGTTGTAAACTTTTTGCTGGTGGGGAGTTTGGCCTCAATCCTAAAGTTGCTGACCGACCAGGGTGCTGGCTACTGAAGGTTGAAGTGTCTATAGCAAATTCCTAAAATCAGATTACAATGAAGTTTGCCACATCGATTGACTCTTTCTTAACACAGAAGATTTCTCAGTAGTTTGTAATACTGTTTGGTAGCATTTTATGCACAATAGGACTTCTAGAATTGAGTCAAACTTCTCAAACCCTGACACTGTATTCTAAACTAAATGTAGTAATATTCTAAATTCTTTGTTACCATTTCAACAATGCTCATGGAATTTTTACCGGTATATTTCACACAGTATTCTTACCAGGAGTAGATTCCATCTCAATAAGCCACTTCTTTATCTCATTCATAAAATGCAAATTTTCATCTGTTCAAATTTAGCACGAGATTGTAGCAATTCATTAACATCTTCGAGCTCCATTTCTAATTCTAGCTCTTTCTAGCACATGTGCAATTACATCCCCCACTGAAGTCTTCAACCCCTCAAAGTCATCCCTCAGGGTTGAAATCAATTTCTTCTAAGCCCTTGTCAATTGATATTTTGACTTCCCTCATGACTCATAAATGTTCGTAATGGCATCCAGAATCATGAATCCTTTCCAGAAGATTTGCAGTTTACTTTGATCAGATCCATCACAGAAATCACTATCTATGGCAGCTACAACCTTCAGGGAATGTATTTTTTAAATAACAAAGCTTGAAAGTTGAAATTAACCCTTGATCCACAGGCTACAGAATGTGCTGTGTCAGCAGGCATGAGAACAACGTGAATTTCTTCGTGTATCTCCATCAGAGCTTGCTGATTGCAGGTGCAGTGTCAATGATCAACAATATTTTGAAAGGCGTCTTTTATTCAGAGTGGTTGGTTTCATTAGTGGGCTTAAAATAGACAGTAAACCACGCTGTAAATAGACGTGCTGTCATCCAGGCTTTGTTGGCCCATTTATAGAGCATATGCAGAATAGATGTAGCATTATTCTCAAGGGCTCTAGGATTTTCAGAATGGTATAAGAGCATTGGCTTCCACGGAGTCACCATCAGTATCAGCTCCTAACAAGAGAGTCATCTGTCTTGTAAACTTTGAAGCCCCCTGACTTCTCCTCTGTGCCTATGAAAGTCCTAGATGGCACCTTCTTCTAGTAGAAGGCAATTTCATGTACACTGAAAATTTGTTGTTCAGCATTACTACCTTCCTCAATGACCTTGAGTAAGATGAATTTTTTTTAAGCATAAACCTTGAGAGAAAACTATGAAGAAAAATGAGGATTTAATTGTGACGAAAGAAAAGGGAGAGGTTACATCTCGTGGGATGAAGAATGTGTTTGGAAGAAAACAGGAGGTTGGTGGGGCCTGAGAGTTAATGTCTCTTTCCTGCTGCAGTTTCTCCACCTGCACTTCCCGCAGCACCTTGCCAATCTATCTCACAGAGACCGCTTCCCTTCTTAGACATCACGAACCACGCCCTGATGACTTCAGATCTTTCTTCTGCAGCTTCCTCGCCTCACAGGCTTCATAGAATTAAAGAGAAAAATTACCTTGCTCTGGATTAGCCGTTAGCTTAATGGAATGTTGTTGGCTTGTGGAGTCTTCTACCCAGACACTCTTTGCCTCGCGGTGAGGTGTTACCCTTTCTCAGCACTCCGTAATCTCCTGAGTTCACTGGAGCAGCACTTCTCATTTCCTTCTAGAACTTTTCCTTTGCATTCACAGCTTGGCCAACTGTCTGGTATAAGGGGTCTCCCTCTTGGCCTATCTCAGCTTTCACTGCCTCCTTCCGTAAGCCTGATCTCTTTTGGTTTTGTTCTAAAGTGAGAGATGTGCAAGTCTCCCTTTCACTTGAACGTGGTAGAAGACCCTGTAGGGTTGTTAACCAGCTTCATTTCAACACTGTTGCTCAGGCCTTGTCTCAGAGAACAGAGAGGCCCCAGGAGTGGGAGAGAGACAGTGATGGCCAGTGGGTGGAGCAGTTAGAGCACACACAACAGACATGGGTTAAGTTTGCCATTTTATGTGGGTATTTGCCATCTTGTGCCACTCATGTCACCCCCAAACAATTACAATTATAATATCAAAGAGGGCTGATCATGGATCTTCAGATACAATGATAATAGTCATGGAAAAGTTTGAAATATTGTGGCCATTACCAAATTGTGACACAGAGAGGAATGGACAGGGGCTGCTGGAGGAAGCCAGCTGGAGACTCACAGAGGCACAGTCACACAGACCTGCAGTTTATAAAGATCAGTGTGTGTGAAGTGCACTAAGTTGAACAATGCCAGAGCTCCAAAACAGACAAAACTAGCTGAATTAAAAAAAATACATTAAAGGGAAAATGATGAAGAAAAACTAAGACTTAATTATGACAAAGGACAAGACAAAAGTTATATCCAGTGGGGGTGGAAGAGAATGTGAGGAAGGACAGACAACAGCATTTCTGCAGTGGTGGAAATGTCTTTTTCTTACCTTAAATGACTGGAATAGGGAGTGCTTCCTATATGATTAATTGTTATACTCTAGACTTACCTTTTCACCTTTTTATCTCTGTGCGATATATGTACGTTGAATATTTAAAAATTACATTAACTTGACTCTCTTAAGTGAAAATCCATTCAATAAGCACTGCACATTTTTGGATCTGATTTGATAATTGCTTAGAAAGAACTCCTTAAATATTAGAACATAAATATGAAGATTCAGATGTCTCAGTGTCAAAGTCAGTAAACACTGGCTCTGCTCTACTCCAGTGTTTCTTATGTCCAGGGACATTAAATGTTACACAGTGGTCGGAGATGCTATGCCTATGTTGCCATTAAGAAAATATTAGAACAGAAAAGAAGAACAGGAGAACAAAAAGAAAGAATGGAAGATGAAAGGGAAGGATATGAAATAGTGAGACCAAAAAGGAAAACAATATATACAAAGATTTTTCTACCAGTTCAATCAGTGTTAGTCATTCAGAACTGTTTAAAAAGTAAACTATCAATTTTTACTTTATCAATTAAGGGAAGACATGAAAGTAAATGGGAAAAAGCTTGGCAAATTATAGATTTCCATCCAAGCATTTCAGTCATTATTATGATCCAGGATCTTTAGAACAGGATTTTGAATGACCAATTCCATGCCATTTTAAAGCATTTTTATAATTTGCCTAAACATCCCTGAGATTATCATTCAAGTACTGTGATATTTCCAGTATATTGCCCCTTCCAAACTTGTCTTTTAGATAGTGTTACCGTATGAGCATTTTATTTTATTTTATTTTATTATTTATTTATTTGTTTATTTTTTTTGAGACAGTGTCTCACTATGTTGCCCTGTGTAAAGTTCTATGGCATCATAGCTCACAGCAACCTCAAACTTTTGGGCTTAAGCGATTCTCTTGCCTCAGCCTCCCAAGTAGCTGGGAATACAGGTGCCTGCCACAACGCCTGGCTATTTTTTATTGTTGTTGCAGTTGTCATTTTTTTTAGCTGGCCTGGGCCGGATTCAAACTGCAAGCCTTGATGCATGTGGCCGGCATCATCACCACTGCGCTTACAGGTGCCAAGCCTATACGAGCATTTTAAAGAGCAGAAATCAACAAAGGCACCAACTGACACCGTCTCAGGTTAGAGGAGACCACTGTGTTTCGTCAGACCATGAGCAGTGTAGCCCAGGGACTCACTCCACCCCTTCTGTACTGCTGTCCTGGCAGACTTGCCCAACTCCGAGGGTCACATGCAGCCATCTGAGCACTGACCCAGCACCAACCCCGCAGGCTTCTGGGAGGAAGCAGCCTGTCCCTCTAAAACTTTAGAATGTCTCAGTCTTGTGTCATTTTGATAGTGTTTCTGACAACTGCATGTACACAGATATAAACTCAACATTAGGCAGTTAAGATTTGCAAAGTTGCCATCCAACATGTCATGAGCAGCATACTGTGCTGTCATCTCAGGGTCTTAGGCTGTACCCACCTGCTTCTCACATCAGTCGTTGCCATTTATGGGAAACACACAAAGTTCTTGGAGAACACTTCAGACACAATCAACCGCATGTAGCATAAAATGCAGCTCATACAAACACCACTTTGGAAGAAATGTGTATTTTGGTTCATGTAGGATATGGAATTTAAGTAAGTTCTAAAAAGGTGATAGCTAAAATAAAATAAGGATCTTCAGTTTGTCCCCTGGTGGCTTGCTGACCTGTCTCCCAACAAAAAAAAAAATTTTTTTTTTTTAGACAGACTCTCACTCTGTTACCCTGGGTAGAGTGCCATAACATCATAGCTTACAGCAACCTCAAACTCTTAAGCTCAAGTCTCCCTCAGCCTCCCAAATAGCTAAAACTAGTGGCACACACCACCACACCAGGCTAGCAGAACCGGGTCTTACTCATGCTCAGCCTGGTTTTGAACTCCTGAGCTCAAACAATCTACTCACCTCAACCTCCCCAAGTGCTGGGATTGCAGTGGTGAGCCACTGAACCTGGCCACCCTTTGGATTTTAGACTTGCTAGCCCTACCAAAAAAATTGTTTGGAAGTAAACAAGCACTCTGTAACACCAATGCCCACACTGGTTTGGGCAATTTATATGCAAGCATGCACATCCTCTGCAGCTTTTGAAGTTTCATTTTTGTATCATTTTTTTTCCTTTTTGCCTTCAGTTCTAAATTAAGCCTAAATGAAAGATAGGTCTAGTATAAATGCATCAGAAAACATACTTCTCTTCACACCCTCCTGACTCCTAAGTTTCCAGCTTGCTGAAAAATATCAATAGATAACTTCATTTCCAAGCTCTGTGGAAGCCCCACTGGCTTTGCCACACATCCCTCTCTCTTCCAAGTAGCTACTATAAAATCTCGAATGTCTCACTAACCTGATGAATGGGAAAATGCAGACATATATTTTTGAAACAGATTTTTATCCCATTGTTAATTTTTCCCACTTTACACAGTTTTCACTTGCAATTTCTACCTCCTGCTTTAAAAAGGACTTTATCTGAGGCGGAGTACTGGCTATTGTCCAGCCTCACATCGACAGATTGAGCAGAGGATCCTTGGCAAAATATTCTTTTCCAGGGTATGAATGATCCACTTCAGAGCACTAGGGGAAAAACACTTGGGTAATTGAAACTTTTTACCTAGATCTTGCAGCCGGTAGGCATAACAATGAACTGTGATCTTCATGAAAATTTTGATTTACTATTAAAATGCAGGTGTAATGGTGTTGTCTAGATTTAGATTTAAATATAGCCAAACTCACCTGTACCTTTTCTGGAAATTATTACCTTTAGGGACACTTTAGGTAATTATTGCATTGTTTCTGTCAAATTTACTATTGACTCTGACATATTTTGGAAACTAAAATTAGAACCAAGGTGATCCGGTCAAGTCCTAAAAGACTATTGGTATTTCAGCTTCAGTCAAATCCACACGTTCACCTTGTGGAAAAGAGCGTAATCCACTCTTCTTCCTTACTTTGCCCAGCTTTCCAGGAGATCGAGTCGTTAGACTGGGATCTAGGTAGGCAAAAACATACATAACAATCTCTGTAAGTTGACCACCCAAGGGACTCTAACAAGCTGGTCAACAGCCGGAGGTGGTCAACGTAAGGAGCTAGGCCTGCTTTACTGATACACACCTGTGGGCATGTCGGGGCTCTGAAAATGAAGCCCACTTAAGGAGGGTTAGGAGGTGCGGTCCTGCTGCAGTTGTCTCCCGCACCAGGTGGGCCGTTACACTTGCATGGTGCCCATTAGGGGGGCGCGCACTCAGCCCCCTTCCTCCTCTTCTCCCCTTTTCTCGCCTCCCCTCCCCCCCCTTACGTGGCGTGTATTACATCATCTACCGGCTTCATATTAGTATTGAATACGTTGGATACTTGCTTTTCATTCTTGTGATACTTTACTAAGTAGACCGTGCCCCCGTTCCAATTTTACATTTAACTCTCTGAAACAGGCACCACCTGTATCCCCACATCACAGGTAAGAAAAGGAAAGCTTAATCTTCCAAAGTTCACAGGATGGTGAGTACTTGGGTCCGGATGTGAACGCAGACGTTGTTCTGCAAAGTTATGTCTTCTGAAGGCTTCAGCATCACCTGCAGTGTGGAGCCCGGCGGGAGCCCGGCGGGGCACCGGCTCAGCCCTGAGCCGGCCTGGGCGTGGGGCCGCCAGCCTCGCTCTCAGCCTCGCCCCGCAGCGTGGCTCTCAGCGCCGAGCTGGCAGCTCTGCGTCCCAGGCTGCAGCCCGCGGGGACCGAGCCCACTCCGCCTTTTGGACAGATGCCTTTTCTTTCCTGGGCTCCCTCACTCCGCACATCCAGCTCGCTGGCCCAGCATCCTGCAGCTTCCTGCGCATTTAGCGTCGGCACTTCAGTTGAACTTCTGCGGAATGGAGCTGTTTGTAAACCTGGTTCTTTGTTGATGTCTGAGCTTTTTGTGCTGTTTGGTCGGAAAGGTTTCGAGAGCTCTCTCCGTGGCCTTTTCTTCGCTGCCAGGACATCACGGTTTGGACAACGTCCAGTCTCTTTGCTAGTTACACCACTGGGTACCATTTTAAAGTGCAGCAAACAGCAGCAAAAAGTCCTTCAATGTCTCAAACAGTTTTGCAGACGGGCATCTGTGCTGCAGGCGTCTGTGCTGGGAAGGGATTGCCCGCAGGGGCTCTGTCCTTACTGAGCTCAATGGCTTTCTGGAGTTGAACTGTCATGGGCGTTTTGCTCTATTTTTGAGGATTCTCTTGAAGATTTCCCACAGCTTCCTCCTCATCCACCGGGTATAGGGAAACGTGACCGAAGGTTTCTCAAGGCAGCTTGTCAACCGGGCAGGGCCGGGAGCCCACACACGTCTGTGTGATGCTGGCTACCTAAGCAAGTTTATGTCAGGTTACCATGGAAACGTCCCTTGTCAGGCCTTGGCTGGAACATGGCGGTGGTGAGTCACGCCAAACTGCTGGCCATCTTCAGTTTTCCTGCTGTAGGGTGAAAGCCTTTGACAGAGAATGCAGATAGTCTCCTGAATTCCTCACCTCTGCCTTTTTTAGGCTGGAACTATTACTTTTTGATTTAGCTACTAACTTCTGCACTTCAGAGAAGCAGCTTTGTTCTAGTCCTTCACTTCCTCCTCATCTGCCTTAAGATCCTTCCTTTTTCCCACTAGCCTTTTAAGGTTCATTTTAAGTACCTATAAAATGCTGTGTGTTTCCAAACACATATTCTGTCCCTGCACTGTGATAGCTCCTTCTCCACACATGAGGTTACCATTCCAGAATATTCTTCATCACTTAAATAGGATCTACTTCCAAAAATGTATCTCTCACACTGCGGCCTCATGAATACCCAGGTCATCCTCCCGCTCATCCTCAGAGCCTTTGGGTTTCCCTGCATGTCAGAAGCAGGGACAGCAGTGTTCTCAGCCCTAGTATTTTCTTTGTGGGGTGGGGTGGGGGGGGCAAGGGAGGCTGCTGCTGTTGGGGCAGCCTGGAAGTCCTCATCAGCCTTTGAAATTAAAACATAGGAACCTAGGAGCCTTGTAATTTGGGGAAAAATTGAAGCAATCTTTGTCTCTATCCTGTGAAGTTCTTTCCTGGCAGTGTCTAGACTAGCTAGCTCTCTAAACACCTGTTCAGAAATCACATTATATATTATTTGAATTAGCCTGCATGATCAAATAATCCTTTGGTTTTTCTAGCCCAGGAGTGGTCCTATGGGAGTCTGGCCTGAACAGCAAATAGTTATTATAAAAAATCATGTTTTCTTGCCTCCCAACCCTAATAGTACACTATCTCACAAATCTACTGCTTATACCCAGATGAAAATTTGAAGTTTGGGCAGTGGAATTTATGGAGACCTAATACATTAGCTCATAATAAAAGGGTTTATTCCCACCTGATATCTGTCTAACCAACATAAAGAACTTGTTTCCTTACCTTCCCAACTTCTTATATTAAGAAGCAGCTCCTCACTTTATAGAGTGAATAGTGTCTGTTGTAAGCATCATCTCAGCTGACAGCTTATCAATAATTGTTTCGAAATATAACTGACTACTCCTACAGAGGACATGGGCATTTTTCCACTTCTGAGAAGACCCCTAGCATGTGGTCACTATGATGTGATCACAGTAGACATGTTAACATTCAACCAGGGATGATATAAATGTATCTGCAAATTTCTGATGCCAGTTGTATAATTTGTTTAAATTTATAGTTTAAAGTAAACTATGGGAGTTTCAAATAAATGCACATTTATTTTAACAGTAGAATCATTGATTTGAAGTATGAAGTTTCCAGGCAGTGCCCAAGAAAACGGAAAGCCTTTTGGGACAGAATTACATAAAGAAAGGATGAAAACAAGCTATTGCTGTGAAATAGTTCTTTGAATTTGTTTCACCTTGCAGTATGATGACTGTACTCTGTGATTTTTATCGTATTTCCATTAAAGGGGCTAAGAAAGGCAGGGGTAACATTTAGATTACAATGAACCAGACCCACAAAAACTGGCCTAGACCCAAAAGACTAGAGAGGTGAAATTGAAAAGTAGCCATGCTCTCAAATTGAGAAGGAGCTAAGTGAAGAATTATAGGAGCATTTTCCCTGAATGCTGCCAAAAGTGAAGACACTAAGGGAAGCCAGCATGAAGCCCCATATAACTAAGGTTGGGAGGATCTCAGGGATAATCATGGTTTTAAGGCATTTTGAACCATTGGCAAACCATAATGATTTAAAAGCCTGAGAGAGAAAAAAAAAAACTTTGAAATAAAATAGTTTTATTTACTCTTTAAACTCATTTGATTTTGCTTATTCTCCATTTATCCCCTCAATTTATTCCAAAAGATATTTGGGAAAAGATTTAAAATTTTCACTACAAAGACCAGGCATGGTGGCTCACACCTACAATCCTAGTACTCTGGAAATGCCAGGCTGAAGGAACAGATTGCTTGAGCTCAGGACTTTGAGACCAGCCTGAGCAAGAGCAAGACTCTGTCTCTACTAAAAATAATAATAATGAAACTAGCCAGCCCTTGTGGCAGGTGCCTATAGTCGCAGCTACTTGGGAGGCTGAGACAAGGGGATTGCTTGAGCCCAAGAGTTTGAGGCTGTTGTGAGCTTTGATGATACCAGTGCACTCTACCCTGGCCAATGGAGTGAGACTCTGTCTCAAAAAAAGAAAAAACTCATGCTATACATTCACTGAAAAACAGCTAAAGATATGACCTTAAAGAGAAAATAAAGGTTGGAAAAATTAGGACCAGAGATGAAAATAATATACAAAATAAGTCATTTATTTCTAAAAATAATATAATTGATCAGTAATTTGAGTAATTTGGCCTTGAACGTTGTAACAGTCAATTCAAAAAAGGAAAAGCAAAGAGTGATATGAGTCAGTACTTTATAAGGGAAAGTTAACTGCTGAGAAGACCGAGTTGCTAAAATCTGAGATGTAGTTCTATAGGTCATGTACATTGGGCAAGGTTTTCTTGTTACTTTGCAATTATTCCAATGCTATATCTTAAAAAACCTAGTAATTATTGGGATATTATGAATCTCATGCCCCAGATTTTCACTTCTATAGCCACATAGAAGTATATAGGGAAGACTTTGAGAACTGCTATACTGGGGGCAAACCACGTCACACCAAGTGTTCATTCCCGCTTTTCTGAGTCATGGCTGACTCAAGGTCTATGGCTCACCAAAGTTAAAGGGTAGCAGACATGATTTGATTATTTTACATTCCTATGTATCACTTATAATCTTAATTTTGAAGTATACGTGTATATTGCATGACTATGAATGAATATTACAATGACACTCTAAGGGTGGTGTGGTTAATGAAATAATAGATAATTTAGAAAGAGCTACTGTTTTAAGGGTAAGACTAGAGCCAAATGGAGAAAAAAATTTATAGTCACTAATTAACCCTGATGTGTGTTTTCCCTCCGTATACATAATGAAATATTTCTGTGGCAAAATCAATTGTGGCAATTACCTTTCATTTCTTGAACGGGAGCTGATACATTTGCAGATGTGTTCTCCCCTCTTCCTGCCTCCTCTCTCTGCAGTTTGGAGACTCCCTGTGGATCCTCACCACTGTCTCCTCCCAGGTCATGTAAATTCTATACAGGTGCCTTCTCCTGGCAAAGCTCCACCCTGTCAGCACTGCTGTGGACTCAGCCACCTTTGAATGCCAACCCCTTTTCTGTCCAATATGGTCACACTCTTTTGCTAGACATGGTGTCCATTGTCTAAAGTGAAGACACCACACCAGTGCCTGCTTCTCCATGGTCCAGCCTGATGCACAAGAGGCTAACATGTTCCTTTTTGGAGCTGCTGTCACTGTTGCAGCAGTGAAGAGAGAGGGGTCTACTCCTCAAGTGAAAATGTATGCAAAGGACTGACTTAACTCTATCCCTGCAGGTGTGGTCTAGCTTAATACATTGTATAAATGTAATAGAAAAGTCTTTGTTCAGGAAAACTAACTACAAATGTCAAGAGCTTCTACTTCCTATTCTTGTCTTGATTAAGTAATGTTCCCGTTTCCAACTGGTGCCAGAATCTGCAACATAAAAGAACCATTAGCTTCTGTGAAATCTCGCAGGAGAGCTCTGGCCAGCAGCCATCTGCACTGAGTGTAACCTCCTATTCTCTGGTTTCCTTCAGTACAAGGACCATCCTAGGACACCTCTAAACTGCCACTTGTGGATAGAGGTCCATGCAGGCTGTGATGTGTTGAAGGTCATGGCTTATGATGAACCGCTGACCTCCATGGATGGTTTCTGACTAGACCCTCTCTCTCAACTCCTTTAAAGACTTAAGAACATCACTGTGATGAAGGACAAAACCATATTTTCAGTCTGTGCTCACCCTCCTATTTAGAAACCATATGTCCCACGATTTCATCATTTTTCAGGGGGTCATTTTTAATTCTGCCCTCACAAGTAGCCTGGCACCAAGAAATTCCCTCTTACATACTTAGATTATCCAACTGCAACAGCACTTCTGACTAACTTATATCCCTTATATCTCAGGACTGACCTAACCCACAGTGCCAGATGAGACACCTGTGAGGGAAGGCTGGCCCCATGTGTGCTAGGTACCTCAGTTCTTCTTTTGACAAGTGGGAGATAAATATGGAAATTGCATTATAAAATTTCTGTGAATATTAAAGAAACATACCTTAAGCTGTGCTTGGCACATAGTAAGTTCCCAAAAACATCTGTTTTTATTATGATTATCATTATTATTACTATTCACTGAAAGGTGGTGAGCCCTAGGGTTACCCTGACCCAGGCTCTCAGACTGCAGAGAGCAGCCTGTGCATTTCTCTTTGTCTTTCTTAGCCATGAATAGCATGACAATAGTTTCTACTTAAATCTATTATTGAAATCAAATTCAGGGTGCCCTGAACTTGAGCCCTGGGGAAAGGTAACTCTTAACCAAATTGTACTCTGCCTGGGAGTACATACATAACATAAATGATAATTTCTGATACATAAACGCCAGGGTCCACTAGGCCTCTGCCCTAGCTTGTAGGGTTAGTATCAATTTCTTTAAGCAGAGCCCTTCTGCCCCTGATCTGGGAAGAGAGGTTGTCCTGAAAATGTCCCAACAGGTGTGGGAAACCCAGGACTCTGGTGTTGGTGGCTTTTTGTCTAGCATCACCTCTCCCTTCTTAGAGAGCAAGAGTGCTCCTGACAAATGCACAGCTTGCTTTCTGAATGTCTTTTCATGAGCTGCGCCTTAGTGAATCCCTGAAGACAACACTGTCTGTCAGGACTTTCATTCCTCCCTGCCCCAGAAACTCTGGGGCAGACGATGGTGGTGATGACCTGGATGCCACTGCGTGTGCTATTGGCACCACTGACCTCAGCACCTGGCATCTCCAGGCACACAAAGACTGAGCTCCACGTTCTTTCTTGTCTTCTTCTCAGTAAGACATCTGAGATGGTGAGGTTGGAATTGCCAGGGGAAGGGGCCAGAGGAGCCGCTGGGGAGAGTTCCTGCTGCTATCGCACTGACCAGCCGCAGTGCTGCCCTCTGTTCCTTCCATGTGGGCACGTGAACTTCATTTTCACATGTGTTGCCTACCTCTGACAGTGAAGGGTTTGTGAGGGCTTTATCCATTCATTTTGCTGCTCCCTGGCAGCATTTAGTGATCTGGCTCCAAGTGTCTTGAGGAAAGTCTTCAGCCTTTGCTGAGTGCCTTTGCATTTAGTGATCTGGCTCCAAGTGTCTTGAGGAAAGTGTCTTGAGAAAAGTCTTCAGCCTCCGTATCCACATCTGCATCAGCCTCTCCTCAGGCACGGTTGTCCTATAAACAGGAGTAAAACTAACAGATTTGAGCAGAGAAGGGATTTATTAAAGGATGTAAGATAGCTCAGTGAATCTTCAGAAGGGACAGAGAATAAAATTTAGGGAAACACCTCAGAAATCATCCAGTTTGTCCCACTGGCTTTTACCCACTTGGCAAAGAATGAGGTGTATTTTCTAGAAACTCAAAGACTTGAGCTTGGTTCCGAGAGGCACACATTTCTTATGATTCTTTGCAGCCCCAGATCCCTGTTCTTCCATAAAGCCTCGCTGTATCAGTGGGGAAGGATTTGGAGGGACCTCATGTCTCCTAGGATTGACAGGCAGGGTGTGGTTTGTGACCCTTGAGCAGAACTTACAATGTTTGCTTCCTTCTCCTCACAAGGTGCTCCACTTCTTCTCAACTTGCTTTCTATAAAAAGTAACTTATTATCTGATCACAACAAGAAAGCACCTCTTGGTGGAGCACAGGGGTTCCTAGCACTCTTAGAGGGCAGGGCAGCAGGATCCCTTGAATTCAGGAGTCCGAGATTAGCCTAAGCAAGAGGGAGAACTCATCTTTACTAAAAATAGCAAAACTAGGCCAGTGGTGTGGCTGGCACCAGTAGTCCCAGACATTCCAGAGGCTGAGGCAGAAGAATCACTTGAGCCTAAGAGTTTTGGGTTGCTGTGAGCTAGGCTGATGCCACTGTACTCTACCCAAAAGTAGAATTCTTATCAGAATAACTTGTTTTAAGCTTTCTCAACATTTCCTGTCAAACTAACCATACATTGTGCTGGACTCAGTTCTCCCAGCTCCTCTCATTCTGGCAACAGTATTGTTCAGTGGCCAGTGTTCTCTCTTGGACTTCTAGGAATTGTTCTCTGCTGGTAACTTTATGAATGATGCAACAGGACAAAGTTAATTAAAGATCTTGGTAAGGTGGAAAAGTCCGCCAGTGTATAAAGATTTCACATTCAGAGGCAAACAAAGAAACAGCCATGGCTTTTGCCTGATAGATGATGATGATGATATTGAATGACAGAAAATACTTTGCAAGATTTACCTGGATTAGATACTCTATAGATGCCACCTGAAAAAACATTGGTTTTCATCAAGTGTTACTTACATGTTACAAATATACAGTAAATATCAGGAGGAGATTTTTCAATAGAGAATTGGCCCTTAGAGATTTTTTTTAAATGATGACACTTGGCTATGAAATATTGGTGAGCAGATTTACTAGAGACAGGAAGATGGCACTTTTAACAAATCACAGAGACACAAAGATGGCATTTTTGACAAATCACATGAAGAGTTATGACCCTCAAAATGAAAATTGAAATTCATCTAAATTACTTTATTTTCCATAAAATAGAGTAATGCCTCCCTAGTTAGTTTAATAACCATGTTATGAAGTATGTACTTCATTAAGATTTCATAAATTATGTTATGGAAATACAGCTGCAACCATACCTCATCAATACATTTTTGGTAGACATTATTGTCTTAGTAGAGACATACTCTATTAAAATTTATGGTTCCAGGGCTTTATTCATTGACTTGATATATTAGCTTGGATGCTATAAGACAAGATAAGGTTGTATATATTACATTTCTAATTATTTTTTGAAATCTTTTAATTTAGGAGGAATCCCAGAAGGTATGCAAATATATAGTTTCTGTTATTCCCTAACAATAATTGAAAAATCCACTGAGTAAAATTTTCCAGCTTTTCCTTAAAATTGTCTTCTCTGTAAAGCTGAACTTGAACTGAATTAGATGAACTTATTGTTGCCACCGATGTCCTATAAATATTGTAAAAAGAACATAACTTTACCAGAATGTGGCCTGTGATTATGTCCTTTTTCCCAGTCTTTCACTGTGATATCTTTAAAGATGGAATTAAAAATTCTTACTTCTATTTTGGGGAATTAAAAATGAGTACTGACAATGAAATGAATGTTGTGGTATCTAAATATGAACTTTCATTCTTCCACTCATCATTTTTTTCATTCGTGATTTAATTGAAGAAGCCATTAATTTCAGTTTCCTGGTTTCATAGATAAGGAGACTGAGATTTTAAGAGCTGAAGTTATTTATTTAAAGTCATGTGACAAATTATGGGCTACTTGGGTTTGTAACTCTTCCTTAGATGAACAGAAAAAATGTCTTGCCATATTGTGAGCCCAGTCCATAATGTATATAAGTTCAAGGAGATGGAAATATGTGTTGCCATCATTGGCACTATGGAGAGGGAGTGTATGAGGTCTGACAACTAAATTCGTGACCTTGCCACAGTGAACTTATACTGGTAGCACTATACAAACAACTCAGTCAGGTTTCATAACCTTGATGTGTCAGTGCCTCACAGCTGTTCATGTCGACGTGTGGTAATGTCCTGCTGAGTGGTGTTCATTATTGTTGTTGCATGTTTTGTGTGCCATACAATAATAGCTTTGATGTCATTCAAGAAAAAGAGTTCCAAAATTGCTTTGAATGGTGGACTAGGCATTGGCATCAGTGCATAGCTTCCTGAAGGGGAGTACTTCAAAGATGACTATTCTGATATTCAGCAATGAAGTAAGTAGAATTTTTTTTCTGAGATGAGTTCTTGAACTTAATTGGCAGATCTTGTGTGTGCATCTCTCTCTATGTATCTATGTATCTGTATCACTGTATAAGTATATTATATTAACAATAAAATATCCACAGAAACACAATTTTAAAGTCCTATTTGGAGTGAATATTCTCTCTATATATTTCTTGTAACATAGTCATTTTGTATACATATATATCTTTGAGATGAGGTGCCCATCCTCATTGTGGAAGTAATGGAGAAAATGGCACACAGTATCCATCTAGAATTTGTGTAACTTAACATACAGTGCACTGAATCAAGAATGATTTATATTTTTGAGTGGACACATTTTACTCAATTTGATACCTAATTATTTTCAAAAGATAAGTGCTACTGTTGACAATGTTTACAAATATCACAGGAATCTCAGAAAAAAAAGAAAATGCCATCTTAAGAGTTGGGCTACTTTTCTCTCATTATTATAATTCAGAAATGATAAGCTGGGCCTGTGTAAATAAAATTTAGAGAAATAGAATAGTGTACTGGAAATAAGTTTCAACATATTTAATGATGCCATCAGTTTCTTCACAAAACCTCTTATGAAATAAATTGCTCACTGGTTTTCTTCAGTAAATTTGGAATATACTATAAAATGCTACCCAATTATTTTAGAAAATTAATAAGCAAAACTGTAGTGAAACTTGGCAATGCACTTTTTTATTGTTTTTTTTAAACAATTCACACACTTTATTTTATTTTTTTCATGTATACATTGATGTCTTTAGGGGGTATGCTTACATCAAACTAGTTAATATAGCCTTCACCTCATTTACTTAATTATTGTGTTGACATTTATACTCTATACTTAATAGATTTGACATGTTATTTTAATGTGCGTTTTAACTTCTAATTCCTTACTATGGTCCCAGCTATTTAAAACAAAAGGATTTCAAGTTTCTCATCTCTAACATTCACAAGTTCCTCTTTCCAAGTCTTCCTACCGCAGGTCTGGCTGGCCCTCTCCGTGAGGGCACCACCATCTGTATGGTTAATGAAGCCAAATCCCTGGGCCTCAGTCTTGCTTCCTCTTTTTCTCTAAATCTAGGATAAATGCATGCCCTGATTTACACCTCTCATCCTGACCTGGGGATAATCACTTCATTTAATTTTAAAAGTGTTGTGGTTTGGATGGTAAATGGTCTGATTACTCTGGTTGTCTCCTAACTCTGTTTCTTCACCAGCCCAGCAAGTGTGACCCACAAAACGCCAGTCTCAACTGTCCAGTGTTCCTTCACACTTCTCACTACCAGGGCTCAGGCCTCTGTCATCTTGAACTGGAAATGGTGTCACCTCTTGTACGCTCCACTCTTCCTCTCACCTGTTCTGGAAGCAGCATCCAAAGTGCTCTTTAGCAAATGTAAACCACATCCCTCAAAACCTCCCATTTCACAGAGAAAATCCACATTCCTTGCTATGGCTGCACCTTCACTCCCTGCGCTTTATCCAGTGTCCTCAGAAAGCCAGGCTTCTTTCTGTCCCCAGCTGTCTGGCTTACTTCCAGAAGCCCTCGTATCCTAGGCTCTGTGTTCTGGCATTTGTGTGGTCACCCCTTTCTCTCTCTTCTTGTCTTAGAACAAATGCTGACCCCTCAGAGAGACCCTCCTTGCCACCCAATGCAAATAGTTTGCTCCCCTTCACCAGCCTCTGCATCCAGCCCCAGTACTTCCCTTTAAGCACGGATTGTCAGCTAGTTTCCATTGTCATCCCGACCCAGTGGATCTGCAATACCAGCGTAGAGCTTTGCCTTTCCCACACCCAGGGTCCTGCTGCTTCCAGCAATGTCCGAAATGTTCCCTAGTACAGGCAATATAAATATTTGCTAATAAACAATTCAAGTTGATATTTATTAAATAATATTTAAAGGTCATTATTATTACTCATTATAAATTGTCTCTGGTTATAAAATCCAAAAAACAGACAACAACAACAACAAAAACCCACTTCCAAATCAGGGTATAGTTTACAAAAACTATACATATACATATATATATATGTGTATGTGTATATATATGTGTGTATATATATATATATAAAGTAAACCTCATCACTCCCTTCAGAACTTGAAATGATATTCATTAAATGTCATAAAGTGATAATAAAAATGTTAATATTTTAATAAAATAATAAGTAATGTAACCGGCATGGTTGATCCTTCACAAACTTAAATGTCAAACAAGGGCCCTTTCATTTTCTCCATATCAAAATAAATCAGACTTCCTGTCACTAATTTGCAGTGATGGCAGCATTTTCCATTAGTCATTTACCTGTCCCTTGTCAAAACCTGTCCCTTATCTGAGTGGGGAGTTGGGGGTTGCAGGATTTGGGACTCCACTTTCCCAGGAAGCTGGGTGAGTCAGCCTTCCTTACTCTGGGAGCCCCAGGGCCCAGCTCACCACCTTCCTGTTTGTAGCTCATGAGTTGTACCCTTCAGAGGCCTCTCAGCCCTCTAGAGGCCTAGTGAGCCATGTGTCCCTTCTTTTCCCATCCCATTTCCATCTCTACTATGTCTTTTTAGGATGATCTCTTTGAATGTCTCAGAAAACTGTATCAGGGTCAGTGTGGTGGCTCAAATATAATCCCAGTACTTTGGGAGTCTGAGGTGGTACCATCACTTGAGGCTAGAAGTTTAAAGCCAGGCTGTGTGATATAGTTTAATATCCCATCTCTAAAGAAAAAAAAATTATCTTGGTGTAGTGGGCACCTGTAGTCCCAGCTACTTTGGTAGGCTGAGGGCGAATGTCCCTTGAGCCCAGGAGTTTGAGGTTGCTGAGAACTAGTTAGTCTTACACTACTGCACTCAACTCCAAGTGACAGTGCAAGATCCTGTCTCTTAAAAAAAAGAAAAAAGAAAAAAATCTGAACTAGGAAGGCAGCATTTTTTGTCCTGCCATTGAAAAAAAGTTTTCAGCCTTCTCCAGTTCTCTGGCAGTTTGTGCCTAATGAACCCTTTCTCAGAAGAATGACTAAAATATATATAATCAGAAAGGAAACAAATTTTATTAAGATACAATTTAAAAAGTGCTTCTTTATTAACCACATTAAATATGATCTAATAATGGTATTACTAATTATCATGACTAAATTACGACTACTTAATGTAATGATTGCCACAATTATAGTGATAAGCAAAACAATATTTTGACATATCTGCAATAACTTTACATAAATATTAAAATATTTAAAAATTATGTACATTGTATTCATATATCAAAGCTACTATCATTTTGATTTATATCCATATTTTTGAAAGGCCTAAATTTCTTTTTTTTTTTTTTTT
>NW_003852610.1:1888089-1908049 GCF_000181295.1 Otolemur garnettii | reverse complement strand
CCACCCCCAGATTTATTTTTATTAGTAATAATGTCCTTGGTTATACCAGGTTTTTTCTGGTTTCATACAAAATGAAAAATTATTTTTACATTTTTTCATTTCAAACTTGAAAGTATGATGCTGGTATTTTAATGGAAATTGCATTGAAGCTGTACATTGCTTTGGGAAGTATAGACATTTTCACAATGTTGATTCTTCCCAGCCATGAGCATGGTATGTTCTTCCCTTTGTTAATATATTCTGCTATTTCTTTTCTTAGCATTTCCTCATTTTCTTTGTAGAGGTCCTTCACCTCTTATATTAGGTATATTCCTAGGTATTTCCTTTATTTTGGAGCTTCTGTGAAGGGAATTGTGCTCTTCATTAGCTTCTCAACTTGGCTGTTACTGGCATATACAAAGGCTACTGATTTGTGGAAATTGATTTTATATCCTGAGATGTTACTGTACTTTTTGATCACTTCCAGGAGTTTTGTGGTTGAGTCTTTGGGGTTCTTTAAGTATAAGATCATATTGTCAGCAAAGAGGAAGAGTTTGATCTTCTCTGCTCCCATTTGGATGCCCTTCATTTCCTTCTCTTGACTAATTGTATTGGCTAGAACTTCCAGCACTATATTGAATAGCAATGGTGACAGAGGACAACAATGTCTGGTTCCAGTTCTGAGTGGAAAAGCTTTCGGTTTTACTTCATTTAGTATAATGTTAGCTGTGGGTTTCTCAAAATGGCTTCAGTGAATTTAAGAAATGTGCTACCTGTGCCTATATTCTTAAGTGTTCTAATTAAAAAGGATGCTGAATTTTATTGAATGCTTTTTCTGCATCTATTGAGAGGATCATATTGTCATTATTTTTGTTTCTGTTGATATAGGGAATTATATTTATGGACATGCGTATGTTAAACTAGCCTTGCACCCCTGGGATGAAACCTACTTCATTGTGATGTATGATTCTTTTCTTTTTTTTTTTTTTTGCTGTTTTTGGCTGGGGCTGGGTTTGAACCTACCACCTCTGACATATGGGACCAGCACCCTATCTTTTGAGCCACAGGCACCACCCGATGTATGATTTTTTTTTTTTTTTAATGTGTGACTGTAATCTACTGCCTATGTTTTTATTGAGAATTTTTGTATTTATATTCATTAGTGAAATTGGTCTGAAGTTCTCCTTTTAGTTGGGTCTTTTACTGGTTTTGGTAACATGGTGATATTTGCTTCGTAGAATGTGTTGGGGAAGATTCCTTCCTTCTCAGCTTTTTTGAATAATTTTGCAGTATAAGTATGGGGTCTTCTTTGAGGGTTTGTTAGAATTCTGGTGTGAAGCCATTTGGACCAGGGCATTTTTTTTGTTGGGATTTTTTTTTTGTTGTTTCTTTCATCTCAGTGCATCAAATTGGTCTGCTAAAGAGTTCTATTTCTTTTCAGTTAAGTCTAAGAAGAGGGTGCAATTCCAGGTATTGATCTATTTCCTCCACCTTGTCAAATTTCTGGACATAGTTTCTTATAGAACTCAGAGATGATCTCTTGTATCTCTGCAGCATTTGTTGTTATTTCTCCTTTATCATTTTTGATTGAGGATATTAGAGATTTTACTTTTCTATTTCTAGTTAATCTGGAAAATGGTTTATCAATTTCATTTTTTTCAAGAAAACATCCTTTTTGTTCCATAATTTTCTAAATGATTCTTTTGTTTTCAATTTCATTAATCTCTGGTTTGATTTTGGTTATTTTCTTCTGCTGGGTTTGGAATTAGTTTGTTCTTCTTTTTCCAATTCCATAAGATGGTTTGTGAGTTTGTTGATGCTCTCTCTGTTTTTCAAATATAGGCATCCAATGCAATAAATTTACCTCTTAAGATTGTTTTTACTGTATCCCCCCCAGGTTTTGGTAGCATGTGTCTTCATTATTGTTGTGTTTGAGGAATTTAACAATGTCCTCTTTTTTCTCTTCTTGAACCCAACTATTATTCAGCCTAAGGTTGTTTAATTTCCATGTTTCTGTGTGGAGATCAACATTTTTGTTGGAGTTGGTTTCCATCTTTATTGCCTTATGGTTGGAGAAGATACAGGGTATATAATTCTACTCTTTTAGTTTTGCTGAAGTTTGATCTGAATAGTAAGATATGATCTATTTTGGAGTGTGTGTCATGAGCTGACAAGAAAAATGTATATTCTTTAGCTTTTGGATGGTGTGTTCTGTATATGTTAATCCCATTTGTTCTAGGGTCACATTTAAGTCCTTTGTATCTTTATTTTCTTTTTTGAGGATCTGTCCAGTTATGTCAGAAGAGTATTAAAGTCCCTGGGTATTAAGGTGTTGTGAACTATCATATAGTTCAGACCCTTCAAGGTCTGTTTCATAAATCTGGGAGTATTTAAGTTGGATGTATAAATATTTAAAATTGAAATATCTATTCATTTTATTGTTCCCTTAAGCAGTATGAAGTGTCTGTCTTTGCTTTTCTTAACTTTAGTTCCTTTAAATCTGCCTGTATCTGAGAATAAGATTGAAACCCTTCCTTTCCTCTGATTTCCATTTGCTTAAAATATCATTTTCCATTCCTTAACCTTGGAGTCTTTGTCCTTCAAGGCCAGGTGCATTTTGTGGAGAAAGCATGTGAATGACTTATGCTTTTTTTTTTTATCCAATCAGCTAGTCTGTGCATCTTCAGTAGAGAATTCAGTGCATTGACATTTATTGAGATAATTAATAAGTATGGTGGAATTCTATTCATCTTGTTTTGTGAAAGTCAGTTGTGTAGTTTTATCCTTTACACCATTGTGGAAGTTATGTTTTGATCTTCAGCTTCTAGGTGTTTATATTGCTGATGGTCCATTCTGATGACTGGCGTTGAGAATAGTTCTAAGTATTTCCTGTGCAGCTGGTGGTGAATTTCCTCAATGTTTTTATATCCGCAAAAGATTTGATTTCTCCATCAATTTTGAAGCTGAGTTTAGCAAGACACAGTATTCTGGGCTGAAAATTGTTTTGTTTGAGAATGTTGAAGGTGGATGACCATGCTCTTCTGGCTTGGAAAGTTTCAATTGAAAAGTCTGCTGTCATTCTAATGGCTCTGCCTATGTAGGTCACTTGGTGCTTACTCCTGGCTGCTTGCAGAATTTTCTCTTTCATCTTGACTTTGAACAGGTTCATTACAATGTCTTAGGGAAGCTCTGTTAGAGTTGAGATGATCCAGGGTTCATTATCCATTTAAAAGGAGTGTGTTAGGATTTTTAGTAAAACTTGGGAAGTTTTTGTTTATGGAAGTCTCAGTAAGACTTCCATTCCTTTGGGACAATCTTTTTCCCCTTCAGGTATCCCAATTATTCATATATTTGAGTACTTCATGGAGTCTCGTGGTTCTCTAAGCAACTGTTCTGCTTTCTCTCTATTCTTTTCTGTCTCTTTAACTACCTGGGTTAACTCAAAAACTTTATCCTCTATCTCTGAGGTTCTTTTTTCTCTGTGGTCTAATTTTTTTTTTTTTTTGATGCATTCTACTGTATCTTTACATGCACTGATTGTCTCTTTCATTTCCTGAAGATCCACCATACACTTTCTATATTCTCCATATCTCTTGTCTGTCTTTTGGTTCAGTCTTTCCATTTTCTCATTCATTTCCTCTGTGGTCTTCATCACCCATATTTTAAATTCCCTTTCTGTCAAATTCATTAATTCTTTGGAATTAATCTTATGTAGTAGCTGTCTCAATGTCCCTTGGAGGAGTTGCTCTGCTTTCATTTTCATGTTGCCTGATTTTTTTCTTTTTACTCCTCCTCATGTATACTTGTTTCTTGTCCACCTCCTTGTCCTCATTTTCCTTGTTGCTTTCTTCTTTACTTCACATTACCTTGTCTCAGAGCTTAGGTGTTGTAGTGGCTTGTTAACATAAGGCCAAAAGGAAGAGAAGCATAAAGAGCAAGCAGTTGGAAACAAGAGAAAAATAAAGAAAGAGGAAAAAGAGGTGACTAAAAAAAGATAAGGAAAAAGAAGGGGGAATGAAAGAAAAGAAGTGAAGAACAGGAGAGAAAGAACATAGGAAGAGAGGATGAGAATGATACAAGAAATGGTATTGATAGGAACAGTGCTAAGGCCATGCCTGTAACTCTAGGATTTTGAGAGGCTAGGCTGGATGGTTTTCTCAAAATCAGTAGCTCCTTACCATTTTGAGCAAAGCCAGGTAGGAAGAGAAAGAAAAGAGCAAAAATAAAAATTGAGTAGGAAAAAATAAATAAAAATGGAAAAAAAAATTCTTCAGTGTGTACTTGCTAATACTATCTTCCCAGAGCTAAAGGCAGAAAGGCTCCCTAACCTGTGATCTCTTGGCCTCTTTGAGCCAGACTATTGCCATGACCTCCTTCCCAGATCACAGCCACGCCTTCCCAGCTCTCAGCAAAAAAAGAAAAAGAGAAAAAAAAATTAAGAAGAAGAATAGATAGAGAATATTAAAAGTACAGTTGTATCAAATAAAGGAGAGAGAGGCATGAAGAAAAATGAAAGAAAGACCAAAAAAAGGAGGGGATATCTCAGCTGTTGCATGAGTGATTTATGTTGGGAATGAGAAAAGTAGAAGAGTCTTTATCAAAATAGAGAATGGAGAGAAGTGAAATAGAGAGAGAGACTAAAGACCAAAATACCATAACCCAAAATACAGAAACCCTTGCTCTTGATGAAAGTAAAAATGGAAGTTAAGACTAGAACCAAGCAAACAAATTAGCAAAAACAAAACACAACAAAGCAAGACAAAAAAAAGCTCAAATAGCCAAAAGCAGCAACAACTTCAGCAGCAAAGGAAAGAAGAAAAAAAATACAAACAAAAAGAAATGTATATATACTTTATAAATATAAATACACACACACACACACACACACACACACACACTAGCTAGCTTAGTTGTCCTCAGTGATCCCCTCATTGTTCATTAGCATTCAGAGCCTGCTGTGTTGGGACCATAAAGCTCTCCAGATTCCTTCAAAGGCTGGTCTCACAGTACCCCTGTCAACAGTTACTGTGGGGTGTGGGAACCACTAACCTATCCTAAAAGTGGAGTTCTGATCCCAGCAGACAGAACCAAGACACCCATGCTTGCTATGAGGCCCATCCTCACAACCTTCCCACACCTTCCCACAATGGCAGCCCCCTGGCAGCAGGAATCTTCCCAGTATGGCTGCCCCACCAGCCACCAAATGGATGACAAATTCACTCCAACCAGTACTCAAATGTGGCTGCTGTATACTGTTTGAGTCCACCTACTCTTCCATGCTTTCCACTCAATTCACTCATCCCTCCTAAATCCAAAAGGTGCAGAAAGTCTTCCTCCCGTTCCCAAACTTATGTGGAAGAATAATTCCTGCTGGGTCCCAAACATTTGCCTACTGAGTCTAATCTTCACCTCTCTGGATCACATGCTTTCTCCTGTATGCCACCACCTTGTTGTGCACCCTGAGTTATGACTCTGGGTAAGGTCCCCATGCCAAGAATAGCTGAGTCCTCTTTCTTTCCCCAGTTGTACTAGGAGAACACAGCCAATGATCCTTTTGTTCCTCCATCTTGCTCCACCCCCTGCACTGTGTATTTCTAATTAGTAATATTCCCTGAATTTCATTAGACATACTTTGTTGAATTAAAAATTCTATTTTTCAAATTATAATATTTCATCTTTTAATTTTCTGAACAATTCTTTACCTTTCATGCTGTTGTTAATATGTCATACCACTAGTTAAAACACAATTTTAGATTCTTTCAGAAAACATTCTGTCACTGGTAAAACTGAATAAACTATCCCAAAACATTGAATACCTATTCATATTCTAGACTATATAGTTGATAATAAATCTCAGTTGGCATCTCCATATTAACATCTGAAAAATATTATTTAAGGAGGCACATTTGAACCAGATATGTTATTTTTAATATAGAATAATTTGTGTATCAATTTATTAAATAGAGGACTCAATGTTACTATTATTTGTATAACTCATATGTATTCCACTGAGTTTCCTTCTTGTATTGGTATTTTTTTCTGTGATGTTGCTATATATACACATACATATTCTCTTAATTTTGAAGTGGTATAAATATGCAAATTCCAAAAAAGGGAGATGCATTTAATCATGGATAATTAAATATTTCAAGCAGAGCATGAGTATTCTATCTTGTCAACACAACCCATGGCATTCATCACCACCCCAGGCATTCTAAATGTGCTTCAGTTGTACTGATTGGTGTAATATATTTGCCTATGAGTAAAACACGCCGGAGAATTTGCAGCCTCAGCACTGGGATGTCGCAGGATGACAGTTTGTGCTATGTGGCCTCAGTTTTATCGAGGTAGTGAAAGCAAAGCCAGTCATTGTATTTCACAAAGACAAAATAAAAATGAAGTCACTGTGTATCATGTAAACAAAAATAAACCTTCAAATATCTGATAATTTCATTTAACCATTATTATTTCTCTATAAAGGATTTTTTCATCATCAGGCTAAAAATAAAATGTGTATGTTATAAGTAATCTTTAAGTTAGATAATTGAATCATAAGTAATAACATTTATTTATATCTTCATTATTTATATATTTAATGGGTAGATTTCAATTTGTTGTGTAAACAGCTTAAGAATGGAGTTTCTGGATCACTTAGAATAGTGACAATATGCATGCACTTAAGGGTAGAGGCTGACCCAAAGCCTGGTGCCACCTTGTCCCAAAGAAGGCACACCTGACCCTGACATCAGAGACCCAGTCAGAGCCCAGAAACAGGGCTTGCTGCCTTTTGTCCTCTCGGGCTGGTGCACAGGATGGAGTGCACACTCAGAAGATCCACTCTAATGGGCTCTTTCAGGAAGACTAACTTCTCCACCTTGATGGTGGAGACTTCCCATCCTCAGTTGGGTCACGTTCCCTGTGCAGCAGGCTTGACTGTACCCTGCTGTGCCCCTGCTCCTCCTCCCCACACCAGCTCTCTCCCTGGAGAAAGGAAGGAGCAGAATCATTTAAGTGGGAGAGGTATTGCAATTTTAACTCTGAGTTACTTTTATGTACTCCTACTTAAAGTTTAAGTTATATTTCGCTATACTTACTGTTTTTAAAGCTTTTGATGACACCATTTTAGAGTTTGAGGTAAAATTAACAATTCTTCAGTTCAAAACTTTTTACCGTAGACAAAAAAATGTGCATTTCAAAGAAGCTAAAGCATTTGTGAAACAGCTTCCCTGATATACCATTTCTCAGAGAGACATGGTTAATTGGATAAAACTTTTCCAAAACCTTGTCTTTTGCAGGACATCAGGAGGAGTAGAAAAAGGAGAAAACAGAATACAGGAAGTTGGTAACATTATAGCTCTTTTCTGTTTGAGAATTATTTTACCTTATTGGAATAATCCTTAACATAAGTCAACAACCATCAGATAATTTTTCAAACTCTTTTCAGGGGATGGAGAAACTCAAAGATATACAAAGATATATAATCTAAAGCCACCCAGCCCTTGGACAAACTACATAGCCCCAATGCCCTTCTTGGAGACACGCCTATCTCTCTTATTCACAAAATTCTCTTTCCTTTTTTATCAGGGTGCGAATAAAGAGAGGATGAAGGTAACATTTGTTTCCATTTTATTCTACAGTTGGTGCAGGTTTCCTGCTCCTAAAATCCTGCAGCCAGCAGTTTGGTCTGTAGGTTTAGTCTGTAAAGGAGACAGGAAGCACAGTTCTCCCTCAGCCTGCAGGGATGCTATAAACCCTGTTTTCATATGTGATTTCTAAGCCCTACAGGTTTTGAATTGTGTTGAGATTCACTCAGGGAGTAGCTGCTTTAGCATATTAATAGAGAAGCATATTGATTGGTCTTAAATTAGAACACTTTTCCATACACTTTCATCACCACAAGACTTTGACTTTCAAGGCACTATCAGTAGATTCTGGGAATCTTCACAGTGTGAGAATATAAAAGAGGAAGTGAGCATCTCTCCTGTGCTTGTCAGAGAAGAGGGAAGAGGCCACATTCCAGGAAAGTTTCTAAAGCTGAAAACATCTGGAATATTTTCAGTCTTCAAAAAATTCTGTCCTGAGTTGAAGGGGCTCTTGTGACCTTACTGTATGTTTCAGGGACTATACAAGCTAAGCCTGAAGGACCCCATAGTGCTGGAGAGTAAAAAGTGCACATACACACACACATAATGATGGGCCTGTCAAAGAGATACAGGAGTCAACTGAAAGATCTCCCAATGGAAAAATATAGGGCAACATCATCAAATATTTCAAATAAAATAGATAGTAATTGAAATATACTATAAAAACCTGTGAGTCTACGTTAATATAAATAATGACTGAATAAATATCTGAGTGACAGAACAGGCAAATGTACCTTGCAGAGGCTTCACATTAAGTTATATAGATATTCTGCCCTCAGGTAGGGAGAACATTGCTCCCACCTCCTTATGGGTAGGCTTCACATGTGAGTTCCTTCAAGAGTACAGAATAGAAAGGGGGCAAAAAAGAGCAATTTTGCAGTAGAGAAATCTGACAAGCACTCCTTCAGCCAAGTGACGAAGGTCAACATTAATAGAGATACGTCCTGTTGATCCTATGTGGGTGATGAAACTGACACTCTACCTCTGTGGTCTTCCTTTTCCAAGCCCATAAACACAGTCTAATAACAGGAAAACATTAACCCCAAATGAGAAATAAAACACTTCTCAAAAACATAAATGCAAAAATACTTAATAAAATATTAGCAAACCAAAAGATAATATATCACAATCAAGTGATTTATAGCAAGGATACAAGGATAGTTCAACATGTAAATTGATAAACATATCAATTCAGCAGAATGAAGGACAAAAACAGTATAATTATCTCAAAATGCACACTAAAGATTTGATAAATTTATGTTCCTTCATGATAAAAACACTCAACAAACAAGGCATAGAAGGAACATATTTCAAAATAAGAAAAGCCATGCACAAAAAAGCTTACAGCTAACGTCATACTGAATGGTGTAAAACTGAAGGCCGTTCCTCTAAGAACTAGAACTAAGCAAAGCTTCCCATTTCCACCACTCTTATTCAATACAGTACTGAAAGTCGTAGCCAGAGCAATTAAGCAAAAGCAAGAAATTAAAGGCATTGAAATTGGAAATGAGGAAGACAGACTGTCCCTTTTCTGCTGAAGAACATGTTATATCTAGAAAAATCTAAAGACTCTATCAAAATACTCTTAGATTTGATAAAGTAATTCAGTAAAGTTGCAGGATACAAAATTGATATAAAAAAGTCAATGGCATTTCTACACACAAATAATGATCTAGCTGAGAACCAAATCCCATTTGTAGTAACTACAAAAACCTCAACATACTTAGGAATAAATTTAACCAAAGTGAAAGATCTCTATAAGGAAAACTATAAAACATTGTCAAAAGAAATTGGGCAGTGCCTGTGGCTCAAAGGAATAGGGTGCCAGCCCCATATGCTAGAGGTAGTGGGTTCAACCCAGCCCCAGCAAAAAACTGAAAAAAAAAAAAAAGAGAGAGAGAGAGAGAGAAATTAAAGAAGACACAAACAAATGGAAAACCATCTGTGTTCATGGATCAGAAGAATCAATGTGGCTAAAATGACCATAACACTCAAAGCAATATACAGACTCTACACAATCCCTGTCAAAGTACCAATATCAGTTTTGACAGAATTGGAAAAAAAAATCTTGAAATTTATATGGAAATAAAAATGAGCCAGAATAGCTCAGGCCTAATCAAAGTGAATAAAGCTGCATATATCATACTGCCTGACTTCAATATATATCATAGTAACCAAAACAGCATGGCATTGGCATAAAAATAAACACTTAAGCCAGATGGAACAGAACAAAAAACCTAGCAATAAAGCCATGTGTTTACAGCCAAATGATCTATGACAAAGCCAATAAGAACTTCCATCTGGGAAAGGATGTACTCTTCAATAAATATTGATGGAAAAATTGGACAGCTATTATGTAGAAGAAGGAAACTGGACTCTATCACTATATATAAAAGTCAACTGAAAATGGATGGAAGACTTAAACAAAGACCCCACCTATAAGTATACGAAGAAAATCTAGGGAAATCTTTGCTGGACATTGGCATAGGCAAAGATTGCATGAATAAGATGTCAAAAACACAGACACTAAAATGAGAATAGACAAATGGAACTTTATTGTACTAAAAGGCTTCTGTGTAGCAAAAGAAATAGTCAACAGATAAAAAGACAACCTGATAAATGGGAGAAAATAATTGAAAACTATTCTTCTTATGGGTGAATAATATCTAGAATATGCAAGGAACTCAACTCAATAAGGAAAAAAAATAACTCTGTTTAGTTAACAAAGGACACAGATAGACATTTCTCAAAAGGACACATACAAATGGCCAACAGATATATGAGAAAAGGCTCAACATTAGTAATCATCAGAGGAATACAAATCAAACCCACAACAACTACTGGGTGTCTATCCAAAGGAAAAGTAATCAATAGATCTAGGAAAGGGATAGCTGTACTCATATATTTATTACAACACCATTCACAATAGCTGATATATAGAATCAATTTAAGTACCTATTATCCAATAGATGGCTAAGGAAAATATTGTGTAGAATACTATTCAGCTATAAAAAGAATGAAATCATGCTATTTACAGCAACATTGATAGAACTAAAGGTCATTATCTTAAGTGAAATAAGCCTGGCACAAAAAGACAAATATCTTATGTTCTTACTTGTGAGAGCAAAAAAATTTAACACACAGAGGTAAAGCCTGGAAAGACAGATACTAGAGACTGGGAAGGGTAACTGGGGAGAAGGAGAAGGATGAAGAGAAGTGGGCTAAAAGGTACAAACAAATGTACTGTGAGACAGAGGAATAAATTCAATGTTTGACAGAAGAGTGGAATGACTATCCTTGACAGAATTGTATTGTACTCAGGGGATCGACACTCTGAATACCATGACTTGATGTCTATTGATTGTATACATGTAACAGAATTTCTCACGTACCCCAGACATACAGACAAATTAAAAAAAGAAAAACTTTCAAAGTCATCAAAGGCAAGGGGAGTGTAGGAAAGTGGTAATATAGTGGGATGCCTGGGAGACACAGTTAGCAAATGTCCTGTAGGATACTGGATGGGACTTTGGAACAAAAAAAGAATATTGAATAAAAATGTAGGAAATGCAAATAAATTATGAGCTTAACTTAATAATAATTTATCAGTATTGGCTTGAATGTGAGATATACAAAAACTCCCTGAAGTATCTTCTCAACTTTTCTGTAAGTCAAAAACTATTATAAAATTAAAAGTTTATGAAAAAAGTACTTACTAAATTCATTACTTTATAAGGAAATAAATGGAAATCTTGTAGCTACAAAACCAAGAGTAATTCCTAAAAAAAATTAATTCGTTTTGGGTTTATCCACTCAGATGAATATAATGCAGCCAGTATGAACAAGTTCAGAATGCTTATGTTAAAAAATAAAGGAAATAGTTACGTTAAAGTGTTAAATGGGGGTGGCGCCTGTAGCTCAAGCAACTAAGATACCAGCCACATACACCAGAGCTGGTGGGTTTGAATCTGGCCTGGGCCTGCCAGACGATGACAACTACAACCAAAAAATAACTGGGTGTTATGGCGGGCGCCTGTAGTCCCAGCTACTCAGGAGGCTGAGGCAAGAGAATAGCTTGAGCCCAGGAGTTTGAGGTTGCTGTGAGCTGTGACACCACACACAGTATTTTACCCAGGGCAATAGCTTGAGGCTCTTTCTCAAAAAAAAAAAAAATTTAAATGGAAAGAATACACAAATATTATACAAGGTATGATTATATCTATATCAAATTTTCACAAAAAAGTCCAGCTCCTCCCTAAATTTCTTTCTTTTTCTTTTCTCTTTTTTCTTGAGACAGAGTCTCTGTCACCCTGGGTAAAGTCCAATGGCATCCTCACTCACAGCAACCTCAAATTCTTGGGCCCAAGCCATTTGCTTGCCTCAGTCTCCTGAGCAGCAGGAACCACAGGCATGCCCAGAATGCCAGGTACTTTTTCTATGTTTTGCAGAGACAGGGTCGCACTTTTGTTTTGGCTGGTCTTGAACTCCTGAGCTCAGATGATCTACCTATCCCAGCCTCCCAGAGTGCTAAGATTATAGGTGTGAGGCACTGAGTCTGGTTGTACTCCCTAAATTAAAAAAAAAAAAAAAAAAAAAAAACAAAGAAAAGAAAAGAAAGGAAAGAAAAGAAAAGAGAGAATGAGAGAGACTATATCTATATGTATATATGTATATATATTCTATATAAGGCCAGAGAAAAAATGGTTGTAAGAGGGAAAAGATCATGCTGGATATGATTTTAGAAAAAAGAAAGTTTATTACAGAAGTGGAAATATTATGGGATAACAGATTTGTATATGTTTATATATATATATACACATACACACACACGCATGCATATTTTATATACCTGGTGGGTATTTAATTATATAAAAATATAGTAGTATTGTGAATCTAAAAGTATCTTTTTGGATGTCAATTTCCCTTTTATTTTTCATTTCACTCATGCTTTGTACAAATTACTAGGGATCAATTTTATAAGAAAAATAAATTTTCTCAGGGGAGAACTATATGTCATACTTTTAGAATATATAGATTCCAAGATTGAGAAAAGGTATAATAACTGGTTTGAGCTGCATTGTAAAATCAGATACACTTAGCTTTACATATTATTTCAACACTTGATATCTATATTCAATTTCTAAGTCTTGGTTTCTTTATCTGACAAGTGGGGAATAGTTATATGTACTGAAAAATTTATTTCAGTGCTTGAATCAAGGTTAATAGTATATAAATTCCATAATATATATTTTGCTCAAAAAAATTAAAAATATTTTAATATGAATCCTCCAGAAGAAAGGTGGAAGGCGGATAAATTCTAAGAAATTAATGCAAAGCACTAACTTATACCAATTTCCCCTGAATTCAGGTGCCTGAAGAAGGATCATAGACAGATAGGAGCATTATTCATGATAATTGGGAAAAACAAGATAATAGAAGTTCAAAGGTAAAAAATAAATTCCAAGGAAACCCTGAAGGGAATAAATACATCAGTACAAACCTAGGGCCAGCTCAGCAAAAAGCAGAGCCAATGATATTGGCTTGCAAGCAGTGATAAGGCTAGAGAAAAAATATTTTGCAAGAGGGAGAAAATAATGCTGGATATGATTTTAGAAAAAGAAAATTTAGTAAGGAAGAAGAAATATCATGGGAAAAGAGATTTGTTTGGGGGCATTTTACAATGACCTAGGGAAGTTTAGTTTGTAATATTCAATGTGAATATTTAGGAATATCTATTGAATCATTTGATTGAGAAAACAAAATTTGAAGATGTTTAGATGTTTAGATGTTGAGGATTAGCGGCCTTCTTGTTTCATTGGCCTGGGAATACGTACTTTCACCTGATTCATATCTTCCTGGCTATAGTAAAATGTACACAGAGGTTTTGTGTAAAAATGTAAATTTCTGAAACAAAAATTGCTCAGAGTATAGACACCTGTCACCTCAGAAAAGAGAGTCCAGAGTGATGGCAATTTCCCAGGTAGCACAGGCCCCAAGGGCTGCTCAGTTTCAGTTTGGCTAAGAACAGAGGGACCATGGTGAGAAGAAGCATGTTAGTGAGATTTGGGGTAAGAATTTGGATCTCAAAGGGACATAGAATTATGAGCACATCCTCATGGGAACAATTGAATTAAAAGCCAATATGCGGATGGTGCCACAGCAGAGTCTCATCAGAGGAAGAAGTGAAGATCACAAGTACTTTAATGATTTTCTTTACTCACACTCTTTTGTAAATAGCAATCTTTATAGCCCAAGAGCATCAAATGTACTGATTGAAACATTTTATTTTGCAATTTTAGTAGAGGTCATTGAGAAATGTTCACGGGCACATGTGAAAGATATTAATTGTTTAAAGTAGAGTGACTTAGAATAAATACATGTTTAGTTTCTTAAATCATTTATGTGTACTTTATATAATGCATTAATAAATTATAATAATAAATTATTAAATTATTTATTAAATAATAATAAATTATATTAATAAATTTAATAAATGTGGACAAAATCTCATAGCTTTCAATCAAGTGAATATTTATAATAGTCTTTAATGATTCTTTTCCTTTTGTGATGTTTTAAGCACATTTAAACTTTTTCACCCCATTTATATTTGCATTTGGCTAAAATTGTCATCCTAAGTAGGGCTTATAGCATGTTTGCAGGGGGATTGACCCCATTTGTAATCTTCTCCTGTTGGCAATAAAATGTTACAGGCATCGCTGTGCAGAGAGTAAGACTCGACTATTAGTGAATATATTCACACACACACAAGTGCGCTCAAGCACAGAGCTCGAATTAAATACAGCTTAATTCAGAAAAAAAATCCATCACTTGATTTACATAGTGTAAAAATAGAAACAATGCTGTGTACCCAGCAGATAAAGTGTGACATCCTTCCCAGAGATTTTCAGAGGAGCCAAAGCATGAGCAGGAGAAGAAATTAGCAAAACAATAATACAAAAGAAGTAAAAAGAACTGAGATGAATGGTGTAAGGAGGAGGAGAAAGAAGCCCATCATCAGACAGCAACAGGGAGTTTGGCAGGTTGAGGAAAACAGATGAGCCTCTGCAAACACAGCAGCCCTCAGGCCCCTGGGGACTCCCATGGGACACGCTGAGCTTCAAGGGGACACTTAGGCTCTGAATTTATAGGTAAAGACATCCTTCTTCATTTCATTTGGACTGATGACATTTCTGTGACTATATTCTTAGATTATGTCAGGATAGTGTATTTCCATTTAGCTCCCCAAACCTGTGAAGGTCAGCAGAATATGCCACCCCAAAATATGCCACTTTGGCATACAGGTTATTTTGAGCTGAAGGCAATTGAGAAGAAACGGATACAAGAAAAGCTCTCTGCTCTCCCTTTTGCCTAAAAGCAGGACTTGAATTTTTAAAGCTGCCTCCACTGCTCTCGGTACCAGAGAGCAGAAGTTAATCACAGAGACACCCTCCGCCAGTTATCCATCCCAGGAGGACACCAGAGGACTCCGGCAAGCCTCCTTAACTAGAGCTCATCAGCCACTCATTTCCTCGTGTATTCGCCTTCCCATTGTTGGCCACCTCTAAACTCAAAGTCCTTTTCCCTTGTCTTATTACTTCTCTAAAAATCTGTGTTCTTTGTTAAGATGTTAAAGAAACCCAGGTTCTAACCACTCGTTTGGGTTACTCCTCCCTGGGTGCCCCCATGCGTACGTCCGTGGAGGGGGTTAACACACTTCTGCTTCTTTATTTGTTGTTAATCTGCCTTTTGTCACACTTACTTACAGGGCCCCGTCCCGTGAACCTAAAATGGGTACAGGGAAAAGATGCGTTTCCTTCCTTACACGCTGTAGTAAATGGAAAACACAACAGCCAACTCAGACCAGGAGAGAAGAAACGTGAGCGAAACGTGAGCGACACGTGTGGGTCAGCGAAGGGTCTGTCCCTGCTCCGGATGTGCGCGACCAGCCTCCGAGGCCGCTTCACCTGGGTGTTTGATTCTTCCTGAACACTAAGCTCCAGCTGTTGTGCTAGCACAGCTCGTACAGTAGTGAATAAGGTGGTCGCGGCACCTGCTCCAAAGAGGAGTATTCTGCATCTCTGGATCCGAGTGACAGACACTGAACAGGACAGAGAGCTTTGAAGAAATGAAACAGGACGGTGGGTGCAATAGAAAACGGTGCGGCAAGGACAGTGATGGTCGGTTATTCAAATTGGGAGGTTGGGAAAATTCTGAGAAGTTAAAAAATCGAACTAAGATTTGAAAGTAAAAATGAAAACAATCCTGTGAATCTGAGGGGGAAGCACTGCAAACCGATGCTGCTGCGCCAGGGGAGTTCGGACCTGGAGCAGAAGAGGGACACGCCGGGAGAGGGGGGCTGGATTCCACTTCCCATGCCGTGAGAAGCATCTCAAGATTGTGAACAAGAGGATGGTTATACCTTATTTATGGTAAAAATGTTTTATTTGGAGGTAGTACTGATGAGATTTATAGACTGAAATTATGTGAAGTCCCCCAAAGTGACTTCGCTCCTCCTGCCAGGCTCCTGCCTCCCACCTCTGGGTTCTCAGATGCTGAAACCCTTACAGTGAAATTGGCAGTGTGTTGGGGAAAAGTGACGCCGAGCATCCTCTCTCTGTTTTCTTGTCTGAGGTCAATTTTGTTTCCTTATAGCTCTCAGATGTGTTCCAACTCACAGAATTTAAAAATAGATACATTTTTCTATATTTTTCTAGTTATTCTCAGCAGAAGCATTGGTCCCAGTTACCTAGTTTGACTACTAACTCCTTTAACTACTTTCACAGGCATACGAAAATGCTAACAACAAATCTACTTAAAATAAACTATGGATATAGATTAGTGACATGATGAGTGACTACGTTATCTGTCTGGTCCTGATTCTGCCTTGAGTCCAAGTTGGGTCCATTTCTGTGTTTCAAACACAAACAGTACAGACTTCTGAAAAACAAAAAGCTTTTTAGGAGATGCTAGGTAGAATCACAAGAATTCTAACTGAATCATAAAGGTGTCAGAGAAAATGTGTGGTAAAGGGGTATGAAATTTAAACATTCAAAGAAAATTAATGATTTTGTGTTATTTTCCCTTCATTAATCAATTATCAAATGCTTACCAAGTCCTTGCTGAATTCAAGACTCTAAACTAGATGTTGTGGGGAATACAACACAAAAAGGTCATTTCTTATATTTTAAGAATTTATAATGGAAATGCATGTGTGGGCTGTGTGTGTAGACATTTGAATAGAATTAGTTTCTATTCAAGACTCATTTGTTAGTAATAGAATAACAACTAAAACAAGCTTAGAAAAATCAAAGACGTTTTGAAGATATTCAAAGACATCAAAGACATTCAAGAAGAAGATTAAGAAAGAATTAGAAAATAGGTTAGAAAAAGAAGCAATGATTTTTATTTTTATTTTTATTTATTTATTTTTTATTGTTGGAGAATCATTGAGAGTACAAGAAACCAGGTTACAATGATTGCATATGTTAGGTAAAGTCCCTCTTACAATCGTGTCTTGCCCCCCGCGTAGTGTGTCACACACCAAGACCCCACCCCCTCCCTCCTTCCCTCTATGATCTTTCTTTCCCCCGCCTCTCCCTCCTTTTTTCTCTCTCTGCACTCCCCTTCTACCACTCTTGTATGGCTTTTGAAGGCACATTATAGACCCATTATAGAAAAAAGAAAGAAGAAACTAGCCAAATATCCACTAGTAATAAAAGATATACATATATTTGGTGCATTCATATTGTGGAATACTACATAACCTCACAAATGAGTGGCTCACAATTAAGGATGTGGTCAGTGCAAGGTGGTAGGTGGTACACTATGGAGGTTCTACTGTTTGTGTGTGTGTATATATATATAAAATGTATACTTCATATACATACATATATATGGAGTCAAATTATTTTTAAAAGAGAGGTGGTTGTAAGACACAATTCAGAAAATTAATTTATTCAGGGGAGGAGCAGAGGAAGATCTGATTGTGGGGTACCACAAAAAATGTAAGGTAAGTATGTTGTTCTGTTTCTTGGTCTGGGTAGTAGGCACACTAATGCTAATCTTATTCTTCCAGTGATCAATAGTCATGTTATTTATTTTTTGACACAATTCCCAGAAAACAATACAAAACTCCTACAATACTTATTAATACTGGGCATTATTTGCACTTTCATAGCAAAAAAAAATGTGCTATGTATTTTTTTGAATTTTTTATCAGAAAAAAATTTTTTTTACATTAAACAGCAACAGAATTTATTTTCCTGTCAATTAACTTGTCATTAAGTTTTGTCTTATTATTTACAAGGACACTCAAAATTTCTTGGATTTTTTTTAATGCTCATTCTTTAAAAAGCCATAATTTTCCTATTATAATATTGGACTATTTGTATAGTTTTTCATTTAGCTTTGATTTTGTTTGTGATCTATTCATAATATATAGAGTTTTAAATTATTACATAATGAATTCTGTTCATCTTTTCTTTTCATTTTCACCCTAGATAAAATTTTGAAAAAACTACTTCCTTCCTTAATTGTGTTCTCTTGTATTTTAATAGTTTAACTTTTATATGTAAATTTTTATTTTATTGGAATGTATTTTGGTGACACAATATAAAAATTTAACTGATTTTTTTTCTAAATATTTATCCACATTTTCTAAATAATTCATATTCCTCAGTCAGTAAACTAGGGAATAATAGTTTTATTATATAATAATAATAAAAAATCTTATGTAAAAAGCTTTAATCAAATTAATTCTTATATATGGTTAAAAATTTAAAAAGTGCAAAAAATAGTATAGTGCATATAATAGTCTTCTACTCTCCTTGCCCTGACTGTTTCACCCACTTTACAACCCTGGCATCTCAGAAATGTAACCTTGGTTATCTGAACAAATGAGAATCTGCAGTAATAAGTAAGCTAGCTCTTCAGGGGAAAATTGACTTTCATGGTCAAATGGTATTCAATTATTAGTCTGAAAACAAAATTCTGTTTTTCTAGCAAAAAATAAATGGACAATTCTAGCTTTACTAAAGATGATCCAGACTATGTATATCATTGCCTCTAGAATTTAGAATTCTTGCCAGTAGGACTCTGCAGAGCACCCTGTATTCTTGTTCTTGGGTATCTTTACCTGATCAGAAGTGTTGTTTTGTCTTAGGGTAGGACTATTCATAACCATGTGCCAAGTGCATGTTATAGGAACATTGTGATCCATCCCATCCACTTCACTCCTCTGTCATCCTTCACTGACACTAAACATTCTTACTTTTCAGGGAAGTATGTATAAGAAAGTACTGGGTTTGGGAAATTTGGATCTGGAGAAGAAGAGAGAGAAGCTATGGTGATAGATCATTTTATATCTCCAGCAACAAAGCTTCCTTGAAGAAGACATAAAAAGCTGAGTGCATGAAGTTTAAAATAATTCTACATTCTATTGCTTTTGAAAGTAGAGCTATTTTTAGCATCCAAGGGGACTAAGAAAACCCAATGTGTCAAAACTCTATGGAAACAAAGAAATAAGGAAGAAAAAAACAGAATACTAAAGATGTTCCCTTTGCTGCTAAGAACTACTTTTAACATGGAAAGAAAGAATATTATTATTCTGGAATAATATTAATAGCATGTTCCATAGAACATTATAAATACTCTGCTCTTACAAAAGTGTGATTTAAATAGGTTAAAAACAGAGTTAGCAAAACTTATCAGACCCTATTCAATTTCAGAAATGAAAAAGAACAGAAAATAAGAAATTATCCAGGGATTTGTAAAAGTGCCCAATATTTTCTTTTTAAACTTTATGAAAGGAATTGAAAAAAGTTAATATACTTCACATAATAAATGCCCATTGTTTCCCACAGTGGCACATTTACATTTGGATCAGTTCTGTTACTAAATAAAGTTATTACATTTTCCTTGAGTTGTATGAGTGTAAGAAAAATATCTACACACTTATGAAATATATTAATTTGTGAGTAATAAAAGTTCAACACAAAAATAAAATTAAATTAATAATAAGTAATTACGATGTTTAGTATTTTGCCTCTAAAATAAGGAGTAGTTTTTGGAAATCCTAGAAAACTCTCATAATTATTGATAATTTTTTTTTTTTTACATTGGGCGTCTTGCTGATTTAAGGAACTTAGCTAAATTGTAAATGTTTTTAATATTTGGAAGAATTTTAGAACAAATTGAGTGATTGAATAAAAGCTTTGTTCCTGTACTTTGTCTGTTTTGCTTGTTTCAGTTTAACTCTTACTAGTAAGGAAAGAAATAAGGACAGAAAAGAAAAACGATGAAAGAGAGGAGGGATAAAGGGGGAGAGAATATTAAGGAGG
>NW_003852610.1:1872747-1887847 GCF_000181295.1 Otolemur garnettii | reverse complement strand
GAAGAGAGGTGAGAATATACCATTGTTAACCTCTTACACATCTATGTAAAGTAGCATAAATATGATTTAACAATTACTGTGACAAGTTACAGGTTTACAATATAAACCCTAGTAGAGATCAAATACAATACTAAAAATTCTTAATTAACTTACAATGGCAGAAAAGTTTTTTAAAGGAAACAAAGTATAAATGAGGCAAATAGAAAACAAATTGCAAATAATAAACCTAGATTTACATTAACAAATATATGTAAACAATAAAAAATTTAATTTAAATTGGCAAAAATTATTATAATCAACTTTAAAAATTTAAGAACAAAAATTATCCTCAGGTAATGCTCTGTCAGCATAGTAACACAGGTAAGTTAAATCTAAAAGAACATAAAAGACATACCATGAAAACACTCACCACAGAGAGTTGACTACATTAATATTCATAAAAGAAAATTTTGAAACAAGAAATATAAAGAATATGTAGGGGTATTTTTTATGATGATGAAAGTAAGAGTTAAGAAAATATGACAATCATGTACATGTGATATCTATTCATGTGGCTACTAAGAGAAAATCAAGATCAAGAAATAAAAACTCATAAAACTGAAAGAAGAAGTAGACATATCTAAAATTTCTGATGGGAGATTTCAAGATTCCTCTGTTAGTAATTAATAAAACAAGTAGACAGAAAACCCAAAACAACAGAGTTCATATTATTTTTAACTTCAATGGAAGATTCACCAACATAGAATGTACATGGACCCATGTAATTGTCTTAGATATATAACAGAATTCTTTTCACAAAGGATGAGCTTCTGAAAACTGAGTTCACTTAGAACACAACACAGTCCCAAACCTCCACTTATTTAGAACTCAACTTTTTGTTAAACAAATACAAGCACATGCATGCAAGTGTCCAGAGCCACAGAGCAAATGCAGAGAAAACAGAAAAATATTTGAACAAAATAAAAAATGAAAACACAATATAAAATACTCATAGATCTGAGGGTGCTGCTAAACAGTCCTGAGGCAAGAATTTAGGTCTTTAAATGTTTATAATAAAAAATAGTCTAAGAAAAATTAAATCACCTATGGCACCTTCTAAAGGAGTTAGATAAAAAAGCAAAAAAAAAAAACAAACGGCCATGATACAAATAAAAGCTGAAATCAATTAAAATGACAACTGATAGAGGAAAGCAATAAAATGCAGTGTTTTGAAGAGATCAATGAAATTGCTATAACTTGAACTGATTGGTTAAAAAAGGTAGTATTCAATTTATCTACATCAGAAATAGAAAAAGAAATGTATAGTTCTATAAGTTTGACAAAACAAGGCACATCATGAAAAATATTAAATCTAAACACACACATACACTCACATATTACACAAAAACACAAATCAGAAACCCCCAAATGCAAGTTCTGTTGTTCTCAATGTTGAATTATATTGAATGCTATAAGAAGACATGTCATCAATCCACCACAGTGTTCTCAGAACACAGAGAAGAGAGCACTTTCCAAGTCTTTGTTGAGACAAGATGATCCTCACAAGAAAATCAGACCAAGATTTTGCAAGATAAGAAAACTATAGAACAATATCTCTTGCAGGGAAGGTAAAATGTTATTTCTACCTTCTTAGGTTCTCTGGCTGAGCCTGAGAATTCAAGTGATATGAGACAGATTAACAAGAGAAAAGCATTCAAATTTTCACAAGCACATGGAGGTTCCAAAGGAAAATGATGACTACTCCAGCTCAAAAGTGGCAAAACCTAAGTACTTATATACTAGATTGAAAAGTAAATAAAACATGTTGGGAAACTAAAGAAAGAATTATGTTAACAAAGTCAAGTTGGACAGAATTCCCTTGGGCTCAACTTCTAGTCTCTGGTGATTAGAAGGTTTCCTTCCTCCTACATAGGGAGGGCTTTTTGTTGTTGTTGTTGTTGGGGATTGTTGAGGGTACAAAAAACCAGGTTACACTGATTGCTTGTGTTAGATAAAGACCCTCTTGTGGAAGTTTCATCTCCTGCTCTTAGGCAGAAAGTGGGAGGTCCATGCATCCTTTGGTACCTTTTGTTTGTCAAGTGTCATTATCTCCCAATAATTCTTATGCCAAAAATGGCATATTTTAGAATGGAATTTTCTTCCATTCTTCATTGTGATGGTGAAAGAACAGTCTTTAAATGTGTATGTGTGTGTGTGTAAATTATAATGCAGTGTGACCAAGTGGACTTTATCTAAGACATTCAGGATTGGTTTAACATTTGAAAATTAAGTAAAATAATCTTCCCCACATTAGCAAAATCAAAAACTTTAAAAAGAAGCAAAATAAAGCTAATAACATAACTAAGAATCTGAATATATTCCCTCTAAAATCACTGCAAAAACATTAATTGTCAGACGTTCTATTCAAATTGAGTATGAGATCTCATTCGGTAGAATAAGTCAAGGAAAATAAATAAAAACCATATAAATAAACATGTAAAACTTTTACATTTCTCTATATTTGCAGATGCTATGACTTTATGTAAAAAATTATAGGAAATATGCATTGTAACTATTAGAAATACTAAGGATATTAGCATTGTCATAAAAAAGAATAATTAATATACACAAATTAATTATATTTTCTATTCTGGCATGAAAAAGTTAAACTTTAAATTTGTTTACATTAGCATCAAAAACAACAGTTTTTAGAAAAACAATGGAGACAGGCAAGCCCTTTATACTGAAAGCTATAAAACATTAATTAAAGGAAAGTCAGATAAAAGAAGAGTTGTATAATGCTCATCAATATCTTACCAGTATTTCCTTCAATATTTTAAAATGTTGATTCTCTTTAAATTTATCAATAGCTAAATAAAATTTAAATTAATTCTCATTAGATATTATTTTGTAATATCTAATTGAGAAGCAGTCTTAAATTTGTATGAGAAAAAAAATAAAATAGCCAAAATTTATTGTACATAACAGTACCTTCTTTCAAAGTTTTGAAAAACACACAGCATTGTTTTTCAAATGTTATTTCTTATAGAGGTGATAACAGAAGCTTATTCATGAAGCTAATTCAATGGTAAAATAGTCCTTTGAATAGTGTTTTTCAATAAATCACTTTGCATTAGTAAGATAATAAAAATCATCCTTACTGCTTACCTCACACCATAAGTCAAATTTAACTCTGGAATAATATTTCAAGAAGAAAATATTTCAAAAAGAATGTTTTTGTGACATTCAAGTAGACAAGAATTGTTGAACAGGATATAACTAGTTCAAAACACAAATAAAAATTAATAAAATGAACATCATCAAAATTAAAAGCTTATGAAAAGACAAAACTAAAATAAAAATAGAAAATACACAAAATAGAAAATACCTACAAAAATAAATCTGACCAAATGCTTCTCTAAAGAATATATGATATGAAAAACTCTTACAATTCAACCATAGGGAGATAAACAACAAATTGGGCTAATATACATCCCATGATGTACATACACGATAAGCACATGACAAGTTACTGTGATTAATCCTCAGAGAAATGCAAATTAGAAGTGTAAGAAGGTATCAAGATCCACATGTTACAATAAGCAAAAGGAAAAAAAAGCTAGGTAATAAGATGTAGCAACTGATATTCTAATACAGTATTGGTGGGATTGTAAAATGACACCACTGAGGACAGCAATTAAGCCTTTTTTTACAACTAAAACATAAATTTATCATACAATCCTCAAAGAGGAATTTTACTCTTAAATATTTACCCAAGGAAAGTAAAAACATAAATTCATATGATACTAGTACATTACTCTTCATTGCAGCTTTATTAAAAAGCCTGAGCTGGGAAACAACACAAATATTCAGCAGGTGCAGGAGGATGATTTCATTTATATGAAATTCTACAAGAGCAAAAGGTAGAGATTACAGAAATCTTTAAAGTGACTACCTGGGGCCACGTGGGAGGGGGTCGTGACTCTAAAAAGCTGTGGGTGCACCTTCTATGTGCTGCAAAGGTTGTGTATCACAATTTGTGCTGGTAGTAACACAGAACATATTTGGTAAAGCTTACAACAGTTCATCTATTCAGTCTTGTATTTTATGTAAGATTGAGTGCTCACCATGACATACCCTCTGGTCTCTCACTAATGGGAAGGGTCACATATGACAGACGATTATGAGACATGTAGTGTCTGTAATGACAGGGAGATGCATTCTGAAGAAAGGCCACTTAATCCACAGGAAGTGTGTGGGAAAACAGCCTGTTGTATGGTGTGAGTAACACCATCTGGAAGCAAAACACCAAAATAACCAATGTCTAACTCCTTTACACCAAGGTCCAAGTACAATGTCTGCCTCATTGATAACTCCTCATAAAGACACTTCTCTAACTTCCCCAGTTGGGCCAGTTCCACAGCACATCCCAGACATGACTAGCTACATGTCACTAGCTACACGTGGTGCTTCAAAAAAAAGCTGGCTGTATGAAGAACACTTTCTGGAAGAAAAGTGCAGGGATTCACTGCTTTGTGGCCACTGCGAGATATGGCTTCTGCTGGCAAGTTCTTATTAAATACTTTTTTTCCTAAAAAAAAAACAAAAACAAAAAAACAAAACTGGATTTGTTACTTTCTTTCTTTGACTTCTAAGCTCCCTCAGCCTTTGGGATTGGGTTTTATATCCCTCCTCACCATGGAACAGTCTGCACCCAAGACTGCCTGCATGGGCAATCATGACATAGAAAAGGACATGAGTGGACACCACCAGCAGAGGAAAGAAAGGACACTTGTTCCAAAAAGTCTTTAAAATATTGAAATGTGACCGTAATGCACAATCTCCTTGATTATATTCAAACTTACAAGGGCAGTCTGTTAAGGCAATGTCCTGGAAACTCATCACAATCTTGATAAACATCTATTCTTTACAGTTAGAATACAAATCATTCTTAAAATTGCATACTTTATAGGGCATCCTAATAGGACTTCTTTGGGGTAGAAAAATAAGACTGAATCTCATCTTTCAATTTCCCTTAAAAAGAAAATGACTCTTAAATATTCTTTCATGTTTCTTTTTTTCAAGGCATCCATTGGGAGCAATAGAAAGCAGACCATAAACCTGATTTAAGGTCTTAAAAAATGTCCCTCTGAGTTTGTTTAGCTTAGCTCATTCTTTCTGGTGCTGTTGAATGCTGCAGTCTGATACAAGTTTAGCTGAGGAACTCTGCTGTTCTCATTCCATGCTGAACACCCAGGAACTTCGTATGCTGTGAAACTGCTTCAACATGATGACACTGTCTGCCATTATGGACTGTGCAGAAAGGAGAGATCCATGGTTTACATTTTCTCAGGTTAGCAATCAGCACAACTGTCACTCTTTCAGCAGGCATTTATATCCCACATGGTAAACATACAGAGTTTATCTCTGAGAATAGCAGAAATATTCCTAGAAATGAGTGAATATAATTTATTAACAATTATACCACCACGTACATCTATACTCTACACAGGTACTTAAATTCTGCATGTTATAATAAGTGTGAGGAGAAAATGGTAGTACAAAAATCAGATTGGTTTTGAGAACAATTTGCATAGTTGTCAAATATCTTGTGAGATACACTGTGCTTCAGGGGTTTTGCCCCTTATTGTACTCACTTCCATCTTCCTTCAGCATCTGCACTGCGGGAGATGGCTGGTTTAACTGGTGCCTCACTTGGAGACCTTGGAGCAGGGCCGTGCATTCCTGCTGTGGTCCATTGTTACAAGTGTTCTGTGCATCATCTGAAAATCTAACACAGTGAAAGTTAAAAAGAAAGGGCCTCCATTAAGCAGGGGCCACAGTTACTTTCTATTTGATGTATTTCTGATTTAACAGTGGCCCTTATAAGCTTGCCTTGTCAATGCTCTGATTATTTAATTCAGAAAAACAAGGCTACTATACAGTAAGACTCGGGACCATTATGTGGTTTGAGTTTGTATGAGAAGAGATTTTATTAAAGCTTCCCCATTTCTACTGCATTCAACTCCTCTAAATCACTTGGTGAATCTTTCCCCTCCTCTGTCCCAAGTCAGCCATGCTGGTACAAGTCTTGGGAAGACTCTCACAGGCACACCCAGCCTCCAGCCTTCCTTTTGTCCTCCAACCTCACTAAGTCTGCACCGCTGCTTTGCAGTTTCCTGCCACCTTCTCTTTCCCATCATCATTGCAATGATCACATGGGATTGAGAGAAAATTCTTCTTCCTTTTTATCTTCCTCTTTTCCTATCCCCAAACAATGTAGCGTCCAGAGGGCAAGAAATCAGACCAAACTGGAAAAGATGGATAAAACACAGGCAGAAACTAGAGGTGTTGTTCTGTTTATTTTTATATGACAGTAATACCAATTTAGGACAATTTATTAACATAAAAATACACTAATCATAGAGATTCAAGGTCTCAGTAGATACATTTCAATACTATCCACACAGTAATTAGTATATAACTATCAAGTATTTATTCGCATCCCTCTAAATCAGTGGTTCTTAACTTTCCTAATGACATGACCTTTTAATATACTTCCTCATATTGTGGTGACCCCAAGTTGCGGGGGTGGGTCACTACAACGTGTGAGCGTTGAGATTGAGATTGAGAACCACTGAGGTCTAAATACTAACTTTCTTGACAGTCAATAGATTGAAATAAACAGTAAAAACTACTAATAGTGATTCTCACATGCCAGACATTCTTGGGGCATGCCCATTACATTTAGGGGGAGAGTTAAAGGAAATTGAAGGAAGAGAAGACTGGTAGATTTCCAAATATCACACATTGAGTAAGAGCTATAATGGTGGCATTCTGATCTCACTATTCATATTCCTTCCCCTTCACTAATTTAAAAAACAGAAAAAAAATAAAAGCAAAGCTTCTTTGAAGCATATTTTAAATTAAAAAAATATTTAAAATAAGAATGAAAGACACAAATATACTTGTGTGTATTATGATTAAGATCAGCAAATGATATACTTTAAAAGATGTGTCTATTAGAAAAATCACAATGAGGGGAAGAGGCAAGATGGATGACTGAAGCCAGCTTTCAGGAGAGGCTCCCACCCAGAGGGAAAAATAATGGCCAGAATCAACCCAATAAAGAGGAAGATTGGGAGCTGAGCTGAGAGAAAGGATCGAGAGGTTCACATCACCCCTGCTGAAGCAAGCTGGGACTCCAAGGAAACAAATTTCAGGTACAAAACCCATCCCCAAGAGGACAGGAATCTTTCCCCTCTGCCCCTCAGGAGAGTGGCTTGAGGTCAATAGTGAACAGAGGACCTTTTGTTTCACCAAAATGGAAAGAGTGACTGAGGGCTGAGACTCCCTCCACAGAGAGATACCACCACAAACTCAGGCAGTCTCTTGACAGGGACAAAAGTTGAGCTAATATTCTCTCTACCTTTTTGAACTCCCAATCCAACCTCCCCCCTCTCCTGGAAGTGTGGAGGACAACCCCCTGCAGAATCCAGAGCATCTGGCCTAGGCATCACATGGGCTGTGGGGCAGTTGTGCTAATAATTTTAATAGAGGCAGGGATTCACAAGAGGAGAGAGACTTGCCCTGTGTTGGAAAGAGCATAATGCGGGACCCAAACCACTGATCACCAGGGACCATGCTGGGAACCCTGCTGTCCAGGGCTGGATATATTTTGAACTCTCCTACTTGATCTGTGTTTGTGCTGACTGGGACAATTGGTTTAGAACTCTTGATTTGAGCCAATCACCAGGGAACTCCTCAAAGTTTTACCCTTGTGTTGTAGAGGGAGGGTCTTATTCTCCTCTTCTAGTTCTTGCCATTGGGCAGCAGGGACTCTAAATTGCTTGTAATGCTCCACAGCTGAAATATCAACCCAAAGTCACTGATCCACTAGGATTGGTCAGAGTCTGGCTAAATTCAAGACAGACCCACCCAGCCCCATCATACCAAGCAGGTCCCCAGAGTCTCAGGCTGTAGTACTGAACAGGACTTTGGTAAAGCCGCAGGTTAAAAGCCTTAGTCACCAGTCCAAGCACTCTTGTAAAGGGCTAGTTAATTACATCTCCAGGAGCCCTGAATTTAATTCCACCTTACCAGCCTCACTAAACAAATGGTGAAAAATAACCATGGGGAGGAATCAGTGGAAAAACTTGGGCAACATGAATAACCAGAGTAGATGAACTCCCCCAAGGTACAACAAAGAAGATGCAACAGAAGACCCCGTTCAGAAACAAATGGCTGAGATGTCAAAAATGGTTGAGTTCAGAATTTGGATAGGAAATAAAATTAACAGAATCGAAGAAAAATTGGAAGTAGAAGTTCATGAAGTAATTCAAAAGTTGTCTTGGGTAGTACCTGTGGCTCAAAGGAGTAGATGCTGGCCCTATATTCTGGAGGTGGTGGGTTCAAACCTGGATCCAGCCCCCCCAAAAAAAAAATCCAAAAAAAAAAAGAAGTTGTCTCAAGAATTCAATGAATTCAAAGATAAAATCATTAAAGACTTTGACAAATTGAGGCAAGAATTTGCATCCCTCAAAGACATGAGAAATACAGTAGAAGGATGGAGTGGGCAGAAGAAAGGATCTCTGACATTGAAGACAAAGCTTTTGAACACTCCCAAATGCTCAAAGATGAAGATAAATGGAGATCAAAGATGGATCATTCCCTGAGGTAGTTGTGGGATCACTCCAAAAAAGCAAAGATTCACCTTATTGGACTTCCTAAAGGTGATGAGAATAATCTGAGATGCACAGATGCTCTACTCCAAGTGTTTTTAGAGGAAAACTTTACAAACACAGCAAGCAATACAAAAATTCAGACAGTTTCAGAAACCCAGCACAACTCAGTCTGAATAAAGCATCTCCTAGACACATTGTAATTATCTTCACCAAAGTTAGTATAAAAGAGAAAATCCTGCAAGCAGCCAGACATAGGAAAACCATTACCTACAAAGGAAAAAATATTAGAATGACTGCAGATCTCTCTGCTGAAACTTTTCAATTCAGAAGAGAATGGTCATCAACCTTCAATCTCCTAAAATAAAACAACTTTCAGCCCAGGATCCTGTATCCGGCTAAACTGAGTTTCGTTTATGATGGAGAAGTCAAATACTTTAATGACATTACTTCACACATTGAAGAAATTTGCCATAGGTAAACTAGCTCTTCAGGATATTCCCAGACCCATCCTCCATAATGACTACCACAATGCTGTACCACCAAAGTAAACTCACTCAGAAATAAATGATCACAACCCAATTTCCATAGTAGGAAAAGGATTAAAAGCGTCCACTGGTCTTTCAAAAAACTTGACATCCAAAATATTACCAGACTTATCAATACTCTCAAATAATGTGAATGGCTTAAATTGTTCACTAAAGAGGCACAGGTTGGCCGGCTGGATACAAAAACTCAGGTCAGATATCTGTTACATACAAGATGCTTATCTTATCTTAAAGGATAAATACAGACTCATGGTGAAGGGATGGACATCTATAATCCAGGCAAACAGAAAACAGAGAAAAGCAGGGGTTGCAATTTTATTTGCAGATACTTTAGGCTTTAAACCAACAAAAGTAAAGACAAGGATGGTCACTTCATATTTTTTAAAGGAAACACTCAACAGAATGAGATATCAATTATTAACATTTATGCAACCAACCAAAATGCTCCTCAATTTATAAGTGAGACCCTAACAGACATGAACAATTTGATATCTTCCAGCACCATAATAATAGAAGATTTTTAACACCCCTTTGGCAGTGTTAGACAAATCCTTCAATAAGAAACTAAGCAAAGAAATTTTGAACTTAAACTTCACCATACAATTGAATTTAATAGACATCCACAGAACATTTCATTCTAAAAAAACTGAATACAAATTCTTCTCACCAGCCCATGGAACAGCCTCCAAAATTGATCACATGTTAGGTCACAAGGCTAACCTCGGCAAATTTAAAAGAATAGAAATTATTCCTTATATTTTCTCAGATCATCACAGAATAAAAGTTGAACTCACCAATAACAGGAATCTGCATACTCATACAAAGACATGGAAAGTAAACAACCTTTTGCTGAAATACAGCTGGATCAAAAATAAGATTAAGAAGGAAATTACCAAGTTTTTGAAACACAAAAATAATGAAGATATGAATCATCAGAACCTCTGGGATAATGCAAAGGCAGTCCTAAGAGGGAAGTTTATAGCTATACAAGCCTTTTTAGGAGAATGGAAAGCAAGGAAGTTAATAACTTAATGAGATATCTCAAGCAACTGAAAAAGAAAGAACACTCAAACCCCAAACCCAGCAGAAGAAAAGAAATAACCAAAATTAGAGTAGAATTAAATGAAATTGAAAACAAAAGAATTATTCAAAAGATCAATGAATCAAAAAGTTGGTTTTTTGAAAAGTTTAATAAAATTGATAATCCCTTGGCTAGCCTAACCAGAAATATAAAATCAAAATCCCTAATTTAATCAATCAGAAATTACAAAGGGGAAATAATAACAGATACCTCAGAAATTAAAAAAAATTCTTAATGAATACTATAAAAAATTCTATTCTCAGAAATATGACAATCTGAAAAAAATTGACCAATACTTCGAAGAATGTCACCTTCCTAGAATACCCAGAAAGAATTAGAAATGTTGAACAGATCTATATCAAGTACTGAAATAGCATCAACTATATGAAATATCTCCCCAGAAGAAGAGTACAGGACCCGACAGCTTCACATCGGAATTCTACCAAACCTTTAAAGAGGAACTAGTACCTATATTACATAACCTTTTCCAGAGCACAGAAAAAGATGGAATACTTCCCAATACATTCTGTGAAGCAAATATCACCCTGATCCCAAAACCAGGAAAAGACACAATAAGGAAAGAAAATTATAGAAAATATCTTTAATGAATATAGATGCAAAAACATTCAATAAGATCCTAACAAACAGGATTTAGCATCACATCAAACAAATTACACACCATGACCAAGTTAGTTTTATCCCAGGGTCTCAAGGCTGGATCAATATATGTAAAAATATAAATATAATATATCACATAAACAAAATAAAAACAAAGACCATATGATGCTCTCAATAGATATAGAAAAAGCTTTTGATAATATCCTGCATCCTTTTATTATAAGAACACTTAAGAAAATAGGTATAGAAAGAAAAGTTCTTAAAGTGATATAGGCCATCTACAGCAAACCTACAGCCAATATTCTATTAAATGGAGTTAAATTGAAATCATTTCCACTCATATCAGGAACCAGGCAAGGTTGCTCATTGTCTCTATTGCTTTTTAACATTGTAATGAAAGTCTTACCCATAGCAATCAGGCAAGAGAAGGCAATCAAGGGCATCCAAATAGAAACAAAGGAGATCAAACTTTCACTCTTTTTTTTTTTTTGAGACAGAGCCTCAAGCTATCCCCCTGGGTAGAGTGCCATGGCATCACAGCTCACAGCAACCTCCAACTCCTGGGCTCAAGCGAGTCTCCTGCCTCAGCCTCTCAAGTAGCTGGGACTACAGGCACCCGCCACAACTCCCGGCCACTTTTTGGTTGCTACCATTATTGTTGTTTGGCGGGCCCAGGCTGGGGATTCGAACCCACCACCTTAGGTGTATGTGGCTGGCGCCTTAGCTGCTTGAGCCACAGGCGCTGAGCCCAAACTTTCACTCTTTGCAGATGATATGCTTGTATATCTGGAAAACACCAGGTATTCTACTACAAAACTCTTAGAAGTGATCAAGGAATACAGCAGCATCTCAGGTTACAAAATCAATACTCATAAATCGGTAGCCTTCATATGTACCAACAGTAGTCAAGTTGAAAAAACAGTCAAGGACTCTATTCCTTTTACAGTAGTGCCAAAGAAGATGAAATAGATGAAATATTTGGGAGTTTACCTAACAAAGGACATGAAAGATCTCTATAAAGGAACTATGAAACTCTGAGAAAAGAAATAGCTGAAGATGTCAACAAATGGAAAAATATACCACGCTCATGGCTGGGAAGAATCAACATTATTAAAATGTCCATACTACCCAAAGCAATGTACAATTTTAATGCAATCCCTATTAAAGCACCACTATCATACTTTAAAGACCTCAAAAAATAATACTTCATTTTATACGGAATCAGAAAGAACCTCCATTAGCCAAGATATTACTCAGAAATAAAAACAAATCAGGAGGAATCACACTATCAGACCTCAGACTATACTATAGATAGATAGTGATCAAAAAAGCATGATACTGGCACAAAAACAGAGAGGTAGATTTATGGAACAAAATAAAGAACCAAAAGATGAACCCAGCTACTTTCCATTATTTGATCTTCGATAAGCCAATAAAAAACATTCAGTGGGGAACAGACTCCCTATTTAACAAATGGTGCTGGGTGAACTGGCTGGTAACCTGTAAAAGACTAAAACTGGACCCACAGCTTTCACCATTAACTAAGATAGGCTCTCACTGGATTAAAGATTTAAACTTAAGACATAAAACTATAAAAATACTAGAAGAAAGTCCAGGGAAAACACTTGAAGAAATTGACCTGGGAAAATAGTTTATGAGGAGGATCCCCTGGGCAAATGAAGCAACACCAAAAATACATTAGTAGAATCTGATCAAACTTAAAAGCTTCTGCACAGCCAAGAACACAGTAAATAAAGCAAGCAGAAAATCCTCAGAAAGGGAGAAGATATTTTCAGGTTATATCTCAGACAAAGGTTTAATAATCAGAATCCACAGAGAACTCAAATGTATTAACAAGAAAAGAACAAGTGATCCCATGTCAGTGTGGGCAAGGGACTTGAAGAGAAACTTCTCTGAAGAAGACAGGTGCATGGCCTATAGACAAATAAAAAAATGCTTATCATCCTTAATCATCAGAGAAATGCAAATCAAAACTACTTTGAGATATAATCTAACTCCAGTAAGATTAGCCTACATCACAAAATCCCTAAACCAGAGATGTTGGCGTGGATTTGGAGAAAAGGAAACACTTCTGCACTGCTGGTGGGAATGCAAACTAATACGTTCCTTTTGGAAAGATGTTTGGAGATCACTTAAGGATCTAAAAATAAACCTGCCATTCAATCTTGCAATTCCTCTGTTGATACATACCCAGAAGACCCCCAAATCACTTTGTAACAAAGATATTTGCACCAGAATGTTTACTGTGCCCCAATTTATAATTCCTAAGTCATGGAAGAAGCCCATCGATCCACAAATGGATTAATAAATTGTGGTATATCTACACCATGGAACATTATGTAGCCTTAAAGAGATGGAGACTTTACCTCTTTTATGTTTTCATGAATGGAGCTGGAACATATTCTTCTTAGCAAAGTATCTCAAGAATGGAAGAAAAAGTATCCAATGCACTTATCCTTACTGCGAAACCAATATATAAGCACCCACACTTCCTTATGAAAGCTATAACCTAACTACAGCCCAAGATGAAGTGACAAGAGGAGGAGGAAGAGAGAAGAAGGGGAGAGGATGAGTGGAGGGAGGGTAACTGGTGGAACCACATCTATTGTGTATTTTACAAGGGTACATGTTAAATGTACTAAGTGTAGAATATAATGTCTTAACGCAATAACTAAGAAAATGCGGTGAAGGCTATGTTAACCAGTATGATGAAAGTATTTCAAATTGCATATAAGACCAGCACATTGTACCCCATAATTGCATTAGTGTACACAGATATGATTTAATAAAAAAGATTTAAAAAAAGAAAAACCATAATATTAAACTGTATGTAACTCTTGACTAGAAACTGATGTTAACTGAAAGCAGCAGCTTTAGCTCTTTTGTGTTTTGTGTCAATGTATACTCAACAAGATTGGAAGACAAACAGCAAAGGAGAATACAAATACTGCTGTGAATTCTGTCAGGAACCCCTGAATAGGATTTTTGAGAAAGTGATTATATATTAAGGACCTAATAACATTGAAAAGAAAATGAATTTTATAGAAATACATCCATACAAAATGGTTAAAATAGCTATCTATATAGGTTAAAATAGTTGTAATATTATTTTGCATGTCATTGTCATCTCAAATTAATGCTAATTTGGGGGATATTTATCTGGAAGATCTTTTACTTTATTTATCCTGTGGTTAAATTTTAATTTACTGATAAATGTTCACTGTTATTTGGAAAGACCAAGTCACAAGATGTCAGACTCTTGGTGCTGGTGAGCATGTGGTTTCAACCAGAGGATGGGACAGGGTCTTCAAAGACTGTATAGTTTAGTGCAGACCCTCACCAAGAAGAAAACCAACAATAAATGCAAGTCATCATCAGTAGACATAATTAATATTGTGACTTCTTTAATAAAAAGACTTTAGAAGACTTACTGAAAAGAATGACTTATTCATAACACATAACTGCCATTTTATAATCATTATAATCACAATAATATTTGCTGTTTAGAACAGAACATGATGTGGTATGGTGGGTAATAACCAAATTGAAAGAAAGCTATCAATGTTGTATGAGTAATTAAGAAAATCTTAAAATAAATATGTTTAATGCCAAAGACAGAAATTAAGGACTCTAAATTGAGTCATAGTGACTAATAGTTAATGAGCATTTCTTTAATGCTTTTCATATGGTAACATTAATTTATTCTAATAATCATATGAGACACCACCAGCCTCAGAGTCCTGCCTGGAGCAGCTTCTGTGACATCTTACAGCCTATTTCTCTTGGAAGAACCCTGGAGACTGCATGTAACTGTGGCTATTTGTTGGTTATATAGTATATATGATTGCTAGAAGGAAAAATATCTTCTAAAAAGTTAATTAGATAACCAGGGTAATGGATATTGATTTCCTCTATGATATTCAAGGATAAGAGCCATTACATTTTAACTTAATTAAAAATTGGCTTTATTTCCATTTAACAGGTTTTATGAAATCCAAGGCTTGTTTCAACCCTCTATGGAGGTTGCATTCAGGAAGGGTTTAATTATGGAGTAGATACTAATTCTACCACATACCCTGGGGCGAGGAAGCTCAAAATTCTAAACTTAGTCATTTGTAGATATTACACTTTTGTGGAAGGTACTGCATAGAAATTTTATATTTTGGCAACTT